>NW_024884475.1:24201243-24510237 GCF_019232065.1 Centrocercus urophasianus | reverse complement strand
CTATGGTTCTATGGTTCTATGGTTCTATGGTTCTATGGTTCTATGGTTCTATGGTTCTATGGTTCTATGGTTCTATGGTTCTATGGTTCTATGGTTCTATGGTTCTATGGTTCTATGGTTCTATGGTTCTATTCTATAATTCTATGTTGGAGTACTTTCCATATGAGCACTGGCTGAGAGAGCTGGGGCTGTTCAGCCGAGAGGACAGAACTCTCTGGGAGACATAATAGCAGCCTTTCAGTGTCTAAAGGTGGGCTGTAAGAAAGAAGGGGACAGACTCTTGAACAGGGTCTGTTGTGACAGGACAAGGGGAAATGGTTTCAAACTGACAGAGAGGAGATTTAGATTAGATAGAAGGAAGAAGATTTTGACCACTAGGGTGGTCAGGCACTGGCACAGGTTTCCCAGAAAGGCTGTGGATGCCCTGTTCCTGGAGTCACTCAAGGTCAAGCTGGACAGGGCTCTGAGCAGCCTCATCTAGCTGTAGGTGTCCCTGCTCATTGTATGGGAGTTGGACTAGAAAATCTAGAATCTATAAAAGCTTACTAAACAAAAAGCAAACCTGCTTCCCCCAGAATTTTTAGTGCCTCAGCATGAGTTGTTCTTATAACTTAAAATATTTTGATTTTTATTATTGTTTATAGAAGTAGCACATGGACCAGCCAAAAGATGGTCTTGTAGTAGGGACTATACATGGATGTGCACACTTCTCTTAGAGCCCTTGTAGTCTAAATAGATGGGGCTCACCAGCCCCTGGCAAGGAAGGGAGAGCAGCAGGCAAGGACAGGCAGAGAAGTGGTGCATCCTCACAATGTTGTGTTTCTGGCTTACTGAAGCGTATAGATCCTCCTCGTGCTGAGCTAACCATACTTCAACTTTGCTAAATGTTTCTATGAAGTGTATGAGTGAGGAAAAAATGAGACACTAAAAACTTGTGCAAAATCTGGGACGCTTTTGTTTCAGTTTCTGTTTTTTGTTTTAAAAGTCAGCCCATGTGCTTATGTGAGACTCCACTTGTATTTATGGTGATGAAGAGAATTAGTAAAGGAGAATGGGCTAAAAGGTTGGAGAACAGAAAATATTTTTTTCAAATAGGAACAGAAGAATTTTAAAAATGAGATTCCTGCTGTTTTAGACCTGATTCTTGATCTGTGTAATCTCTGGATTTGGAACTGTGTGATCAGGAAGGGATTAGTTAACGAGCAAAGAGGTGGCCTCTTGCAATCTAAACTTCAGGCATGCTTGTAAATGACAGTGAGGCATGCCCTGTAGGTGCAATGTGAACAGGGTCAGCAGGCTGAGATAGCAGCGATGCTGGGTGAGTAGGACTGAGTCAGGATAACTGCATGTATAGAGTCTGTAAAAACAACATACCCAAGGATTCATTACTTTAAAGAGACTGCATTGAAGAAATGTAACACTAGGTTATGTCATCTGATCCCCTGGTCTGCTTTTTTCAGGATTCTGCTGCACAGGGTGCTTTCCTGCTTTACTAAATTCACTTTTTAAAGGTTTTGTGTGATTGCTATTGCACACATTGCTGAACATAACTGTGCATTACAACCATGCCATTGCAATGCAGCATGCGTACAGCTTCTCTTTAACAGGTAGCAAATGAGTTGGGGGCAAGGGGTTCTGTGAAACAGATCCTGTTTTGGCATGTTTATAAGCATGTTATGAATTACATAAAAAACGTATTCAGGAGTTAAATGTCTCCTGGGGTGAAAACAAGGGAGGTTTTCCTAAGGGGAAAAAAATTCAACACAGTTAATCCCAATTAACTTTAGCTTCAGGCGAGGGTTTTTCCTCCCTTCTCCTCCCCCTTCCAGAGGAAACACTGAATTCATTCACAAAAACAAGAAATGCAGTGTCCTGGATGAAACAGAACACTGACAGAGTAATGAGTGCAGATGAGCCACACAAATTGATGTGCATCTGTCTTAAGATCAGCAACAGCAGCAATAAAAAGGAAATCTGTAAATACAGGAACTGTAACAACAGTTACATTCTCCTGTGGATTATTCAATATATGTAAGGAGACTCCATGAAACCCAGCGTGGTGGTAGCTCATTAAATCACACCAGCAGCCTCCAGCACTGGAAGTATTGCTTTGGAGCTTTACACTCTTGCAGGAAAGTCACAGCCTGTCTGTAGACCGTACTTTGCATAGCTTTTTGATAACTGAAGAACTTTGGACTGTTTTTTATATTCCCCTGGTTGAACAGTAGTACTTACACAGGAGCTATCATGCTTATTTTGGTTTATTATGTGTGGACTCTTACACCTTAAAATTGGTAGCAAGAAATTCTAGATGTTTTATTGTAAAACTGTAGTGACTGTTTTGCTAAATAAAAACAAGCTTTTATATTGCGTTACTTTTGCTTGTGCCCTGCCCACCTCAGAAGAGTTGCTAAATAGAAGCACCCATCTTAAAATATAAATGTTATCTTAAGCTTATTCCATTATTCCAGCAGTGTTTAGTGTAACCCTGTCATTTTCTAATAGCAGTCCAGCTGCCAAGGCTCTCTGGGAGTCCTTCATGAACCTCAAACAGAAGGAAGCTGTGATGGAGACCAGGAGACACCTGGTGGAGGCAGCAAGCAGAGAAAATTTACCCATTAAAATGAGCATGGGTGAGTAGCATGGCATACCCTTCTCTGCACAGTAGTAACATAGAAGGTGACAGCTGCTCTTCTTCCATTTAACCCTCTTGGGAAAAGCCTATGTCCACCCTACGATTTGAGGTGTGCACTGTGATACTACAGAATCTTCCTCATACAGAAATGGGAAGAAATGTTTGCTAGAGCTCAGGTGTCATGTTTTAAATGCGGTGACAATAATAAGATTAAAAACAGTTGTGAAGCATTGGAGTTCTATGAAAGATTTTAAAGGCGTGCAGTTGTTTGGCATTGTTGCTTGTCTTTGTTCTGTAAAGAATGAGAATTTGGGTATTCTTAAGAAGTCAGCAGAATACCCATCCTTGGCAAGCAGAAGGTTTATGTAGTTACTGGCCTAATGAAATTTGTACAGATCCTGTGTCTAATAATGTTACCTAGGTGGTGAGGCTTATGTGAAATGAGGCTGCCTGGATCAAGAGAGTTTAAGCTGAAAACCATGTCTGGGCATTCTTTAAACCTGATACACCTGAATTCTTCAAAATATTAGAAATATAGAATATCAATAATTACTTTCAATATTTTTTTAGTGTATTATTCTAATTATATGCTATACTTAGTGAAATGCAAGAACTACTGTAAAGTTAGGCTTATTAAAACAATGATATGGCTCTATACCTTTTTTTTTTTCTTATGGAATAAGAGTAATAGGCATTTATCTCAGACTCCAGTGTCTACTGCCAAGATACTGTGGAGAAATTAGATGTACAGCCAACTTGTGAACTCTTAACAGCTATAACATTTCATATATTGCAAATACCTAGAGCATACATTTGTTAGATTATTAATCAGAAATGCTAGATGTGTAATCAGTAATTCTGTAAACTGTTCTAAAGAAATGGAAAAAATGGAAAAGGAGCAGCTCTGAGAGTGTTATTGCAAATTAACCTAAAGGAGGGGAGCACGGTAAATGATAAAATTGTCTTTAAACTTTCTCTGATAATGTATCTGATTATTCACTGTAGTAGCATTAAATGTCTTTACATTTCATATGCCTCTAGAAAAAAAAAATACTATTGTTGGAATTCAACCTTTTCTTAAAAGTAGTTGCTTCCGATCTCTGTGACGTAATGATCTGTCAACCACCTTCAACTCTCTGTGTGGATGACTACATCAGCCACCCTTTCCACATGGCCTCTTCGTATGGTATCCATTCATGGCTGCAATAACCGTGGTTCTTAATCATGGTAACTGGTACTCATCTAATGGCAGCCTAAATGTCTGATGTAAGCTGACTCTATGTAGTGCTATGTAAAAACATCTCGTGGGTGGTGACGAAACAAACTTATGATGCTATCATTTTTAAGACTTACTTTTGTTTGGAGGATGCAATATAGGTTAAAGTATTAGTATTATTAATATTAGTAATTAGTAACTTAGTAATCACTATAGAAATTTTGCTTTGTGAATTGCTTATTTTATGTTGGAGTCATAATTCATTCTAACATAGTTAACTTTTTTTTAACTGAAATTCACATCAAGATGTCACTTTGCCTGGTGACACATGTTAAAGAATGATGTATTAGAGCAGATCTACATCATTAATGTTCATTACTCATCTGTCATGCATGAACATCTTAAATCTGTCAGAAAAGCTGGAAATGAAGTTGACTATCAGTGAATTCTTTTGCTGAGAAGAAAGACTGTTCTGTGGACTGCTCTAGTTCTGGTTGTTGTGTTTAATTGAAAGGCTGCTTGCTTACGCTGTGACTGTGTTAGGAGGCAGCGCTGGCTGAAAAGAGGGGAAATACTTTCAGTGTTCCTACTCTGCTTTTACTTGAGTTATTTTGAGTTTACATCAGGTTTTCCATAACCTTATTGCACACTGGTTTTCCCAATACTTGGAGCGTTTTCTGAGTCTTGTATGGCCCTAATATTAAGTGTCACAAACACGTTTTCTAGAATAAGAATTCCTTCTTACTCTCTTTACTAAGACCAGTTGTATCAGAGTGTTTTCCTTGCTGCTGGTTTTTTTTTTTTTTTTTTTTTTTTCTGGCTTTCCCCTGGAAATAAGAAGTGAATTACATTTGAAAACAAAGCTTTAAGTTCCATTTGGTGTAGCTGAGCCCTCCTGCAGTGGCCACCTGGCTGAAAGCTGTATCATGTGTGATGCTGGCAGAGCAGGAGTCCTTTGCAGCAATGAGAAACCCAATCCTATACTGTTTCAGTATTTTTTGGAGCAAATTAAATTCTATTGCTTTCTGGGTTTTGATGGCCTGTGCTTGCCATGCTTTTCCTGCAAATAATGGATGTGTGGTTCTGATTTGCTCTTTCTATGCTTTGCTGCACGTGGCAGGAGGTTTACCAATTGGGGGAGGATCCACAGTTTAAGCATTTGCTTTCTTGAAGAGACCCGCTGTTGAAGAGGGCACATCATCTTCTCCCATTTCCCACAGATATCTCTTCTAGGCTATGGAGAACTCTCCTGTCTTCCTTTAAAGGCAGCGGAGATGGATAGATAAGTTCTGAGGAAGGAAATCAACAATTCTGACTGTATTTTTTTAATCCAAGCAGATTGAACTGCTGGTTTCAGGTGCTCTTGATTTACATGTTCCTTATATTAGTTGTATCTACCAAAGCAGTGGTGGGCAAAGTCTGGAAGTCCTGTCAACTATTTCAAAATAGTTTAATGCAGAAAAAAGTTGGCTGAAGATAGGAAATGCAGAGTTGGCAACATTTTGTGGAAAAGTCTGTGGATGGACTCTTGGAGCAGATTCAAATGTAATACTGTCTCTGTGGCATTTATAAACAAACTGCAATTTTTCTTATGCTGAAACAGTCTTAGGTTTTCAGGTGGGCATTTAAGTGTTCTTGTATGACGTTCAAAGACAGAATTGCATGTGTTTTATTTTCCCTTTTATTTATACATAAGAAAAGCAAGAGTTTTGTGTCATTTCAGTTTGTGAGTGAAGGAACTGCATCACCATTACAAAATTTAATAAATGACATTGATGAGTAAGCTGTTCAGAACTGTTTGCTGGCAGTAAAAACCTTTTTTTCTTCAAACAAGTCTTGGAAAATGGAATCACAGAGAAATACAAAGAAAAAAGTGATCACCCACGTAACAAACTAGAACACATCCATGAAGCTCCTCTGCTGTTTTCATAGGGAACAAAACCTGATCTCTCTATCTACGTGGTGTATTTTGTTTTCTGAGGTCAAACCTGGAGAAGACAGGCAAAGCACTGTTCAGAATTTCAACCAGCATAAAAACTATTATGCTACATGCAGATCACTTCTTAAGAAGTACATACCATACTTATGTCATACATAAATGATATTTAAAGATGCAGTTTCCTTTGGAGTTTACTAATGCTGTCAGTACTGACTTTTGTGCAGTATTTGCTTGGTGTTGCTTATTGTGGGCATGTTTTTGATAAATCTAAGTCTTAGAATCAGCCCTAACCCTTTCAGCTATCCGTAGTTCCCTGTTTTGACAGTGTGTTTACATGTAAACAGTAGGTGGAGCTGTCCTTTGCTAGAAGTCTGCTTAAATAAAGATATATTAAAATACTTTGGCGTAATGAAAACAGTGACATTTTATTTTATTGGAAGAATTAAGCTTGTTTTTGTAAAGTTCTTTGGAAGAAATTTCAGATCGTTGTAATGGCATCCTGGTGAGATTTACAGTGATTCAAGTGAGACAGTAAGGAGATTGCTTATACTTGGCTCCTTCAATTAAGGGTCTGCAAAGAGTTCTGCAGAGATTAGCAGTACAGCAGAAATACTGTTGTTTTTTCCACTCCTCTACTTCCAGTTCCCATCATCATAAGTGCAATGCATATCTTAATTGTCTTCTGAACGGGATCATCTGTGAATCTCCTCTTGAAAGCTTTGCTGTTAGTGTAGTCTTTGGCAATAATAAAAAGTTTGCTGCAGATGTTCTGTGGTTTTAGAAACACCCTTGCTCTTCTGTTTGGAAAGAACACAGTAAACTTTGGTCAAGCCTGAATTCTTTTATTGTGTTTCTTTACTGGCATGGAGACTGAAAGTTGAAACACTGGTATAGCAACAGAAACAAGGTGCTGTGTGTTATTACATCAGAGCTTGTTATTAGAATAAAGGCCTTTTTGTTTCTTTCCATTTAAACTGTACAAATGCAGTGGTGAAAGATGGGTAAATGATTCAAGCCCACGAAGTGTGCCATCTGCAGTCAGTAGATGGAAGTGAAGCACAAAACCCTGTGCAGTGGTGTGGAGCAGAAATATTTTGGTAGTATGTTATCTTTGATTAAATTACATTTGGACATGGATGCAGAACTATTTGGCTGACATTGGCATTATTATTTTTTAATATATATGTGGGGATTGTGGTCACAGTGTTCTTTCTGTGTGTTTGGAATTTTTGAATAAAGTCTCTTTTTGGTTTGTTTTGTTTCATTTTCTTTTTTGTTATAGACAATAAACTCAAACACTTACATTTAACTTGTGGCCAGGTCTCCTATGTCTGATTGTGATTAAATGTGAAGATAATTCTTAAAAATTTAGAGGAAAACAGAAATGTGTTGCTCTTGCAAATATATCATTTCACTGTTTATGTTCTTTGTTAATGTAATACTGCCAATCACGTATCAAGTTTGTGAAACCTTTTTGTCTTAATACAAGTGTTGCTTAAAGCTACTTCAGTCTGGTCTTTCTTTCAGCAGAAGGAAACTTTAATGCACAGGTAAACTCTTTCGAAGTTTTGAAACAAGACTTTAACATAAAAATCAATAACAATGTTCATTTACAATATATCCTTAAGTGAAAAGGAAATTACTTTGTTGTATTAAAGAGCTTATAAATTTAAATATCATTTACTTGCAGGCGTGTCCAGTTCAGTAGAGGGCATGTCACAGAAATGAAACATTGCTCATGATATAGCCGTGCCATAAAAGCCTTGTCAAAGATTTTTAAAAGACTGTTTTTAAGAGCATTCAGGCCATGACTCATCACATGATTGCTTAAGATTATTTTTAATATACATTTTGAAATATTAGAGTCAGATCAAATAATTGCCATTGAGAGTGATGTAGATTGTCCATTGATCTAATTAATATTTAATTGTTTTAAAATATAATGGGAAAAATGTTGGGAAAATAATAATTTAATTTTATTTGTGTAAGCTGTAAATTATAGGTCTCTGAATAAGAAGTAGGTGTTGAGGCAAGTCACAAAAATTAGTCAGCTTTTGAATAGATAAAATGGCTTACTGATGTTTTGGTTTTTGTTTACTGAAATTGGTAACTGGTATTGTTTTGGGAGATGTTGTGAGTTACAGTACTTAATTGTCTGGAATCTGTATTGAGCAGTGTTTCTAACATTTGTCTAAATAAACAACTTTTGCATTGAATAAACCAAATTGCTCAGGAAAAGCTGAAATGCTTCTTTAAGTTTTTGACTGTCTGTTAGTAGTAGGTGTACAGTTAGATCCTGCTATGTAGAAACAAGCTGATTATATTTGTACATATATATGTATATACATATATACACACATACATAAAGGTAAAGCATTTGTAAGTTACTGAATAGTGATGCAGCTCCCTGAAAGGAGCAGTTAAATTGCTGTCTTCTGTTCTGTTCTCTGCTAAGATTTATTCAGTTCTCTTTTTTTTTTTTTTTTTTTTCCAGATCAACCATAATGACTATTTTAGCCAAGCAAGAGAGTTCCTGTATATGGGGTGGGAAAACACCAGTTGCAATGTCCTTGGCATGCAACAAAGCCATGTGGCACCAAGGTTTTGCTGAATCTCTGTGGCAATTGTGGATTCTGTACTAAGTACTATGTTTTGTGCATCCTACAAGATGACAGACAGGACTTTAGAATTAATGTTAAGAAAAGTGCTGACTAGTCAAAAGGAAAGAAAGAGAACAAATTTGAGGTAGCTGCAAGTGGTGTAGGACTAAAGGAGCAAACTATCACAGAGAACAGCCTGACAAAGAATTTAAATAGAATATATATTATATGCTAGTGTGCTTGGATATACCATTGAGTGTTGCTCTTTAAGTGGAACATGGCAATACAGTAAAACTGGGTGGCTTGCCCAGTGCTGTTTTTCCATCATAACTGTGTAAGTTTGATGATTCAGTCTTGCAAAGGAGAATTAGTTGCACAAAGATATATTGACTTACATATGTATGTACTCATACATCATCATGTTTTCCATTTATATTTATTTGCCTCCCACCCAAAGTGATTGTTAGAGTATTCTTAGCTATGGATGTCTTCCAGAGATCATCAGAGAAATAATCTACCAATTAACAACAACCTCCCTTTGTCTGGGACGACAAGCCAAGAACACAATGAAGTATTCAGTGTCTGAAAACATATGTCTTAGTGCTAAATGAGGACATGTACAAGCCACCTGGAATCCTTTGGGCATATTATTTTAAGACAAATAAGTCAGTTCTTTTTTTTTTTTTTTTTTTTTGTGAGAGGTTTTAGGGTATCTGGGAGATGATGCAACCAAATTTGCAGATTTAAAGTTTCTTTATCACATTTTCAAGGGTTACTGTTTCTCAGAGCTGGTGACTCTTTGGTTGGGATGTGGTCTTGTGTTCTGTGTTTATTGATGTGGTAAAAGAGGTGAAGAGTAAAGCAACATTTGTGATCATGATACATATTTAGTCAAGATGAAGTAGATTTGAGTAACTCTGGAATGGCAGTTCTTCCCACTATCAACATAGCACTCAGTTAATATAGATAGCTACTATAAGATGCTTAATTCTGACAGACATCACCTATTTACTCAAACAGTTCTGAAATTTGTTTTGACTTTTGAGAGAGCAAGTAGGAAATATCTCTCTGTCCACTGTCAACAGTGGTTGTTACTTTTTGTTGATGCTGATCTAATAGTAAAAAGAAGAAAATGAGTGGTAGAGTGCATTAAAAAAAAAAAAGTGGGGGGGGGGGGGAAGAGGAGAATAATAAATTTAAGCTGATATGAGTTTAAAAAGAAAGCTCTGAATGACTGAAAAGCAAAACTTCTAATCCATGTTAAAATACCTAAGTTATCGGTCATGTTTGTCAAAGCCTTCTGAATATACTGGGGTACATAAAATTATAGACAATGTATAAATGTTAAATTCTAACTGTGGGCCATACTTAGGTATCTGCATTTAAATGCTTAAAACTGAAAAATATTATTTTTATATTAGAGTGCTTTTGTTACATTTCTCCCACCTAACAGATTTCTTTGTTTTATGGCACATAAAATAATTTTGAGAGTAGTAACAGATCTAATATTTGGGCATGGTTTCTGTTTTATTGTTGTGGGTTTTTTTGTCTTTGTTTTTTGTCAGTGGTAACAGTGTTGGCAACAGGTGCCACAGTACTGTGTATGCATGTGTGGAAGGAAGGGGCTTTCTAGTTCCATCTGTCCTTCAGCTTAGTGGTATAAAAAAATATTAGATCCTTCATTCTTGAACCAGACACTCTCACCTCATATTCCCATGCACTCTGGCCTTGTTTATCCATGCTGCAGCTTAGGATCATAGAATCATAGTATATACTGAGTTGGAAGATGCCTTCAAGGATCATGGAGTCCAACTCCCAGCTCCACACAGGACCACCCAAAATCCAAATCGTGCATCTGAAAGTGTTGTCCAAATGCATCCTGAACTCTAGCACTTGGGACCATGACCACTAGCCTGGAGAGCCTGTTCCATGCCCATCACATGCTGTTGGAGAACCTTTTCCTAACATCCAGCATGATCCTCCCATGACATGGCTCTATGCCATTTCCTTGGGCCTTGTTGCTGTCACCAGAGAGCAGAGCTCAGAGCTGCCCTTTTGCTCCTCTCTATGAGGAGCTGTAGGTGGCTATGAGGCCTCCTTTCAGTCTGATCTTTTCTGGGCTTAGCAAACCAAGGGAATTCCTCTGCTCTGCATATGCCTTGCCCTATAGACCCTTCACAGTCTTTGGAGCTCTCCTTTGGATAGCTAATAGCTTTACGTCTTTTCTGGACTGTGGCGCCCAAAAAAGAACACACGGTACTTGAGGTGAGGCGTACTAGAGCAGGGCAACCACTTTGCTTGCCTGGCTGGCAGTGCTGAACATTTCTCCCTCATTCAAGAATTCACCTTTCTATGCTTTTAACAGCCACTGCTGTACATGCCTTCAGAGGTGTGACAGATGAGAGGCTCTGCTTCTCTGAAAATCTGTGCGTCTGTAGTAACTTGGAAGGCATAGGAATGTTGCAGGCACTGGAAAGCCTGCAACGGAGAGGGAAGAATGGTTGAGCTCAAATGTTTGTGCACTGCAGCTATTGCTAAGATGGGAGGAAGAAGGGGAATCGGTAGTGACCAGTGAGGAAGGAAAGCAAGCCATAGCTGCTATTAAGCATCACAGTCCTGCTGGAAGCAGGAAGCAGAGTACTGCCGCTGTCAATTCTGGACTGACAGACTTATCTTGAGATCACCGTAGTGTTTATACTCATACCTGTAACCTTTGTGTTGGATGCTATGCTCCTGTAACTGAGGAGGGAAGGAGGCTTTCAGGTGACCATCAAACCCAGAGCAAATTGGTTTGTATTCTTGGGAGATGAGCATATGCTGCTAGAAATAAGCCTGTCACATCTGCTTTTGGTCTACTGCAAGGTTTAGTGCTCTCTGGGTACAGAGCTTTACTCTGGAGAAGTCAGCCACACAATATGCCCCCTTTTCATCTCTCCAAAAATCTAGGGAGTAGTTGGTGTTCTTCTCTTCTTTATTAACAATTTAAGGACTGGGTGACTTTTGAAAATAACTAACCAAAAACTAAGATTGAATTGTTTTTATGGTACTTACTCTTAAAGAGTGTTACTGAAACTTCCTAAGAAGTACAAAAACATGTTGAGTTAGTAAGAATAACATCTGGAAATTACACCAACACGGAGACTTAAGGGGCGTCATCTGTCCTACTAAATTGCTCTCACTTAGCTTGCAAAATATCCAACTCCCTTGGCAGTACTGTTGCTTCATGGATTTTGCGATCTTATTACTCTCCTCAGAAGTATCTGGCATTGGATATGATTAGAGGCAAGCTACTGGGAGAGATAGATCTGTATTCCTAAGATTATGGATGAGGAAAACAATTTATCTGGAATTTTTCAGCTAGTCTGTGAATATGAGGATTCCAAGATATTTTCTTATTCATCACGGTTCTGTCAAGTGAGAAATGGACCTTAGCAAAGTGCTCCAGCCAATGAAAGTCTCTGTGCTCTCACATTAGATTGAACTAAGTTTAAAGCTATGTGTATTTGGCGATTCCTGTAGTCTTGGAAAAGCATCCGCTTATTTATTCAATTGGTCACAAAATGTACTTTCCTCTTTACTTGTTTTCTTGTCCCTATGGAGATAATTAACTAAGTGTTAGATGAAAAAATAAGGATTGTATGTTTGGAAGAGTGCATTGGTATTTTTGACCTTTGCTCTTTAGACACCTTGTTCGTCCAAGTAAGTCTTTATGTTTAAAAAAAAAACCCACACTTTGAGACTCTGAATTTTAAAAATTTACTCCTACTGGTAAATCTATCTTGAAAAATAATTATTTTCTTGAAGTGATGCCTGTATTACAGTACGTAGACTGCAGTGTTAATTTAAGATGGAAAAAAGTCGTACTGTGGAGTTGTCTTCATGTCTATGTATGTGGCTTGTCTGGTTAACTTTTTGTTTAACTTCTGAAGTTAAGTCTTTCCTTTCCACTCAAGCTACTCGTACTACTCAAAAACTCTTACTACTTTAGTCAGATTCTAGTATTTCTCCCATTAAATATGTTCATGCCTTCAAACCTGTAAGGAAGCTATTTTTCATCATTCCTTAAGTATAAATGACTTTTTTTGTCTTCAGGTCAACTGATATGGTAGATTTAGTACCAGTCTTGTCATTGGCCATTTGTTCTATGTGCAGTTTGTTTTAGAACTTGCTTCAGTTCACCTGCGTATTTTTTCAGTTCTAATATGGCAACTTTGTTGAAAATACCTCATAATCACTGGTCATTTTCCAACTGTGTATTGCACTGTGGCATGAAAACCAGGGCAGAATAATTAATTTACTTATTGATTCATGTCTTGATCATTGTGTATCACCAAAGGAATCCAAATCCTTATTTTCTTTATTATCCAAATAAGAAAGACTGTGTATGTAAAATGTTTGGTTTATCTGATTTCCTTTATACATTCTAAACATGCTCAGTTTTTTTTCCCTGTGTTTCCCAATGCCTGATCTTACTTTTATGGGATTTCCCTTTTAAACCAAATGAGCTCAAATTAAAACTCGGTTAAAATCATATAAGCCAAAATATAGACAACTATTATCTGAATGATATCTTCATAAGTAAATCTAGAACAATCTCAGTGAGTATATTAAAATATATATATATATATATATGTATATATTTTACATCTAGCAAGCATTTGAGTGACCACTTTTAATTTGCCTGTGTTTTTTCTTTGTATTTTGGAATTTCATTTTCTTTATTGGGACACCAGTTGCTTCAGGAATGTAACAATATTGTAGAATGTTCTGTGCATATTGCTGTGCTGCTCTGATTCTGTAATACACTCTTGCACTACCATGTTAAGTTGCTTTTATCTTTCCTTCCCCACTGTCATAACTAAATTCTATCCTTGCTGCTACTATCATTTTATCCACAGTATATCAAATTGCTTAAGTACAAAGCTGCTTCAACATGCTCATTTTCAGTGTTTCTTGGACAGAACTGGCTCTTCTGTAGGGAGCCTGGTACCTCGCCCATTGTGTTTTTGTTACTTCCAGACAACTTCTTGTAGCATCCAGTTTCATTTCCTATGCTATTCTAATGGTAAAGATTACTTCTTAGACAGTATGGAATTCTTGGTGTTTGTGCAAGGAAGACTATCAGTTCTTCTATATCCCTGGAGGAGGTTGAGGTCATACTTCTCTTTCTTCCCACAAGGAGTGGGTAAAAAACGAACAACTGTCTTGCCAGTGTAAAGTAGTCTTCAGGAGTGAAGCGTCTGTGCCCACAGAGACTTGAACTCTGCATAGATGTAGTACTGTGGAGCAGAGTGTGACCATGACAGAGCATGAAGGAGAGTATGGTGCAAGGCAAGATAATGCTGTTGTCATTCATTCTGACAGTAGCTGCTATCTTTTGGCTGTGAATCTTCAGATTCTCTTTAGAAAAACAAAACAGTTGATATACAAATGTGTAGTTGACATCTCCTTTTAAATTTATAAGAGTTTTCTGCTATGCTGCATGACAAAAGGACTTGAAATAGCAGAGGGGCTTTAAAAAATAAATGAGAGACTGATTGGGTTGGGATTAAACTTTGTTGTTGGCCTTGTGCTGAAATCTCCCCCTGTGAGCACGCAGCAGGGAAGGTGATGAGGATTTAGGCCCCATTATTTCTTGAGTACCACCAATAACTTTTCTAAATTCCTTTTCTTCTCCTCCTTACTGGAATAGTTATATGCAACAGGCATGTAACTGTCCAGGGAAATTTTTGTGCAGAAATTGGCTGAAGCTCTTAAACCATGGATCTGAGTACTTCTGTGAATATAATGTTACAGATGAGATGTTGGACTCCTCAATGCCATTAAGTTTTGTTGATGACTTAGTAAGGTCAGGGTTTCACTTATGTTTGCATTTGTATTGGACTTTCTTCTGGTGATACTCTGAGGGTGGGAAGGTTTTTCATTCTGTTTCTAAAACGGTGCTGATCCAGTGGTGCATCTGGATTCACTTTCAGGAGGGGACAATACAGAACAAAATTATTGAAGAAAAAAAAAAAGATGAAATCAAACTCAAAAGGCTGCATTTTCCTGTTTTATATGAGGAAACTTCATGTTTTCCCAATTGAAGCAAGCTATGATTTTTTGAATCTGCTACTATATATCATGACTGCTAAAGGTAATAATGCAGTCATTATCAAAGGTATGCTGCAAGGCACCATGGGCTGACATTCTCAAATCACCATGTAAATCTGCCTGACACAGCCTTACAAGAAATAAAACACGTCTGAAAGCTCCGATGTTTAGTCTAAAAACACACATGGCTGTGGTTGCTGTTTTAGCCTATGCAGACTAACTGTAGAAGCCTTTTGTCAGCTTTCAGGCCTACTGAGTGGTGTCAGCTTGATTTGTGTCTTAATTTGCTGACTTTTTGGTTTGATGCTCTCCGTTAAAATTCACATAAATACTCTGTGTGTTTTTGTTTTATTTAGTACCTTTACCCAGTCTAAATGTTCCTCGAAAGGCTGCCAGTGATATCTCTGGAGCTAAGAGAAAGCATTTTCAACACTGATGCGCTGGTAGACTAGTTTTCTTTCACAGTGTGTATGATACAGAAAAGATGGAGGCAGAGGAAAAGTTTTATAAACTGATGATATAACCAAATGCAGAGAAGAAACACAGTGTTGGTCATGCAAGATCTTTCCTTTATGGAAAAATAACAAATAAAATGATGGGACTAATGTAAGACATGAAACACTTCAGCTTAGGGCCTTTTGTGGCACTAAAGCTTGTTCTGCTAAGTTAATGGATTCTCCTTGCTCCGTCTCGCTTGCCTCTGGTCTGTAGGTCTGCTTTGTTTGACAGTGATGACTCTTTACTGGCAGTGGCTACAAGAAACCAGGAAGCAGTCCAGGACTGGTCTGCAGTCCAGACTTGCAATTAGGATGGTGCTTTAACACCATTTTTCCTTTCGTATTGAAGGCACACATGATTGGTTGTGATAACATTCCTGATGAGACACCACAGACTTTCCTCACATAGCCTAAGTTAGCAGACTAGAATCAATGTCCCTTTTTCCTTGGAGCAGGCATGATGTCACTTCTAATACAAAATACAAATCAGGCAATTTGTATGATATTTTAATGTTATATGTGTATTGTTTGTGTGGCCAGAATGACTCCCCTTATGTCTTCAGTTAAGGAGAGGTCCACAAGCCAGTGCAAGGATGCAGGTGGTGTTTCTTTTTGAGGGTAAAATTAAGCTTTAATTTTAATTTTTTTTTAATTTTTTTTTTTGAAGACTGACAAATGGACAAATTCTCTTTGGACTTCTGATAAAAATAGATATATTGTAGAAATATTACCCATCATTTAGAAGTAGTGTCATTGCCCTTGCTTAAATGAGTCTCCCTATATGTTTGAAAACAGAGAATGGTGTATTGTTAAATATCTGCCATATCACGTGTCTTAATTCATAATTTATGTATGAAGCATCCTGACATGCTTCCTAAATCTCCCAGTAACTGCAACAAAGCTAGGATCTTGTCTGTAATATAGAAAGATATTTGTTGTCTGTAACTGATAAACTTTAATTTTAAAAAAATCTAGGTTCACATGTGGTGCTGTCAGTATTTGTCACTACTAAATACTATATCTTGTTTTGCTTTCCACAGGTAGAGTCACCCCAGAACAGCTCAGCTCCTATGTACAACTTTTCAAAAATAATTTCAAAGCTTTGGAGAATCACTGTGGTCTTCTACAGCTTGTGCTGGCTGTAGTCCAGACTTTGAAACACCCTCAGATTTCCAAATGGGACAACTTCCTAGCCTTTGAGAGATTACTTCTGCAGGTACATACTATGTTAATTTCTTTTTTTTTCTACTTAAGTAAAAATGTTTTATATATATGTATTTTAAATTCCTTTTGAATTTTGTAGCTTGTATTTTTTTCTAATGAGTTTGTAGAATGCATCATTAAGAAGCTGTCCTTTGTTGTTAAAATAGAGAAGGAATGGGAACATACATAGTTAATCTTTTTTAGTTTTGTCTAAGAGTAATTTTAGAAATGAAAAGGTAAACCCTAAAGGTGAAATATATGAATGATCCAAATTGGATGATTGTGATTATATGTATATGAAATATGATGATAAAGCTTCTAGCACTAGATAGGATTACTATTAGTGTCACACTGAAGTCACACGAGGTAATGGGTTGCGTCAAATGCAGAGAAGACTTTATTACTCTGTGTTGCTCTATAAGACTTGTATAATTTACCAAGGGGATGAAAATGTAGTAGAAAATTCCATGCAGGAGAAAGTGAAGATTCTTTCACTTAAAAACATCTGCCCTCTGCTTTTCCCACAGTCACCTTTTTAAGGCATCCTGTTGGTGGCTACAGTATTGTTGACATACCCTCTTGTATCACATCTGGATTTCTCTCAGGAAGTTAAGAGCTAATGGCATTTCAAACTCTATACTACTAACCCTTGGGAATGTTTGGGGAAAGAGGAGGATTTTTTCCAAGAACTTAAGCATTAATTTTTGCTGAAATCAGAAGCTCGACACTTTCCTCACTGTGCTGTTTCTTCTGCACTTATGTTGGTTTTAGAGAAACCATTTCCTGAAATCTTAGCGGAAGATAATTCCTCATGAGGTGAATTCTAATGAAGTTGGAATCAGCCTTAAGTGAAATGCATAGTTTGGACTAGTATATGTATAAATGTATAGTTTCATTAGTGATAGGACCAGAGGGAATAGTTTCAAGCTACGGCAGGGGAGATTCAGGCTGGACATTAGGAAGTATTACTTTTCAGAAAGGGTGGTCAGGCACTGGAATGGACTGCCCAGGGAGGTGGTGGAGTCACCGAGCCTGGGGGTGTTCAAGGAAAGGCTGGATGTTGTGTTGAGGGACATGGTTTAGTGGGAGCTATTGGGAATAGGTGAACGGTTGGACTGGGTGATCTTTTAGGTCTTTTCCAGCCTTGGTGATTCTATGATTTGGTGATTCTATGACTTCAACAAAAATATTTGTTTGGTATAAATTTACTATTCCTTTTTCTTGATATTTAAAACAAACCAATTACTCAACCTTCTGCATGATCTCTGTCAGAAGGGTGCAATCCCTTGTTCATTTGGAAGTCCAAGCCTGGGCTTTATAGCCTTCTGGTTGAAGAACGTTTGTGGCATTTAGTGGGGAGGGAGTCAAAAGATGCAAAACTTTTAATAGCTCCTGCCTACCTTAATAACAAAAATATTTTGTAAAACCAACAAAAAAAAAAAAACCAACAAACCCCAGCTGTTCTCCTTTGCTAAGACTGAAATATTTTGAGTAATATATGCAACATTGTATAGTTAAGAAATCATAGCAGCCGTTCTTTGATTTTTTTTTTTTTTTTTTTTTTTCTGGATGGTAGAGCATGGCATTTAAAAGCCCATAGTCCCTTTCCCTCTCTTGCCATGAATCGTGTCATGTAGCTCTTCTCAGAAGCTGGATAAGTTCCACCTTAAAGCCAGTCCAGTGTTAGAATCAAAATAAAGCTTCAAGCTCAGCGTTATTTTCACAACAGACAACTGCCTGTAAAATAAAATAAAAAATAATAATAAAAAAAAACCTAAAAACATGCCTGAAATCATCAGGGAATGGAAGAACAGAGGTAAGAAACAACCAAACTATATATTTCAGAAAAGAAATGTGTAACAAGCACTCTCAAAATCATACAAAGCTTTGGATTATAGCCCCTGCCTTCCGTACATCATATTAAGGTAAAATATGTTAGCCAAAGCAAACTGTCTGAGCAAACATAATTGCTGCTTAAGACATACTCATTTTCAGTAGTTCAAACAGCAGTTACTTTGAATCACGCAATCTGTACAGCATGTATTCTTTTACTGGGTCTGTTTTGAAGATGAAGCCTGAGATGCATGATCTGTTTTTTAAGCATGTGGCCTATCTCTGATCTGTTGACTGGCTTTTGTAGGAAGAGCAGAAAACTAAGAGACCCAGAAGATCACAGAGAAATTTTTATTTAAAAAAGCAAGCTGTAGCATTGTGTTGTGAATGGTTAGCACATAGCACTCTGCGCTACATTTGGTGCCATGGCAGTGTATTCCAACAGGACTGCTGAGAAATTCTTTAGTGGAATTGTTATATCTCAGACATAAAAAAAATAAACCTTAAAAGAATCCTCAGTATGAAGGAATTGTTTCAACATGAGAGAAGTACTGTTGCTATCTTCTATTGGAACTGTGTAGAAGGCATGAAAGATCTACTGGGAAAAATATTATTAGACTCTGGGCAATGTAGAGATTCTAGATTTTTCCCTTATGGATGCATGCCAGACTTGAGCTGATGCCGGAGGAGATAACCCATAATAAACAGCCAGTGTTAGTATTCTCAGATTCCCTAGAAAAATAGATCTACATGTTTTTTGGAATTTCTCTCATTACTGAACTGCTCTGATTGCCCTCCTGATCCTCTGCTTAATCTACATTGTGCTTTTCAGGAAAAGCACACTGCTGACATTAATGCTTTAATCATTAATGCGTTGAATAACCTCTTCCATTTTCCTTCTCATCTGAACATCTTGCTTTCAGTGAATGTTGCAGGTACTCAGTTCTATAAATGACCTGGTAGAGGCAGAAAGCAGCCTGCTTCCAGTATTTTATCATAATTTAAATCTATAACTACAATTTTAGTCCTATGATTATTATACGTCTCCAGTAAGGAAGTTTGGTTTTGACTAGAGATCCACTGAAAGTCAGTGCATCTGCTTACTTGATACGGATTTGTTTTCTCCTTAAATTAAATGGATGAGTGGTCTGAGAGTGAAGTCGGATTAAAATGGGATTATAGCCTTGATCACAAGGGAAAGTGATTTCTGTGCTGGGTTAGCAGAAATGCATCAGGATGTTCCATCTTATCAATCATTAGTTTTCTGCTGCTCTACCTCTGCACATGATGGAGCTTTTGCTACCAGAAGTTTTAAATGTTCTGTGAATTAAAACAGTATGCTCTTTTTACCAAGAAGGTATCCTGCCTCACAGTGTTTTCCTTCTCTTGAGGTTTTCTTTCCTTTTTTTTTCTAATTCCAGTCATCTGTGAGGCTGATTGGTGGGAAATAGAATACAAAAGCTGTGCCATGCTTCCTCCCAGTACTTCCCATGTCACTGCCTTGTTTTCCTTCAAGTGAGGATTTAAAGTTTAGAGAGGTAATACAGTGAAAGTAAGAAAGAGTCATTTCACACTTTTCAACTATCTTCAGCAATATCTCCTCCTGTTTTCCTCAAAACTGGGACGTTTGTGGAGGTTTATTAAGCAGTAGAAACCCATGAAATACAAAAGCACAAGAAGATTTCTTTTTGGAACTTAAACAAAATGTGGGATTGTAGAGTAAAAATGTTCTTCTTGTTTGTTATTTGCAGTATGTACTGCTTATAGATGCACTAAGCAGGAATTTCCAACTCCACATTGAGTATAAAAGTACCCAGCAGCATCAAACAGTGTAAAAGATGTGCCCTTGGGAAGTGCAGTTGTTCTGTAAAGGGTCTTGCTCTGAAGTTCCCCAGGTGGAATACTGCTTCTTACGACTGGCTGCATCCTTCTGGAATGAACTTGCTGTCAAGTTTTAAGAGCATAATGCTTCTCGTACTGACAAGGATTCTACTTCATGAATAGCCCCATCCATTCAGTTCCCAAGGTTGGGAATTATTCAGTGCTGGCAGGTTTATCAGATTGTTTCTAAAGTGACACTTTAGTGGAGTACTTTGGGGGGAAAATACAGTTCACTAAGCAGTTTGAAATTCTACTACTGTACTCTGCAGTGAGATGGGGAGAATTTAATTTGATTACAAATTTTTGTAGGTTGCCAAGAGCCAAGATGTTCTGTCACAATGAAAAATTTCCTCTTAGTACCATCATTTCTCTGTGGCAACAAATTCTGCTTATAGTTTTGTCAGCTGATACTGCATGGCAGCTAAGGATCTTTTATGTCTTCTCAAGCAACTGCCTGCTGTGCATTTTAAATATAAACCTTTCTATTAAACTGAGTAGATCTAAACTGCCAGTTCTTGTGAGTGTTGTTTGGATCCCATAGTGGAGAGTTCTAGTGTAAATGCCTATTTAATGATTTCTTTCTGTAATGGATAATGCAAATGTACCGGAACTATTGTATTAAAATAAATCCACTGTTCAAAGTAAGGAACATGTCTTTCATGATATTGATAGGGAGGGCATTGTTGCTTCTTGAGGCTTGGTGTGGCAGATTTTATACCTGCTGACTGGCATTTCAGAGTTTACTGGGGAATTAGACAGCTTCAGCACTGAGAAAGCAAAATCCTCCAAAACAGTTCAGTTTCATTCCATAGGTGAAAAACTAGAGTATAAACTGGGGACTACGTTGCTTTGGCTGGCTCTAGGTAACTTTATGATTTGTGTCCAGCTAAAATCCTCTTGACTTTCACCTTTTGTGATCGTTTAACTTCTCAGACTTAAAGCCTTTTGAATTAGGGCCGAGTCCTCTGTAGGCTTTTCAGTCCTTTCAGGTCATGCACCTCCAGCTGTGGCACCAGAAATGTCAGCAGGGAGTTTGGAAATGATGTGTTTTTGACAACAGTTACTCACTTGGCCTGAAGATGTCTGCAACCATTCCTCTCGTAATGTCCTATTTCTCTTCGATTTGAGTTTGTGTTCAGCCTACCTGGCTCAACACAGACTGGAAGTATAGAACACTGACTGTTTAGAAAAACAGATGCAGTGCTGGGATGTCAATTTGCAAGCAATGATTCCAAGATGAGCAGCCACGTATTTCTATATGAAATTCATTCTTATTTATGAATTCAATACAGAATGTGTAGAATATCTATTCTACATTTAACTTGATTGTTTTTAGAAGAATTGCTAACTGTTTAAAAAAAATTGCAGCTTCTTTTTTTTTTTTTTTTTTTTTTCTTCAAAGGCATGATATTACAAGGAAGGGGACGCCTTAAAATTTTAGCAAAAGGTATCTGGAGTTTTTATTGGCATCTAGTAATAATGTAAGTAGGTCAAATACTATAATAGTGGAAGCTGTGTATACATACTTACGTGGATAGCTCCTGGAGATCTGTGGACATGGTATTTTCATGTTTTAATTTTCAAATACAATTAGATTTATTATTGTTCTATTTGCTCTTTTTGATATTGTAAAATTTGTCAGAAGACTTTTATGTGTCTGTAATGAGATGAGAAACAGAAAATACAGATTTGTTTTTAAGAGAAACAGAAACTTCGTGCCAGATGGTCATTCCAATGTTTTTATTTTTCTGTTGGCTGCAAGTGGTTATGAGGTTAATAAAATGACATCATTTCTTCTCCTATGAATATTAGAGTGCAAACTCAGAGAAGTGGAAAAAAAAATGCAATACAGCTGAGTATGTCAAATTACCATTAGTTTTTCAGTAGCAAGATGTAATAGCGTGAGTGTTGATAACCATTCTATCTTGTGCCATGATTTTTTTTACTATCTTTTACAAATGCAGGGTAGGCACGATACATTATTTAATCAAGGATGACTTTATTATTTACTTGCACTTTTAGATATTTCACAATATGATAAGTATTATTCATATATGCATGCCTGCACAGGACACTGCCAAGAGGTTTGGAAGCTATAAGGCATCATCTTGCAGATTTTCTCTATCCAGAACTCATTGCAAGTTTAAGACCTCTGACTGTTCTAGAGGGTGGTTTATTAACTTTAAACCAGTTTACACAAAAGCCGAAGTATAGGCTTCAGGGCTGTTGAAGCAAGCAGCTTGATACAGAGCAGAGAGGAAATAGAAAAGCTTTTGGATATGTTGCTCTTGCTCTGAAAAAAATAATTCATTGCTCAGCTGTAGTGGGAGCTTCATTTTTGCGTTGAATAGATTAAGATCAGTGGCATTCCTTGTTATTATTATTTATATTGCTTTAGTTGACAAGTAATTTATAATTACGTAGCTCAAGTCAGTTCAATAAATTGTCTTTCTGGTGGCCTATAATGTTGGTCAATAAATCCTTTTAGAAAAGATATTTAACAGCATTTGACAAGAAGATCTATGACATTAATGGTCTGTAATTAGAGATATTATTTAGACGGGGAAAAAAAAAAACACCTTTAAGTTAGATCAGTCACTTCTTAACATAAAGTTACATATGGAATGAATTGCCTTGGTGGGAGTCTTGCATAGCACCATGTTGATAGCAAAGGTCATCCTCTGGAATTTGGTACTTTTTATGTTGAGTTTGCAGTTTGGACGCTGATACCAAGTTCTATCTTACACACCTAGAGGATCAAGTATAATTTGTTGATGACTTCTGAAGAGAAAATAGTCTGAAGCAAATACCTGCTTAAGTATCCAAATTATTTACAGTAAGTTCTTATGGTTTGTTAAGTTTACTCCATTTAAACTGGGAGTCATTTTCAGAATATCTGAACTTGTATATAGGCAGTATCTAAACATATCTTTAACTTTCAAAGCAATTGTTCTACCTGGAATTTACTTCAAGTTTCTGATCTTGCTTAATGACTATTGTATACTGGCCCTGAAATAGTGCTCCTGCCTCGTGTCTTGGTTCATTTCTTTTGCTTGTTCAATGCCTTTAGTGTTCATGACACCATAAGAAGTTTTTTAAAATGATTAAGTTGTTTGGGCTTTCTATACATTTCTGTAAGGCTGAGTCCTAAGCTGCTGGAGGCACCTCAGTGCTATAGCAACATGGGTAAATCACTGGTCTGAGTTTGTGGAAATGATGAGCAGTTTGGAGTGTATCTGGGTTTGTGCATTGTACTTGACGTTCCATAGTAGAGAAGCTTACTGGTTCCAAGTTCACAGGAAGGTCAATTATGGACCATTTCCCAGGCTTGGCATACCAGAATTAAGACATTCCATCTAATTTTGCTCAGAAAGATATCTTTATGTATTCTAATAGTTATATTTATAAATACATAATTATATATAATTACATATAGCACCACATAGTTTGTATAATATATTCCTAATGTTCTGTAAGTAGAATGTTCTTGTCAGACTACGTGGAAACAAACTAAACTACAGGTAGGAGTTGTGTTAAGATTATTTTAGCATTAAATAAATTCTTCTAGAGTGAACAAAAGTTACTTCTACTGACATCATTTATTAATCTACTGGATGAAAACTGTTCTAAGTTTTTCAAATCTTGGCTGACAGGGGGTTAAAATATCTTGAGTGGGGTTACCATATCACATGAGAGCTAAGAATATCCTTTTTTATTCTTGTCAAATAAATGTGTTTGTGTTTGGTCTGAAAAATTGCAAAGTCTTGCAATTGTGGCTCTCATTTAAAAAAAACAAAACCTCCTTTCCTCATCTTCTTAAAGAGTGGCTATTTTGTATCCAGATAAGAGGCACGCAAAGTCTCTGAAATGAGCTTTTAATTAAAAAATGGCTTTCATAACTGAACAAATGTGCACATCAGTAAAATTTGAAAAGTGTATTTGGGAGGTGAGGCTAAACATAAAAGGGAACTGCTAAATTAATGTTCTGTGTACAAAGGAGCTGCCTCATGGGGAAACAACAACAGAAAGAAACAGAAACTACTACCCCTTCCATGCCCATGCACACATACACAGAATTTTGTTAGGAATTTAAACAGTTCAGGTTTTTTTTTCTTGCTAGTTTTCTTCTGAGATGAATGTTGGAAGTATACAACCATTGGTTCCTGTAGGCCGTGCTCTAGAAATGCAGATGATGCTCAGCTTGGTGCAAACGTTTGACAGTGGAGACAGCCACACCTCCTCCTGTTACTTGCTATTCTTTCTCTCCTGTGATATTTCTTCTGAAAATATACTATTAACTGCTTGTTTGCAGTAAATAGTGACATTAATCAGGACAAAAAGTGGATACCCTCAGTCTCTGTCAGTATACCTGGAGGAGTTGCAGGGAGGCAGATTAGCAACATGTTGAAAGAATCACTCTTTACTGTTTTTCGGTTGTGCTCCAGAAGGCGAAGTTTTTGTAGTGTACTTGCTGTAAGTCCTTGCTCTGCCATTTTGTTCTCTATGACACCCATGTTTTTGGATAAAAAGACCTGTTATATGCATTTTTCTCTCAGCTTGTTATAGATCAGAAAAGTGGGTTTTTTGAAGATCGTATGTTGTCTTCTTAGCTAGGAATCTTAACTGGATTTGGCCTGTACTATCGGTTCAGAGCAGAACTGCATTTACTTTTTGAATTTTGTCTGCTCTCCCTGACTATATTTTTGTCCTCAAGGAAATAAGCATTGCCTTTCTTTTACAGTCCAGCTAAAATCCTCAGTGCATAAGCATCCTGTGTTTACCTTTACTCATAGGCTCTGCTTATCAGTGTGGTCATTATCTCAAAGGCGATAACACAATCTGTCAAATCTCTTACCTGCAAACTAGCTTGATAATGCCAGCACTGCATCTCTGTGGGTTTGAGTGTGATTATGTTAGTGTGTTAGCCTAGTTTTCCTTATTTTTTGGAGCATATACTTGATCATTTCCTATGGACTGTCAGGGAGAAAGTGGAGAAACAACACAACTAAAAATTAGTGAAAGCTTTACAGTGGGCGATAGCCAAGATTAACAGCATGGCTGCCATGTCACATTCCCACTGTGTTTCCACATTAATGAGTTGCATATTTCCTCTTCCACTGGCATACACACTTCCTTGGATCACAGACATTTCTGGACATGTTGTACACGTGCACTAGGCTGCTTTTCCCACAGTCTGGGCTGTCTGAGTGCAAGTCAGCTCCAGTCTGGAAAGCAAGTAGTGCTTTCAGCACAGTTCTGATCTGCAGGTGTAAGCTTTACTTCTTTGTTTGTTTTGTGTCCCATAGAATATGCTAAGAGATTTCTCATACAGGAAAAAAAATAATAAAATTTGGTGAGGCTTGGCATGCCTGAGCAAGCGTGTTGTTATGACTTTGCTTTCAAATCACAACTCTTACCCTGCCTGTATCATCTGTGCTTGCTCACAAATATGAAGGCACAACTGTGCTCAGACATCCTGTGGCTCTGTCTTCAGGTACAAAGGCAATAAAGTCAGCATTCAAAAGGCCTGGCAAAAGTGGATTTATGTTGAAAGCTGCCACCTAGTCATGGCATTCCTAGTTTGGTACAGAGCAGTATTATGCAATACATGCTGATGTAACAAGACTGCTTCCTTCTCCTTTGCCACCATTGCCCCCAAAAAGCAGGAACTATTTGCTCTCTTTCTAGAACTGACCTGGACTTACCTGATCTGAACCTCCTTTGGCATTGCTTTTTCTGTGGTTACTTTTTCACATCGTAGTGCTTTGTTCATAAAAAAAAAAAAAATGCAGTAGGCACAGGAGAAAATAAATGCATCTCATTGGGTGTGTTTCCTCTATCCCATAGCGTTTGCTTTTGTGCACTTTTAAAATGAGTCATTTTGCAAGTATTCTGGTAATGTGAAGTAGTCGTGTTGCCTGCAGAAACAAAGACCATTCTAATGAAGTCCAACAGCCCATTTGTGCAGCTGTGTCTAGGAAGGCACAAATACCATTAACTGTATTTACATCCTCACGCTCTGTTTGGAATACAGAAATACTGCTGTACATTCACAAAGATGATTCGGTATAGAAATTTAACTTAGACTGTTGATGGGAAGTATTTCATAATTTCTGAACAGTTTAAAACATGGTTGAAATTGCAATAAATAAATAGCTTAGTCCAGACAGCAGAGCAGAGCTGTCTGGTGAGTGTAGGTTTTGTACTTGTCTGAAGAACAAAATGTAGGTAATGATAGGTAGTAAATAGCAGTCTGGGTCTCTGCCTGTGGGAGGAAGGAATTCAAAATTTTGAATTTTGAAATTCAGGGATATGAAAGAAGAGGAGAAGGTAACGTGATGGAGATGAGATACCAAATATGACTTAATTCTGTCCATCAGTTTTTCTTCTGGTATTTCTTACATATCTACACCCAAGCCTACAGCAAGTGCAATAGCTGCTAAGCCGTATTCAGAAACACATCCAGACATACTCCAAGGTTCTACCTGACTTACCCTCACTCAGTAGCACTGCCATTGTTAATGCGGCAGAAGCACTGTTTTCTGATAAAAGAACAATTTTTTTTTTTTTTTTTTTTAATATCTCTATTATTCTCTGAATATTGCTTTAAGAGGCAATATTCTTCTACCACAGAGGAACAAAGATAATGCAGTTAAATTTGGGACAGTGTATTAGGTGAGGATATCAAATGATGTAGCTATTAAATGTCTCTGCTCAGAGTTTGTTTTTGTTTTTGTTTTTTTTTTACTTTTCACTAGGAACAGAGCATGATTAAAATAAATGTTCCCCACAGGAGGCTGGTGTGGGTTTTCAACCTGCTGGTTTACTCACAGGCACTTTAGAAATGGCTGTGGTATTACAGTGGTCGTACTCTCACTGTCATGATTTGTATTGTTTCTCTTTGCTTTGGATCTATGTTTTAAAAATTATTAATTCTTCTTATTTGTCTACTTGCATGATAATAATATTTTTTAAAAATATTTTTTAAATTACATTTTTTGGTACCTTGGAACAGTAATTAAAGTTTGCTATTTTTAAGAACAATAGTCTTGACTGGCTGCAAATCTCATGATTGTGAATGTAATTCAAAGTAATAAAAGCTCTTTAAGCCTTCTCACATTTATTAATTAATTCTCTCTCTCATCTCTGTATGTTTTTCCCCAGTCTGTAGATGGATTTTCTACTCAGGTTATTTCTTTTTTTTTTTTTTTTTTTTAATTACACTACACTCAGGCACCCTTAATTCCACAGTAGTTCTAAAGAGCTCTGGAACAAGTCAGGTAGCACCTTCTCTGTATCTTCTTACCTACTGTTGCTCCAAACTTGTCTTGGTGAGAGGTTGGATTTTGCCAGAGACACTGGAAAAATAGACGACGCTTCTCCACTGGCTACTAGAAGAAAGATTACATCTTTTTACTGCTTCTAACAGGCAGGAATGGCAGATGCGAGAATAAACTGCGGCTGCTTCAAGGCAGGCATTGCGTGCATTGCACTGCATGCATATGGTTGTAGTTCTATCTGCTTGTATGCTGCAGGGAAGAGGTTGGAGATACTGTAGGCGCATGATGCCAACATTTAATTGGTAGGGCTCTGAATGCATCTGTGGCAAGAAATGTGCACATTAGGAAGCCGCTGTGTGGTTTGGAGGACAAGCAGCTGAGAGGTGTATGAGCAAAATTGTGCTCACGTACCTCAATATTTTGCTTCAGATTCTGATTTCATCCAATTTTTGTAGTTACGCTGATGAAACTTCCCTGTAGGAGTTCAGCTTGTGTTAGGTTATCAGTTCTATTTTCAAATGTATTTGGAACTGCAAATGAATGGTTACCCCTGTGAAATTGTTTTCTAGCGTATCGCTGTGTATGTGTTTTATACATAGCCTGAGCAAGGTCTGTTAGAAGTGATCAGTACTGGAAACTTTATCTAGTATCTGATAGGTGTACTTGGAGAAGTAAAGATGAACATGGAGCAGTGTGCCCTTTGTCATGCTGTTTCCATTCTGTAAGTCAAAGAGGGGACATGCTTCAAGATATGGTAACATGCTCTTGCTGGACACTATTTACCTTGTCCTTTTCCTGCATGTACAGTTCATGGGAATTTTATATTTATAAGGTATGTACAGGCAGAGGATACCTTTACAATCTTTTAGCTCCTTAATAGTTTTAGTAAGTAGTGAACTGAATTTCATATATAAAAATACAAAAGCTGGATTGCTGTCCCACAGAGGGTGTAATGTTTCTTGCAGAGGGGCTCTTCAACAACAGTGAAAACAGCAAACCCATGGATTCCCAGGTGACCTGTTTTTCTGTCATGAAAAGCTAAAAATAATTTGCATATCTTTGTTTTTCAAGCATTTGCATGTCATCTTGGTGTGATTAGTGGCACATGTTGTATTGATTAAACTTTATTGTCACATTATTCTCTCCCGTTCAAGGGCCACATGTGCTTCACATCTGGTGAACATTCAAGGGCCTTTTGAAAAACATCCTCACATTTTTGTTCTTTAAAATGCTTATGACAAATATCACGCTCTTACTTCTGGTCTTAGTTGCAAACAGGATGCACTAGTCTGTGCCTACTGTCCAGTTACAAAACCACCAAAGATAACATAATACATTTCCTGTTGGCCAGAGTGACTGATGTCTTGATTATTGGTCCTGGCTTCTTGCACCAAAATGACCGTGTGTCTTTGCTCTATTGAAATCACAGCACATTGTGCTGCACGTACATGTTTTTATGGCTACTCTCGTTAGACTAGGCGAGGTGGGGGGAAAAGACCTTTATGCTTATGAATGAATAGAACTCTCTTTCTTCTATTTATTTGTGCTAAAATACAATCTTGCTTCTGAGTATGCTTTAAAAACTGCTCGCATAGTATTCATTATCAAAAATCTCATTCTAATTAGAACTCCTTGGAAGAAGTTGGATGTTTCCCTACAACTCTGTCAGTCCTATTCTGGTTTGGTACATTGCTCAATGCATTTTATAATGTGACTGCATGACTGCTTACCACATTTCATCACAGTGATGTTGCATTTAGCATGAATGCAAATAGGGAAATACACCAATTCTGAGTACCATCTGCTTAGAATATTAGGTTCTCCATATCAAATCAGTTGCATGCAAAAGAGATTGCAGTCTGTTTTTCACACGTTAGCTCTACCCTGCATAATAAATAAAAACTGTGATTAGCATCTCCTTACATTTCACCCTTAGGTGCATATAAAATAAATTCTCATTTGGAGGCACCTAAAGTGAAACTCAAACCTGAAACATGTTTAGTTGGGCTTAGAATGAAGGAGAAAATATTCTCCTGACTCAATAATGAACTTCATTTCTCTTTTGGGACTTGGCTTTTGACACAGAGAGAAGGCCAAAATAAAAACCAGAATGAGTGAGGGCCCTGTCTTAAACCTGCTTTTAATTAAGCCTTGTAAAGAAGCTTTTCTGCTAAAACTCTCAGGTTGAAGAGTTCATACAAAAAAGCCTCCCCATGGCATATGTACAGCCAAACTGGGGACATTCAAACACACATTTTTGAATAGTTTAAACCAGAAAAAAAAGCAAGTGAGAAAGTCTATATTATTTGGTTAATGCAATTTTTAGCAGGCTACTCCTTTTCTGGTTACCTTCTTTCTCTTATTACACTGTGTGTTTCAGTTTAAAGCTTAATGCCAGTGTAAGATGTTTTGATATTAGGAAACACGAAAACTAAATTGCTTTCGTTTCCTTTTTTCCTAATTGCACATAAATCTGACCTAGTTCAGCTGGACTGGGGGGGGTGGGAGCGTTAGCAATGCAATACAGATTTCAAATCAGAACGCTTGTGCCCAGGCAAAGGTCAAAGTCATTTTCTTGTTTGTTTGTTTTTAAAAGGATTAAATAAATGTAGCTCTACCACAAGGAAAGCAATAGTGCACATGGCTCAAATATGGCACATTTGAATGGAGGGACAACCCCGTGTGGAGCAGTGGCAGGGATAATTACAGAAGTAATGTTTGCATGGTTTCTGTGCAATGATGTTCGTTGTGCGAGACTTCTGTTAGACCACTTACACTGTCAGCTCCAGACAAGAGCTTATAGCACAGCATTATAAAGTTGTGGCTTCAATGGCAGGCTGTAAACAAAAAAGGGCAGGGTACAGTTAATAGCTGCACTACGGCACCAGAGAAAAATAAATAACTCCCTTTTACTTGCAATTGGCAAAGGCCCAAATCCTGAAACGCCATCAATCATTCTTGATGACTGGTTGAGATCAGAAACTGAGTGAAGAAAAATAAATTTAAATCTAACTTAAATTGTGATTGGCAAAGTAAAAACTAACTTTCATCCAAAAAAATGTTTTCTTCTTCCAAAACATTTCTAATTGCTGCCCTTCCCAACTTCTCTCCACCCATTGCAGAACTTCCAAGTGCTCTTCACTGGTAGATGTCATCCTCTGTCCTTCCATGTCTGATCCAGCATGTGCTTTTAGGTTTTTTGGAGAAGCAAACTGCTTTTGCATCTCTTCCAAAAAAAATTTTAAGTGCAGTCTTCATGTTATAAATACCAAACATCACATTATTCATAATCTCATAATTCACTGTCTACCAGCTGAATAATGTAGCAAGCCTGAAAGGCTGAGAAGCAAAGGATATTACACAGACCAGGAGAGCCAGTTTAAAAAAAAATATGTGGGGCAAAGACTTCCTGAGAAATACAAGTGAAGCTTATTTTCAGTTCTTTGTACATCTGCAACTTACGAACAAAATGCGTGCTTTACTGAACAGTTACGTGCTGTCGGGAAAATCGATATTTTAAGTTTTACAGCTGTTTATATTTTGCGTTATGATTTTTCACAAAGTTTCCATGTAATTTCCCTTGAGTAAAAGGTGTTGTTACATCCTAGCTGTTTAGTGACGCATATGAAATAAGTTGAGAGTATCAGTCTGGTTCTTAAGGGTCTAAGTGGCAGAGACTGAGTAGGAAGGGAGCTTGGGCTATCCTTTAACCTCCCGAGCTTTTGCATACTTACTTTATCAGTTGTGTAGATAATGGATTTTGCTTCACCATACTGTCAATCTGGACCTTCCTCTAAGATAAAAACACTGAATTTCATTCTCTAGCTGTGGGCCTGGGTTCAACCATTCTCTGTGATATCGGGTGTATAAAGTGAGGCTTTGATGAAAATTAGCATGTATTACTGCTGAGTGTTGAGAACAAAGTGTGTGCACAATGTCTTAGGTACTGTCACAGGATGTTTTCCCTTATTAAAAAGGGCATAAATGCTCACTTAAAAACAGCGTAGTTATTGAAATGGCTGGTCATGCTGTTCTATTTAAAAACAGTGTAGTTATTTAGCATTGAAATGGCTGGTCATGCTGTTCTATCTATTTATTTACATTATAATGGTTTAGGGGAAAGCTATCATAGAAAGCTGTGACAATGCCATGTTATTTTATGTAGAAAACAGTTTGTAAGCAGAGAATTTATTGTGGGAGGAATGTCTTTAGAAGGCTTGCTGCTGGTTGCTCCAGTGTAGGGGGGATGCAGCCAAATGGTACTTAAATTTTTTCAATTGTACATATGGGTTTTTCTTTCCCATATTGGCAGAAGGCTCAGCACATGGATAGGTGTTGATCCTTTTATGCATGGTCACATCCATGTAATCATTCTTGCTGGGAAGTGATGGTAGCTTGTGAGACCCATGGCAGTGGTGTTTGGATGTGGCAACTGCAGGCTTTGTGGCAGTGACTTTCTATTTTCAGAACAGAGAAATACTGCTGCCATGTATTAGGACTGTACAGCTCTTCTGAGGCCACAGTTTTCCTCTAAAGGACAGATTAAAAAGATGAGATGTAATATGTCATTCTGTGCTATGTTGTTTCAATCCAATTTGCCTATAGTTATCACGTAAATTTCTCAAATGTCTTTCTGAAGACTTCAAGAGTTTAAAATCTTATATTCTGATTTCTTGGTATTTTTGAATGAGATTGGTAGCCAAATGTGTTAAGTAGGAGAGCTAGCCCAATGTTTCTTTAGTGTCTGTCTGTTCTTGGTTTTCCGTTAGGGTCAGCATTTGGTAGTTTGCACTGAAAAGAAGGGCTAATAAAATTAAAAGGCTGTACTGTTTCAGGGGATAACTGTTCACTGCTTGCAGATTCTATCCATAGCAGGGTCTTTGGATACAGGGTGACTTTGGACATTTTAGTAGTCCCAAAGTCATGCAGCAAATGAAGACTTGACTTTTCTTTTTGTTCCGGCATTGCCATCATCAAAGTTGTTTTTGTTTCCTGGATTCCATATTCACAGTTGCCACTTCAAAACCTGTTGAGTCCAAATTTTACAGCTCACTCTCACTTTTTTTTTTTTTCCTCAAAATTTTCATTATTATTGGTTGTTTAGTTATTAGTCAGATATCTGCTAATTATTCTCAGGCTGAACATTTTGCTTTTACTGCATGTTTCTCATTGCTCTGTGCAATTTAAAGTGAGGATTTGCCTTTCTTACCAGGATTTTGATAGCTTCCTGCCAAAAGTTAATTGATCCATCTATTTGGAAAGATGTGGCAGACCACGGTTTATTCTGGAAAATGAGGGGAATAATGAGTATAATTTTCAGGCATTTTCCATGAGTTAGTTTTTTAGATTGAATGTAATATACTGTTGTTTTATGAGAAATCTAGAGATTTTACGAACTGGGGTTTTTTTTTGTTTGGGGTTTTTATTTCATAAAAGCAGTAAGAATGAGGGGTGACTGAGAGATTTTAGAAAACCCTTCTGGTTTTTCATTTCTTCTTTTGCTAGCAGCAAATATATATATTCCCCATGTTCTTCATTTTGTGTACCAAAAGGTTGAGGGTCTTAATGGTCATTAAAGTAGTTAAATTATGACCCGCTCTTCCCCTTGTTCCTCTCGTGATCCTCAGGAAATCAAGTACTGGGAAAAAAGCGTCAGGAGCAAATTCTGCTGTGGGAAGGAGGGATACAAATCACTCTTCTTGAGAGTATTTGTCCTCTCAGCCTGATCTGTCAAGATCTGCCAAAGAAATTGAGTTGGCTTACCTAAAGGGAGCAAAGCCACTGAAGGCAATGAATAGAATCTAAGGAGCTTCATTTTCCTTTTTTAGTGCTTCTGCCAAGGATCACCTAAGCTTCAGTGAGGTTCTGCTAAATAGAAGAAAGCTGTTGCACTTAGCGCATTTGCCTTCAGTGGCTAATGGAACATTCACGCAGCATCTTTGTATCATCTTTCATTTCAGACATGAAATACATAGCAACTTCGTTTTTCTTCCTCAAGGAATTTGGTTTGTCAGAGAAACATCTGGTCTATGTAAATGAGTGAGGAATTCGGTGCACTGGAAGACTATTGCAAAATAGTATCTTTGGCCTCTGCATGGGTAACTCAGCTACATTTTGTAAAAAGGACCATTTTATACATCGACAAATGCTGCCGCTTTTTCAGTTTTCGGTTTTAACGAGCGTGTTTTTCTCCTGCGAGTTAAAAAAGAAGGAGAAGGGCAGCAAGAAGCAAGCTCTCTGCTCGTTCAGCTGGCTGCCTGTTCCGGTTGGGTGATTCCCTTGGGAGGCTGGCGGTCACGCTGGCCCCGCTGCGGCGGTTCTCCCCGGCGGGACAACGCTGCCACCTGCAGGACCTCGGCAGGCGGGCTCGTTTCAATGCATGCGGCACTGCTGAGGGGAGCGGTGCGTGCTGCCTTTGCAGGCGGAGCCGTAGCGATGTTACGATCCCGTGCTGCGTTTGCATTTTTAATAATAATAAATACAAACCCCGTGAATCTATCGGTGCAAGGGAATGCCTGCTGGCCTCCTTCCAAACCGAATGTGGAGGTATGCAGACACGTGTTATTTTCTTTTGAGTAAAGAAAACTGGTAATTCACGTGAATAAATTCAGAATTACCACAGATTTTGTGTTAAAGTTTAACTTTTTTTTTTTTTTTGTCTACTCAATCACGTTCTGCTGAAGTGATTTTGTGGCGATTCCATTGCTTGTTTTCTGATGAGGAAGAAAACAAATCAAAACCCACTTATCACGTGAATCATTGTTAAACTCAGCAGCGGTCCTCTGTGTAAAATCTCCCAGTAAAAGCTGGTTGGATGGGGATTAAACCTGGAGCACATTAAATTAGTTCCAGTCAATCCCAAGCAGGCCCAGCACTGCTTGCTTAGGCAGGCAAAGCGGAAACAGGCAGTTTATAACAAGGCTGGTTTAAAATGGTGGGGTTCATTTGAAGAAGATTTATATCCCGCACTTATATAAACATTACAAATGTGGGCTGCAAGCAGGAGGCAAATCTTTATCAAAATCTGTTTAAGAGCTTTTTCATCGTGAATAGGATGGACAGCGTGTATTCTTGTTTGAAGATTCGCCAGTATTTGTCCAATCATCTTTCCTCAGCACTCCGACTAATTAAAATACAGCTTGGGGAGGAACAGCAAGACCACCACCCAGTGATTTGTTTGGAGCTAGCAAAAGTGACGACGGCTGAGGTAGCAGAGGGAAATTATTTGGAAACAGGAGAAAAGATTGTCCCAAGACTGCTTTAGTTTTTCTGTTGTGATCACTCCCCCCAAAATCCAGGAACTGCTGTGTCCTGATTTATTTTCTTTTTTCCCTCCCCTTTCCCAGTGGATTCTGCAGTTCTCAAACAGTAGCACAGAAATTCCATGGGTTTTGTAGCCATTGTGAGGACCTGCCGAACCACAGGGCTGAGGTTTTGCTCCAAGAACACTGCGAAAACAGCTTTGGATGTGAGGGTCCCAGCTGATGGTTGGAGCAGCTACTCATGTTATAATATCTGAGAACAGCTTCGTGTGATGGCATCATTTTGGAAAATTTATTTTTAGAAGGATTAAATATACATACATTAGTGCAATAAATATCTATTTTTATTTTTAATAATAGCACAGTTTTATTACTAGCTCTTGTAATACCATTTTACTTTGTTTATTTAGGGTATATGTCATAAGAGTTGTCCAAATCTGGATTTCACAAAGTGCCTTTCATATTTCATTTTATTGTTAATAAACAGTGTCTAAAAGAGCTTTGTGATACCATTCTGCCTTCCAAAGTAGGATCCAAGTCTCAGACAAATGACTTAAAGTATTTTGTGAGTTTCAGTATATAACCAAAATCCTCTGGATTCTCTCATTCAGTCGATAGTTTCTCATGCCTCTTCATTTTTGCTGCTGTGTGCCTCCATATGGGATACCACTTATGTCCTGAATGTCTGATTCTCTTGTCTCACAAGTAGACTGAAAGAGGGCCTGTTAGAGAACCAGGAGCATTCTGTGCTGTGAGGGGGAAGAATTTTCCAGCAGTTGCCAAAAAAGAAATTTTTATTTTTCTGCTCTGCATGAGGAGGAGCTGTGTGCAGTGAAGCTTGGAAGTGCTCCAAACTGAGGTGTGTGCCTCCAGGTGGGATCAATAGAAATTACATCAAAGTGCTTTGTTTTCTCTCTTGCAAGGCATTTGTGCAGTGGTGACAGTGAGGTAGATTTACCTGCATTGGTTGTTGAAAAACATCCTGAGTGCTGAGGATACTCAGGCTAAATGGTGTACAGTAACTACAGTATTCATGGGAATCATCTAATGCACTGAATGTTATTGCTTGTCCTTGGGCATCAGCCTGTCCAAGCACATGAGGTGTGAGGAAGCTGCCACTCTGCTTATAGGTGGAGAACAAGCAAGAAGCTAGCAGCTGTACATAGAGGTGAGCGCTGCTCTCCTGAAGATGTTCTGGTTTTTAACATTGCACATGTATACCACTTACTGAAATTTGAGATGTGTTTCAGCTCAGCAGATCTTGATATGCATCTGAAATAATTTTTAAAAATAGTTGATATAACAATGATTTAGGATACATGCAGACTTTATCCTTATGGCTGTTTTCTTCCCTGTTGAAATGACGTGGAATGTGCATTTCCCCAGATCTTCTGAGTGAAACTTAAGAAATAATTCCTGCATGAAACAACTAGAAAACACATACAAAAGTAGCTAAAAACTTCTAAAGTCCTTAAATGTTTGGAATGACATGCATGATTTAAGTGTTTTTGAATATTGGGACCAGATGTCTTGCGCTCCAGTCGGCTCCCTTTGCACAAATGTGCTATCAAGAGGGAGTTGCACTGACTCAGGCACTCGACTGAGTGGGAGGGAGATCCCACTGAGGACAGAGCAGGGTTCACTTTTCTGCTCACAGCTGGTGTTGGAGGGAAGGACTGGGAGGAGTTGTGGCAGGAGCCAGTCCTGCAGCCAGAACAATGTTTATGCAGCTCTTGTAGCTGGCAGTGGAGAGCATCTCAATGCCTTCTCACAGAGCAATGAGCTGGGGAGAGAGCACATGGGCCAAATGGATGGAGCATCCTGATTGAACAGCAAATGCTGGGCATGCTTTCTAATAACCAGCATGCTAGAAGGTCATATACCCATGCACAGGCATACCTAACTGCAGGCTTGCAGTCCGTGTGAATATCAGCCTTGAGGACTCCTGCTTGCTTGAGGAACTGATAATACAGCTTATGTGTAGTTCAGCTAAACTTTGCTTGGAAAGATAGAACTGTTAGCCTCTAGGGGAGGAGAAAGTTTCTGGGAAGAGATTAGAAGATTAAGAAAATAATGGAATTTTAGATTTTTTTTCATTGTAACTCTGTGATACTAGAAAACTAATTGCCATTTTGTCTATGCCTGTATTTCACTTGATGCTTCATACTGAACATATAATCATTAGTTTTTATGACTGCTGTTCTTGCACATGTACAAGGGAAAAAAAACATACACCCGTACTCAGATGTGTCACTGTTGTTTCTGCCATCCACTGCTCTCCAAATGATTATAACCTGCCTGCTTATTAATAGTAGTGGAAAACTGGACAGAATTAGGTCTTTCACTTGATACATTCTGTAGAATGAAAAGAGATATAGCTGTGTGGACCCTAAGTTTGTTTCATTTTTCCCAATTTGAAAAAGGGAAAGAAAATGTTCTTCTTTGTACAAACCATGCCATAATCCAGTGAAGATGTCTTGTCAGTGAAAGATTCCTTCCACACACAAAAATTGGGGATTGGGGAACACATAAGTTAAAAACCTAGTCATGCATGTGACATCTGCCTTTAATCACTGTGAAAGTCTGAGTTCTGTTTAAAGCATGGCAGGCCTTGTACAAGGGCTGGAAATGTCAGTACTCTATTGTGATAACATTTACTGTACTGATTAACAGCCTCGGTGCTCTGCAGTGGACTGATAATCTGCCTTTGTATCTGCATGTTGCTGTTCTGTCTCCTTCCTGTGCACTAAGTGGGATGTGTGGGCAGAGCACTGGAGTTGTCTCATGCAAAATCTTCCATGTTTATATATTTTGCTTTGTGATTTATACCATATGTTCTTTGTCCATGTGCATACCGAGGTGTAAAATATTGTAAAGATGATACAAAACTGTGAATTTAGCTGATGCTTTAATTCCTATCTCCAAAATGCAATCCAGCTTATGAGCTCATATGATCATCGAATGCAAGTTAATGTTTTATGTTGCCGTCAAGTTTCTTGACTCCTGACGAGTTTCAGTTCCTAACATTTTGGAATTTTGGTCAATTCCAACAGTTTCTGGCAGGTATGTTTATTTTGGTGATTTTCACTACGTTTCTTGGTGTATTTATTAAGAAAATGGATGCATTAAAAGGGATGGAGAGGAAGAATTCTACTTTGCTGAGATCTACATCCATTTCTCTTGAAACTGACAACAAAAAGTTGGATTCCAGAGATACTGTGAAATGGTGCATGTTTTGGCCAAAATAGTACCTTTATTTAAAATATTTAATGTAGTAGTATAATCTCTAATCTAAAAGCCTTCAAGTATATGTTTGATCTTAATGTAGATGGAATTGGGATTAATGTGATGCTTTGGCACTAATTGACTAGGCACTGATGCAGCTATGATAGATATCCTTCTTGTCTGTTGATATCAAACATTTAGGGATGGAAGCTGGTTGGATTTGTACAGGGGAAAAAAAAAAAAGGTGGATGGTGAGTTAATGTGCTCACAAACAAAAACAACCAACAGAAATCTGAAAGAGATCTTCAAATGAACCTAAGCAGTAACATGGAGTCCAAAATCCTTTTCCATCTATTTGGAATAGATTTGTTCTCCCATACTACCTTTGTCCCAGGCAGTCTTATTTTCTCCCTTCTGCTACCAGTGCCCACCACAGACAGGCCATCACCAGAAGTCTGAGGCTTCCCTGAGGAGTTCCTGGAATGTCTGTAGTTAGACTGAGTAGGAGTGAAAGACGATATAAAGAACAAAGGGCTGAGAGAGAAGAGGTGCCTCAGAAGGCAAGGATGTGGCGTAAGATGGGGTTATTTTGACTGTCAAGTGGTCTCCTTTTATAATTTACTGCTTTGACAGCCTTCACAGCATGTCCAGTATTTTAGTATGTATTACCTGATCCTTTCTGCTATTTCAAACTGATTTTTCTCTCACAGCCAACAATTCTTTTTCACTGCTTAAGTACTGTGCAAGGAGTTTATGGTTTATTCACCAGATGCATTTAATGCATGTATTTTATTGTGTGAGGCCACGGAGTTTGTGCTTTCTGCTTGTCTTCTGTTATTTGACCCTCCAAAGTCTTTCTGAAATATGCATGCCGTTAGAGGATCTCCACAAATTTAAGAATTGAAAAGTCATAGCTTCAATTTCTGTTGATTCTGTTGTGCCTTTCTTGACTAAAAAGCTCCCTCGTTCTCAGAAATTTTCTTCTGCCTGAAGAATCATGCGCAAACTGAAAAGTATTATTTCTCCTTTTGATAAGCTAGCTCTCTTTCTGGAGAAACAACTCCTCTGTTGTTTTGTCACTGTCCTCAAGATTATCTCTAGTTTTCCATGGCTTCTTAGAAATGCGTACACTGGAACTGGGCACAACTTATCAAAATCAGCCCCAACAATGCTACGTGCTGAAATAAATGTGCTCCCTTGCTTTTTTGTGCTCCCCCTGGCTATACGTAGTTTAATTCGTCCTTTTGCTATGGCTTTGTGCTCAGATTTCAATTCTGAATTGAAGATGTAGCTGAGTTACTTTGCTTTTTCTAACCATACTTCCTACATGACATAGAGAAAAGAGAGCAGGATTATATGATACCCTCCAAGGCTCAACCATTTTGAGTTTGAGTTTCTGTATATTTACTAATACTTGACAGAGGTGCTTTTTTTTTTTCCCTCTACAAATTTTCCCATATTCCATCTGAACCGCCATAAGAGTTTAGCGGCACAACAGCCTTGGGCAGGGAGATCTGTATTTTAGCACATTGCATGAAGAACTATCTGAATCTGATTTATTTATTTGTATGTTTGTTCGGTTATTTATTTACTTATTTACTTATTTTGGACTGGCTCTTGTTTACTGACCCTTATTTCCTCTGCTGGGACATTGAGCAGTCAGCCCCCATCTGCCTTCTCAAGTCCACTCATGATTTTTCAGATCTGCTGGATCACTTTTTTTTGTTGTTGTTTTCTTTTTTTCCTAGACAGAAGAGTTCTAAGTGGTGGTCTGAGTTAGGGGTTCATGTTCTTTTCTCTGTCCAAAGTATCCCTCAAATCCTTCTCAATAACCATTTTCCAGGGATGTAGCCTCTTCTTTTGCAGATATGTTCTACACTGCTGAACAACCAATTTGGTTGCACTATATTTGCTTGATTTATTCCCCATTTATTTGTTTTTAGGCCTTGTGTATTCTTATCCTTTGTTTTGTGCTGGCTGAATGTTTTCTCATTGTTCCCCTCCAGGGTGATGTGAGCTTTAACCTCTTAGAATGTTATGTTATCCTCGTGTCCTTTTCTCAGCATTGAACCCCTACTATCTTCTGACATTTTTCACAGTATTCCAAGGCTATTAAAAACAGGCAACATCAAAAATGCACTCATGCACTTGACATGCATAGCACCAAAATCTTTCTCTGATGCATACTTTGTCTTGAGTGGGCACATACTGCTTTTTCATTCTTCTGACACAGTGTTCTCTGTGCTGATTCATGATTCTATGTTTATATGAGCCTGTCTGTAGAAGCCATTGTAGCTAAAAGCTTTTGACTGAGTAGGTTGGAAGCTTTCCATTTTAAACTTTTGATGAGTCTCTTATGTCAGACATGCAGTGATTTGAGTAAAATTGTCCTTATACTTGCAGAGCTTTGTCTAATAAAATCCAGACTTATTAAATATCATTTTTTTCAGCATCCTGTTGCTGCTGAGCCCCCATGAACCCATTAAAATATCTTAACACAGCTGTAGACTACTGGTTTCCAAAAAGTGGCAGGAAAACTGGACTTTGTGATGTAGTGATACATCTCCAGACAGCATAACTCCTTGGGATGAGGTGATTTCTCTACTGTGGAAGATTAGATATCAGCACGTTTACTTGAAGCTTTTGTGGTGGTGTTTGATTTTTCTTAAAATGTTTGAGTATATCCAGCAGTTCTGACTGAGAAAATCAGCTACTGAATCTGCCTGTTGTAATGCAAGAAACAAAAATAACTGATTGTGTACAACGGTTGAAAATGGGAAATTTTTATCAAACAGCTGTGGTACTCAGTAAAGACAAGAGGAAGGTGGAAAAGTGATAAGAGGAAATGATGGTGTTCAAAATGCAATTTTTTTCTATGCCCTGATGAAATTAGGTTAAAGAAAAATAGTGGATTGCACTTCTTTGGTTATATGCAGAATCCAATTGCTTAGGTCATGATCACGAGCTAATGAATTGTTAGCTGAAGGAATTGTCCAGAGCCTTTTTTCATCCTGTTTGTTTTGTTTTTAAATCATACGGATTGAAAAGCTTGTTTTAAGTATTTGTGGTGTTATCAAATGTTAGCTGCTAAGTGTCAGTGGTGTGCTTCTGTAATTAGCCAGGACATGTGTTAAAAAAAAATCTCTGACCAGAAGACCTCGTAAACGTAGTGCTTTCTAAAACCTTTATGTTGTAAATTATTTTTTCTTGTCTTTGACTCATCACTGTTTGTAGCAAATACTCCCATCATAGATAGACACTCAACAGGTATAAATTGGCCAAGAACTGTTGATATCTATAGTAGTAACTGATAAATGCCAAGTAAGAGTCTGGCAATATGATAGTGTATTGAAGAAGTCATCCAAAGAGCAGGTGATTATATAATTTTCTATCTTTTGGCAGACTGAAACTAGTTCATGAAGGCTTTCAGCCAGCCCTGTTGCATGAGGAAGCAATCCAGTCCTTAGGTTTCATGGATGGTGTAGCTATTTCTGTGGCCAAGCAATAAACCAAATCTTTTTTAACACAGTTGCAGAAACACTTCAGCTGACAAAAATGGAACAGAATGCTGTGGGTAGAAGACAAGAATGAAAGAGAATTGGGAGAGCATGCAAATTGGATGAATCTGAATCTGTGTATTTGGCAGTATGTGCCAGGTTAAAAATGGGTTTTCAAAAGCTTACTGGTATTATTTTATTTGCTTTTTATTTGTTTACGTTACAATTTAAGGCTCTACCTGCAAGAACTGCCTGGAAATTGTCTGTGCAGTTTTGAGAATATAAGTCCTGAAGCAGCCATGGGGTGGATGGTAAGGGCAGGAGAGGGGACAGGAAATGGAATTGGTTCTGTAGAAACATTTCATTGAGGAGCAGAGAAGTCTCTAAGAGAAGTGACAGAGGAGACAAATTCTTGATGCTTTCTTACTGTGCTTCAGAGACCTTAATTTTTTGTGTTATGTTGTGGGTTGGCTGTTTTTTTGTCATACTGTAGGAATATTTAAATAGAAGACAAAGGAAAGACACATTTTTACAAAACCTATTTAAGTCAAAACAATATTTGCATGCTAAGATCATATTTACTGATATATTGTGTCAAATCACCAGTCAACCATTGGTCATTTTATGAAAGAGAAATAAATGAAATGATTCTTTATATGGGATTAGAGAATACAGACATCTTCTCATCAATATAAGGAATTGTGTGCAATCAAACCAGAACATGATGTACTCAAATAGCACACAGTGGCAAGCAGCAGAACATCAGCTTCTGACTTAAGGCCAGCAGAGCACTGAAGCCAATGACTCTTCCTTAGCTTGGCAGCCTCTCTGCTTTTTGCTGATTACTGCTCCAGAGAGCTCTTCTCATTGAAGAATCTGAGCTGTTTTTGATACCCACGTGGTCCCTTGGTAGTATTGGCACTTTTTGTAGCCAGAATAAACACTCCAGTTTGCTTTCATGTGGATGGTAGGGTGGCATGGGCTGCATGCCAGAATCCTGAAATACAGAAAGTCAAACTCAGATGAAACATTACAAGTCAGGTACAGCAACATTAGAAAGTTGCTTACCCCACAAATTATGAGCCCTCTTTTCCTAAGTTATCAATACAAGCAGCTTTTATTGAATAGGTCAGACATCTGCGTGAGATCTGAGTGGACTTGTAGGGATGTAATGTTGAATGGTCCAAGCCTTCCCTCAAAAAGCTGTTGTTGTGTGTCAGTTGTACACGTGGCAAAGCTGGAATATGGTGTCTGAGGGCTGACATTCAGGAGCATGGGGCAGTCAGTCAGCCAAGGGCTGAAGAGTTTCCACTGATTCTTATTCAGGTTTTAACTACAGCTGGGCTTTGTTGTTTTTTTTTTCTCCAATAAATCCCTTGCTATTATGAAGCCCTGTGGTACACATTCCAAAAAATTCTGTTAACTCATGCAACCTCTAAAGGAATTAAAAATGTTTTGCTTCCTAAACTGATAGCCACTAGAATATTTACATAATGAAGTAGTCTCTGAAGATTTATCTCCTCCTTCCTCTTGGATTTTAAAAGAAAATAAATTCCACTTGCTTGAAGTTGATTTTTGCTTTATATTTTTAATGATGTGTTGGGGAAAGTGGGCTGGATGGGAGGGGATTAGGGTGCCTTGGTTCTCTTCTCAATTTTGTCAGGGACACGTGTTAATTCATATAAACTCTGACCCCATTCTTCTCTTCCTCCTCCTCTGTTTTCTGTTGTGTAGAAGATGTCTAACGATATGTACTGGTTTAGATTCTTAGGATTTACTTAGTACCTTTTATAGAAATGCAAAACTGAGTTTATTACACTTCCTCCTAATTCCTGTTGATCCTTTAAATCACATTTCAAATGTCAATTTTGAAGCACAATACCATGTTCGCTATTTAAAGCTGAAAAAAGATTTTTTTTGCTTCACTGTTCTCCCGTCTGCCAAAACCTGAGCCTTTTGCAAAAATCAGCAGATTGACGTCAGTTCATTTACCCTTAGGGACAGTAAATTATTACATGGCTTAAGTTAAAAAGTAAATAAGTAAGAAGGGTGGAGGACAGACATGGAAAACAACAGAAATCTATCACAGGCTCTCCCTGGATTTTGAAGATTGTATGATTATAGCGTTAAAATGTCCAAACAATGCAACTGAGCAGAAGGCATTAGAGCCTGGGCCTTAGTTGGCTCTGAATTAAGCAGCATTAATGTTTTCATACAGCCCTTAGAAAGCTCAGACTTGACCTGGTTTTATTATTTTTATTGGCTCCCTTGATGATAGACAAATGGGGCTAACCTGAGGCCAACATAACCAGCAGGAAATTTGGGTCATGGGTAGTTACATTTTTAAAAGTTGTGTTTTAGGGTTGTTCAATCAGGGTAATTGATTGATGGTTCCATGGTGCAGGGAGCTCCTAAATCATCAGAGGTGGCCAGATAATGACAGTCTGCTAGTGGGTTTTGTTTGAGGCACATTTCTCAGCTCCCTGTGGAGCTGTGCTCTGTGGCGAAGTTGTATGTCCCTTTTTTCATATATGCTCCAATCCAACTGGCCTGTTCATACAAAACAGCCTCTAAACTTGGCAGTTGTATTTGAAGTTCTCTGCAGCACCATTTCCCAAGAGATAAGGGAAAAACATTCCAAAGAAGTTCATACCCTAGAAAGACCCTATGTATATTCTGAAGTTAATGGCTTATTATAGCTTTTTAATTTCTTTTTCTTTCATTTTTACTTTGAAGATAAAAGGTGGCAATTGTTGCTTTAAGTTGTTGAGTTTTAGCCTTTACTTCAGTAAATCATCCTGGAAGTTTAGACAGAAATCTTTTTTTATGATGTATGTTTGAAAGTTTTCCTGAGATGCTGAACACGTGCACTTGCAGGAGCTACCAGGTCTTGAAGCAGAAGCTGTTGATGTCTGGCTTGTGTGGCTGCGTACCTTCTCAATGCTCCAAGCATTTGGATAATTTGTGCGTTGAGGACAGCATATCCTTTACAAGAACTCACCTTTGGTATTGTGGTATGCTAGGAGATATTTAGAAATGGGGTACAGTAGAAGGTTTATGTGTTGAAGAGGAAGAGAGGGAGCAGATGATGTGCCATTTGATGGTGTTCAGTGGTTCGTGTCACAGGGCTCGCTGCTACTTAAAGGTGAATATAGATTATTGTAATTGAAGTTTGTCATCTATTCCAAAATAACTCCAGATGTAGGTTAATCTTCAGTTCTTGAATTTTTAGGAGTGGTTGGGCTTGTTTTTTGTTCTGAGTGGCTTCCTTCCCAGTAGTTGCATAACTCTGAATTCCTTGAAGTTTTGTCTTCTCCCATTTTAACATCTATATGATCTGAAATTCATCATGTGAGCATACAGCTGAGAATTCATGTATTCAAACATATCACTTTTCAAAAGGAGTATAGGTAATACTGAATTGAAACATCTGAAATTTTGGGATGTTTCTTGCCTTGACTTTAGGGTGGCCCTGCTGCCAGCATGTGAGAGCCCAGCACCAGCAACAACAAAATGATCATCCAAGCAAAGCAGAGCTATAACACGGCCATTGAGGCTGAGCACAGCTAGCATTTGCTGTGTGTGTAACTGCCCAGACACTCGCGTGGGATCAAACCCTCCTAGATTTCTTAAATGTTCCGTTTTCATTCCCAAATGCTTATGACTACAGGAGTTTTGCAATTTATTGTTTCAAGTCCAAAGTTGCACTTACTCGTTAGGTTTAGCATGTGAGTTGTTAGAAATATTTTATTTAAGGTGTTTATTTAAATACAAGAGTAACAAGGGACACTAAAATCCCTTGAAAGGTGGGCCCATGCCAAAACTTGCATCGGTGTCAGGAGCTGGGTGGGGCTCAAAGCCCTTCAAAAGTGGTGCTTCCTACAACACCAGCTGCAAAAAACTTTTTTCAGAACTTAATTCCTGCTTTCTTGTGGTTGAATGTGTAATGATCAGCATACAAAAATTAGCTTATGAGATGCTTGTTGGTCTTCTGCAATTCAAAGATTCTTTGTTCTAAAATAAAATACAATCAAAACCAGGAACCCCTGAAGAATGTCATAGAACACACTGGGGACAAAACTTCCCATTCGTGTGCTCAAAGCCAGGTGTGAAATCCCTGACCAGTTCAGAAGTAATGCAGTTAACTGTGATTGCATGACTTTCTTATTGTATAAAGCTGTACCTCTTTCTGTTGTTTATTGTTTGTTTCCTTTTTGGTTTTGCTTTTTGTGAATTTATTTAAATATTACTGGCTGTGGTGCCAATTGTCATGACCAAACTGTCTAAAGTTACTGCAGTAACAACCGAAAAAAAAAATGTTTGCAGACTTGATCATGTGGGCTATAGGATATTCAGTGTTTCCCTTTAAGCTTGAATTGACCCACATATTTTCTATGGAGCTGTTTGCTGACTGTAGGGTGAAGGGCAGAGTGTGGAGGGTGGCATTGCAGACTGCTCACTGCTGTGTGGGGACCATGCTGCTCTCCTCCCACATCTCCCTTCCCAAGCAACAGCGGTGTGCTCCTCCTGCTCACCGTGCACTGACCCTGCTTCTTATCTGATCCCACTGACAAGCTGCAAGCCAGCTCATAGCAGAAAGTGGACATTTTATATGTGGTTGTTCGTATGTGTGCAGCAAGGATGGCAGGTCGCTGGTAGTAAACACTGCATGACTGTGAATGGCAGAGACCTGCACAGTGTGTGTAAACCCCAGCCCTGTCTTAAGTATTGTAGATGTCAGAGATGTACTTCATGGGATTTGTATCCAAAGTCTCCATTTTACAGCCACAGAAAAGCTCTACAGATCTTCTTCCTCCTACAGAGCTGAGAAGAGGCAAGAGAAAATTTCAATTCCTGAGGAAATGCCAACACACTCAAATTTCTCATCCTTTTCTCTGTGCCAGCCTTTGTCTCCTCACAATCACTTAATGACAACTTCTTAGCCTCTTGCTCTCCCTTTCCACCAAAAAGGTGACCTTTACCTTTATGACATCACAGCATGGAAGTGCTGTGGGAATGAACCTGACCTACATTGCAAAGAGTGTTTTTTCAGTGGGAAGGACCCCTGCAACAGCAGCAGAAACTGTCAAGGGTGCTGTGAAGGAGGAACGAGCACACACAAGGCAGGTGATCACTGCCCTGCAGGAAGACTGTCCTCACTGCTGTCATAAGAAGCCACGCTGGTCACTCAAACCACACGCTTCACAGGTGGTTTCGTCTGTTTCTGATTTTCTGGGTTTTTGACCTGAAAGCACAGGGTCAGATTTGCAGATGTGCTGAGAGTTCCCGCTAGCCATTGAAGTCAATGAGAGCAGGGCTTTGAACTCCCTGTTCCAGTACAAAGTCAGGGCCAAGGAGGAGACCCAGGATTTGGAAGAAGTGTTCAACTTTGGGCTTTTGCCAATTTAATCCATTCTGAAAAGGCTGGTGTTCCAGTTCTCTTATCGGTACGTGGAGGAGATCTAATCTTTAAAGGCTTCTGAAGTGCTAAGATGCTGCGATTGTGAGTGACAAAGAAAAAACTTGTAGGAAACTGATCAGTTTTCTGCCTGAGCAGTGATAAGTCAGGGGACCATATGGTGACAAGTGAGAGTGCAAATATTGAACAATATTTCATTAAATAAACACTGCCTACTCTGTGTACTGCATGAGACAGGAGTCCACTGGGGAAAAAAGCTGTGGAATATGTCTAGGGACTTCCTGAAAATATATTCAGGACACAGATTATTGCTGCACAGGTGGGCCTAATCCTGAATAGCTGTTGATATTAGCTCTATGGTCTAAGCAGCATTCCCTCTTGTCGTTTAAATAACATTATTTTTGTGTAGACAGTAAAAATTGTCTGCTAAAGCAATCCTCCTTGAAATAGCAGATAGTTTGAGTTCATGTTGCAGACCGAGCGCTGAGACCTAGTTCTGACATCCTCTGCCTGCAAGGCACCACAGCAATAGCAGCAGTACCGTGAGTGAGCTGGATGCCTCATCCCTGTGTCTATTCCTCTGAATGATACTGGTCCTTCTAGGCTGGTTAGTTTAGTGGCAGCTAAAACCAATGCTACTTAGGGAATACGTAGAAGAAATCTGGGCTCTTTCTGCTGACTGTTCTTCTCGTACTTTCCCAGAATCCACATCTCGTATACTAGGGATGTTGGAGAATGCATCCCTCACCAGTCCTTTCAATGTACATCTTTAGGTCTATCATTTGGGAATTTGTCCAGTTCCTTTTTGAACCTGTTGACTTGGTCTCCTCAACATCCTCTATTGGTTCTGTAGTGCAGCATGTGTTGAGCAGTAGTTCTACAGTGAGCTTATTCACCACCTCTGTCATTTTGTAAGCTTCAGTAGTACCCCCATTCACTCTTCTCCTTGCCAGACTGAGAAGTCCTAATGTTTTTAGACTCCCCTTCTACCCTGAATCACTGCAGAAATAAAACTCCTGTAAATGCAGGTACTGGTATGTCCAGTGCTAACTGGTATGACCTATAGGGTCAATCTGACATAGTCTTCCTTCTGTATTGCAGACTATTGGAGAGTCAGAAATGCCAAGCGTGTTGAACCAGTTACTGCCAATGATCAAGTCTTACAGTGAGAGGATGCAAGATGATTATACCTGTGAGGACTTCTTTGTCTTGTTGGTGTACATGTATTCTGTGGTTGGAGAAATAAAAAATGGAGAAGAGCTGGACAAAGCTGAGGAAGAAGTGAAGAAGGCTCTAGTCAAGGCAATTTGTGATGAACCAGAGCTGTCTCCTTTGTTGCAGAAAATAACAGGTAAGATTCTGCTTGTGTGGTGAGGATTGGGATGGTGTTGAACGTGGGAACTAGGAGGAGTGTGTAAAAGCAGTTTGACTTGCCTGTGGTGCAGAGAGTATGTGAGTCAGCATGAAGACTTCCTGTAGATTTTTTCCATCTCTGATGTTCATATATGCCAAATACTGACAGGCAGTGCTTGAATAGTGCTGAGTCCAATGAAAGCTCTACAAGTTATTCTTTTTGTTAGAGATTGGCTAAGTTTGTATGTTTTTCTAAGGTAATCTTTTCCACAGTTTCTTTCATTGATCAGTGTAAAGTTGACCCTGGGAAGTCAAAATTAATTCTGGAAACATATTCAGTGAACCACAGTTGTTTTGTGAATGCTAGGAGCTGGTCTGTCTGGCACAAAAGAAGAAATGTGTCTAAAACCAACATTAAGCTTTTTGCTGAAACAACATGAACATTAGCCTTTAAAAATAGCACAGTAAGCCTTTTCTTAGGTGAGCACTCATAGGATAGAAAAGCTTTGACCTCTTGCTGTCAATGTCACATGTAAAAAAAAAAATTAAAAAAATAATATTTAAAAAAAGTCATTTAAATGAATGACCTATGGTTTGAGCGTGGCATATCTGAGCAGCGGAAGAGATTTCTACTTCCTGCTGTCATTTTTCTCAGTGTTTACTAATAGTGAGCTGGTCATTGACCAGGTCACCTTTGAGATAGGGAGCATGCAAATATAAATCAAAATGTTGTATGGAGCTTATAATTGAAAGCCTTTGCCAAGAATTTGTTCAAATGAGGAATCTCAAGGGTGTTGGGATTATTTTGCTGTTGGTTATTCTGCTGATATTCCCAGAGGACAATTCTGCTTCAGAGTGCAGATGTGTTCTGACTGATTTGCTGTTGCTTTATGTGTAAAACACTGTAATTATTAGAAGATTCTTACTGAAGAATGGGCATTTCAGCCATATTTGCATTGTTTTAATGTTTTAATACTCCTCGCCACAATGCCTGCAGTCTGTGTTTGTGCCTGGCAGTATTTCATGCTTTCTGTTGACTTTCATTCTTCTGGTTTTCAGTATGGACTGCACACCTTATCCACTACAGGGTGTTTCAGTTGCAACTTCAGCAGTGTTTTCTACAGGATGTGGTGCAGTCCTACCCCTCATTCTGTAAAGTTTCTCTTCAGATTTTACCCTTTTCCCTGTAATCCTCTGTGTTTTTAATCACCGTTTGTAAGTTTCTGTTTGTTGTACCTAAGAAAAGTGGAAGAAGATTTGAAATTCAAAAACTTCTGTCGAGTACCAAAGTGAAGCCACATCTCTGTCTACATAGAGGCTTCCCTTGTTGCTCTCCCTGCTAGTCTCAGTTTATCAGCTTATGTAGTTGCAAGCTCAGATGGGGATAAAAATACACATTGTGCTTGTGTTATGTTACATAATCTATAATAATTCTAGTATTTTATGAATATATTTTTGTGCTAGGTTTCCAGTCTGATTATTTCCTGAGTAAAAATTTAAATATCTGGCTTTTGCTCAGCTTCCAAGAAAAGAAACACGTGAATGAATGTTTCAGTGCAAAAATTCTTTGTTTTATGGACTAAAATTAATTATCTGTTTTTACATAACTGTCTAACTGTTAGAAACACATTGTGTGAAGCAAAGCAGTTATCCTTATGCTAAGTATTTGTTTTGTTAATTGAGGCATCTGATTATGAAATTTTGAGTTATCAGGTCTATGATTTGTATGGACTGCTTTGGAAAGTTTAAACATTTGAAAATAGATTAAAATATATATATGTATTATATATATATATGTATATATATTTTTTAAGTATTCGTGGTAAGCTGACCCCAGTCAGCAATCATGCACCCACTCAACCTCTCACTCCTTCTCCTCTTCCCCTCATGCTATATGGCATGAGAAAACAGGAAGAACAAAACCAAGAAAACTTGCTGGTCAAGATAAAGACAGTTCAATAGGTGAAGTAAAGAAAGGAAAAGCAACAAGTGAAGCAGAGGTGATTACTCACTACTTCCCACAGGCAGACTGATGCCCACTCAGTTTCCTATGGCCAAAACCCTGTCGTTGTCTTCTTTCCCTGGTTTTTATTGTTTAACATGATATTATGTGGTACAAAATATCCCTTTGGCCAGCTCAGGCCACCTGAGACAGCTGCACTCCTTCTCAGCCTTTTGACCACTCCAGCCTACTTGCTGGGGAGCAAGAGTGGGGAAAAAAGAGAAAGCCTTGACACTATGCAAACACTTCAGCAACAGCCAGAACATTCATGTGTTATCAATACTGTTTCAACCACAAATCCAAAACATGGCACCATAGGGGCTGCTGACAAGAAATTTAACTCCATTTCAGCCAGGTCCACTATGGAATCTTGATTTGTGGATGGTTTTAGACAAAGCATGTCATTGGTATGTTACAAACTTAACTCTCTACCACAGAACCAGGTCCTTGCAGTTTTTCATTTCCATTTCTGTGTTTAGGAAAACCACGTCTGTGCTTTTTGTACAAGTGGGTGATGGTATTACTCCTTGCTTGCATACTTCCTTGTTATAACAGCATTCTTTGTTTTTACATCTGATTTAGTGTGACAGTTCTTTTGACTTATGCATAAAGGAAAAAAAAATATAATTAAAACCTGTTGTTATGACAAAAAATAAGGATTGTCCTGATAGGGAGCTATGAAATGGAATTTCCAGGAATATGCCTTCTGTAGTTTTCAAGCCTTTTTTCATCCAATAGCTTGTTTTCTTAGTTGTGGTGGAATTTGCTGAATTTGTAAATTGCTGTATTTGCTGGACAGAGTAATTGAGAAGACTGTCTGAGGAAACATGAGCAGTCTTAAACATGCTATGAACTACACACCCAAACGTTCCTGTTAGCAGCCACAAGTTGGGCCATTTTCATAAATTCAGTCCAGCTCTGCAAGTCAGCTGCAGTTGCAGAGCTGGATTGTTTGTGTTCTGGACATACAGTGTTCTCCCAGCATTTTATTTAAAGTCAGAAACAAAAGTAAACCATTGTTGCTCTTAAAATGGTCACTAAAGTGAATGGGTGAATTGGACCAATATCAATTTCACTAATTCCTGCAATCTCTCATCCATGAGTAGAACACAGCAAGAGTTCCATCAAGATAAATAAGGGAAAAATGTTAAATTGGACTGTCAGGCCAGAAAACGAAGCCAGGGTACTGAGTAGATACAAGATGTGTGCAGTTGAATTACTTGTCAGCTTCAGGTTCTCAAGTGAGCCTGCAGTTCTTCAACACTGGCTCCGTTCTCTGCAGCACAGCTGCTCTCACTGAGTAGCTCAAAGGAAAGCAAAGCTGCAGGTTTAAGTTTCAAGCACCACTAACGATGTATGATTGGACATTTTTTGTTGTAGTGACAGATAGCAAAAATCATTTTTGCATTTAGAAAGGCATACAAAAGTAGTACTATTTAGGCTGCAAAGTCAAGCACTTTGGAGTTGAGAAATGCCAGTAACTTCATTTCCCATGCAACCATATTTTGACTCCTGTGTGTTGTTCTCAGTTTCATAATTACACAGTGTATTTTCTATGAGCCTGAATGGACTGAATACCATGGAGAACCAGAGAAATACAGCTTCGGTTATTCTGCTTTCTGATACTTGGTCAATTTAAGCTGAAATTAAAAGCCACATCTCAGTAGTGGCTCTGCACTGCTGCCTTAGCCTTTTGCTTTCCTTCTTTTTGCAAAGCGTAGTAGGTGTGCAATTTTGACATATGCGCATTTATATTTTCTTTTGTTGATCCTTCGGATTCACTAGAAAAATAATAAAATGTTGTTTGTTTTTATAATTTATTAAGGTTTTGAGGTCAAGCCATCAGTCAAAATAGTAGTTGGGCATACTTGAGGTATCTTACATTTCTGTTATACTTGCTAAGTACAAACTTACTCAGCTTGTCTGAGCTTATGCTCTTAGGAAATGTTCGGCGATGTGACTGCCTTGCAGAGCTGGAGCCACTGCCCCAAAAGATGTGGCTCGGCACTGCACACAGGACTGTTTGTACTGTCTGTGTCAATGTAACTGAGTTAATATCTGCAGCAGTGGGAAAGAAAGGGATTCTCAGAGATGTCTGTCTGTATGAATAGCTGGACGCACCAGATTTCCCTAAGGCAGCCCAGGTTATTGCAGCACTCCTGAGAACACGCTAAGATGCTGCACTTGCGTAAGCTTATATTGTGAAAGATGTGTAAGCACTTGCCATTTCCTGGCTTTCGAGTGTTAGGCTTTTCAGCCTTACCCTTGCCTGAACATATGTTTTCTAAAATGTATGCACTGCAACTACGTTTTGCATTTATATAACACCTTACTTCTCTGAAGCACTAATTGTATCTTGTAACTGTTAATTAAAATCAAAATGCAACACATTAGTGACCCAACGAGACATAAGAAGGTGGTAATTTTTGCATGCATAATATCATAAAAATATGTTGGTGTTGTTGTGTTTGACAGCGTTGTTAAATAATACATCTTGTGGCAGACTATCTTACTGCCTTGGGTAATAACACTGAATGTAACAGTTCCAAGATTTCTCATGGGTGCAATTTACCACAGACATATGTTCTTCATCACTGTTTCCAGCAGAATGTTACAAATTGGAGGGGAAACAGAATAGACCAAAACATAATGGATAATGACGCTTTTCAACAGAATGTTGGTTCTAGGGGCGTTTTTGGGGGGTCTTATTGGCAGTCATTATTTTTAAAAAAAATGTAAGTTGTAAAATATCCTATTTATTTTATCATCTAATCCATTTATGTGGTCTTGTAAATATCTACGTAGAGCTTTGTACCCTCGAAACACATACAGAAGTCATACTGACAGAGCCATGACACAATCAAAAATGTATTTTTTCAGCTGGTCCAGTCCAGCTGGAGTATTCTGCTTCTCTAAGTAGGCTACCTGAAGGTACCATTGCCTCATACTCCGAGCAAATGCAAAAATCAGTACTGTTCTTGCAGCAAGCATGTCTATTACTAGAAAATGAGAAAACAGGAATGTTTGCTTTTGTTCAGCCACATCCTTGGCTTTGCTTCTGTTTTGAAACAATTTCCCAAACCTGGTTCTCTGGTGGGCAGGTAGCTACAGAAGTATTTCCTTTGTTGTTTTGTTCATTTGTTCCTTTGAATGCAGCTCTTCCAGTTGTGATTGAATTCCCCTCTCGAGGGACATAGCAAGCCTTTTTCTTTTTCACATCAGAGATGTGGCTCAATTATTGCTACTGATCCCTTGCAGATCAGGAAAATACCCTGAAACTACCACTACAGTCAGATCCAAGAGCAGCATCTCTATGATTTTAATTTCTTCTTGGTTTCAAAATAATGGCTTTTATCAAGAGTATTTCTGTGACACAGATAAAAATGTCCACTGGGTCAGGCTAGTCCTATCGCAGCCTTGTATTATAGCTTATTTCTGAATAATCCATGGGTTTCACAGCAGAATCAGTAAAAGAGGTAGTGATTATGAAATTAAAAAAAAAAAAAATTCAGTCTTTTTTTCATTTTGCCATTTTGTCTCAATTTGCCCCTTCTCTTAATTGAGAATTTAATAAATCTTACTGGGAGACCTTTTTTTTTTCACATTCTTAAAACCTAAACACATTTTTAACAGCAATGTGCAGACAAATTAGAGGAGAATTAATCTAGTATTTGTATGTACGATAGGTATTTATTGAGAAATATAAAATATAACTGGACCCTATTTATCCAAAGCAAAATAAAGCTGCTAACAAATTTTTGTTGTGACTTAAGGAAAAAAAAACCCAAAAGATCTAAATGAAAAACAGTCCTTTCTGAATTTTCAAAGGAGTGTAAAGCAAGAAATTCAAAGTTACTCAGCTCTTTATGTTGAAAATTTATGGGAGTCTTAAGCTATGCTGTCTTCCAGGCCTTCTTGAGCTCTCATTTTGCCTGTTGGTACTTCAGGATCTCTGTATTTGTGCTGACTGTGCAGAAGATATGAGTAGGGTGCTGGTGCTGGGTCCTGCAGGGCAGCCCTGCAGCCTGTGTGGGGCACTGGGCTGGTGCCAGGATGGCTCCTGCTTCCCTGTGTGGGGGGAGGCTGCCTGCAGCAGGGTCAGCAGATAGGGATCAGTTCCCCACCACAGCTAGGGGCTATAAACTAAACTGTTTATGTTAGAAGTTCATAGAGGGGGTTACAGAGAATGGGGTGGATGCCTTGACGACATTGAATTGCTGAACATTTTGAATGGATCGACAAGCTACTCTTTGAAATACTTAATAGCTTCTTCTCATCCCTGACACTAAGGGGCCATTTTCCTGCACAGCAGCTTTGCACTCCACTTAAATGGCAAAGAACCCTTCCTATGGGTTAGGCTGCTGCTGTATGGAGTCCAAGCTGTGTTCTTCAGGGTCTGCCTCTATCCCACCAGGGAAGAATGGCCATGTCCCAGACCAGGCACTCCTAGAGGAGTGTTTCCTTCTGGCTTTACTGAATGACCTCACGCATGCTCTGCTGCTTTAGCTATATAGTTTTATCCTGCCTATGCTGAGATTATAACTATAGTCAAATGAATCCCAAACCACTTGCTCCCCAGTTTGAAAATGAGAGTTTGTTGCTCAGGATGTTTTTTTCCTGTTGTCCTGGCTGATTCTTTAGACAGCAGAAACAGCCCTCCCTCTAGCTGGAAGGGGCTCTGTGTAACACGAAGCATGAAGACAGCCTCCTAGTATCTGTGTTATTTTCTTGGTGCTTTTTGGCCGTGATCCAGTGGAAAGTATTTGCAAAGCACAAGCCCTGGAGGACGACTAATGTTTGTCCTTCCAGGAGCACCAGAAAAACACGAGGAACGCTGCTGTCTGGCTGCATGATCAGAGCTACATGAGAACTCGTGCAGTCTAACCTGGAGATGTTTCCACTGCTTGGACATCTTGGTTCTTTGCTTCGTGATAACAGAGCAAAGGGAAAAAACGATATCGTATATACATGATGTGGTACCTCATTTACACGTGACATGGTACCTCATTTACACAAGCATCAAAATGATTTTCTGCTGAAGACCCTTGAACTCTCCAAGACCTCTGTAACTTTTTGCTGTGACCTTTTTAAAGCCTTCTTTCCACTTCTGCACAAAACCCAAGGGTGACAAGCCAGCCATACCAGCTGTTGCAGACTCTAGGCTTTGCTGTTTGGGTGGATTCCTGGCTCATTTCTTGGCAGAGAGCTTGTAGGTCCCTAAATCTGATGGGATGCTCAGGGGTCTGTGCTGTCTCTGGAATTGCGGGAGGAGATGACACAGCCTTGGTGCTGGAGCATTCCCCACTGTGTAAGCAAGTGACACAGAGGGTTTCTGGTAAGCTGTTTGGGAGAAAAACTGTTTTCCAGACATAATCATAACATACACATATATATGTATTTTGCATGTCTTAAAAAAATCAGGCGTATCTTAAAAATCAGTGTTAAAAATCTGTACTGTGTAGTTGTTACGATACCAGGCTGCTTTGTACAAATGCAGGGATATTTTGGTTGCATTTCACAGCGTACATTAAAATGCATGATAGAAGACCATCCCAATGGAAGCTCAATGGCTGAGCTTTTTTCCTTTTTTTTCCCTTTTTTTCCCTTTTTTCCTTTTTCTCTTTTCCTCTTTCCCTCATTTTTTTCATTTTTTTTTAAATTTTCTTTTACTTTTTTCTTTTACTTTTTTCTTCTTTTTCTTCTTTTTCTTTGTTTTCTTTTTTTCTTTTTCTTTGTTTCTTTTCTTTTTATTCTTTTTAAGCTTTCATATGTTGCCTGTTTATTTTGTCTTCAGCACCTGGCTCAGTTGGCTCCAAACTGGATAGTAATTTTCACTGAAGTGTTTATAACACGAAGTCTTTTTTTTCTTTTTTAACATGAGACATATGCCTGCAGCTCTGCAGGCCTCTGACTTCTTGCCAACTTAGCAAGACAGCCAACTGAAACAGGAAACTGATATGGTGCAGTTTTCATTAATGATTTGTGGTATTTTTCAGCATGCAAATCCAATAGTATTTGAAGGATGCTCCTAAGATTGAATGTCTCTTTGCTTTAAGTATAAAATGAAAACAGAAGCTGCTTTAGAATTAGGAAACTTTCTAAAAGGTGCTCTTCTTTGTACATGGCAAAGTGAAATTCTTAATTTCATCTTTCCATGCAAGTCACTTCCTTGCAAAACATTCAAGTTTTGGCATATTGTAAAATTATGTGTAAATTCCTGCTGTTTTGCAGAGCACGCCCAGCCTGGCAAACAAGAAATGATGAAGTATTGAATAACCATCAGATTACATTTTTAAAAGAAAGAAATAAAGAAAAGGCTTGTTTGTGCTCACCACCCATATGACACAAAGTGAACAGACACAAATGCTTTGCTGGAGACGCAAATGTTCAATTGCTTACACTGGCTGTAAAAATTTACTTTGTTACCTCTTGGTGCTTTCTGGTGGTGCTTTCTAAGTATCCCATTATAGTTTTTGTCAATTTGGCATTTATTTTAAATACCATTTATGTGCTCAATCTGACACACCCATTCTGAGCAATTCATCAGTTGGTGATTCCTTGAAGCTGCCCCTTTGGCAACACACAAGGACAGGCAGCGCTGCCTTTGCTGGTGTAAGGAATAATAACTTCCAGCTTTAGATATTTGTAGTTGTTTTTGCCAGTTCATTGGTGGCTGTTACTCTCTCATGCTTTCCATGTTTTATTGGGTTGAATTCTGTCCTTAGAATTTTGAGTAATCAACCTTCATGACAGCAACCTATGTGTGTTTTAAGCATGATTCAATTTGCTGAAATAGGGTATTTCAAGGAGTTAAGCACACCTTTAAAGTGAAATCATAAAGCTGTATATTATCACAGTGGGAACCCAAAAAAAACTCTTGAATAATTGGTATGGGTTTTTTTTTTTTTTTTTTTTTTTTTTCAAAATGTTTGCTGTGTTGGTTTTCTTAGCATTCCAACATCAGAATCAAATAAGGCAAATAAAAATCACATTTAGAAGAAGTTATAGAATGTAATAAATACTCAACAATGTATGGCTTAAATATGCATCACTTGCCCACGCACCTCACTATTTTGCATGCTCTGCTTTTTCCCTCTTCGTCTCGAGCTTTTGGCTCTGGAGGTTATATGTTCATTTTCTCAGTATAATCAAGATAATTTGCTTTCACATGTACTGTAATGAAAGGTCAGGCTCTTCATCTACATAAATCAGTGTGAAAGCAGCCAGTGCTCCTCCTGCTTAGAGCAGTGCTGAGGAGAAGCTTAAGGAACAGATCAAGCTGTTGTGATCTGTAGATCAAGGCAGATGTAAGTGGATAGACAGGATTAAACACTTTCATTGATCTGTCAACCTTACTAATAGAGCTTTGCCATTTAAAACCATCCTTAGAGGAGTTGTTAGTACTCTGCTGTTTTGGTTTCAATAGCACCTAAATATTGCCATGTGCAGCAGAACTTTAAAAGTGTGATCTTGTTTAAATGAAGGCTTTTTCACAAATCTCTTCTTAGGTAGTCAGCCCTTGCTATAAACCTTAGAGACAGATCTGTCGTGGTCTTGTATTTTAAATCAACACGCAAAATGTGCTCTCGTATTCCCTTTCTCCCTATTTGTTCTTGTTTAATTATAAATTTTATAGTTGAATAAAAGCCACCTCTGATGGTTAAAGTGTAGGTCAAGTTACATTTTGCTGTGACCCTCCTGCTCTGTTTTGGAGATGCTGGGACTGTGGTCTGGTGAGGCAGGAAAGTTTACAGATCAGAGCCTAAAGATTTTTTTTTTCCCATTCTTTCCTGGATATCCTTTAGTTGGGCAAGGAAAGTAATGTTTGTAAAACTGGATTGAATAATTTCTATTAACCAAGAGTTTTGTGTGAATAACAGAGGAATGTTTGTGTCCTACATAATTTTAGAAAGCAGTATGCACCACTTAACGATAGTTTACAACCAGATGTCTAATTCTCTTTTAATTTCTCTCTTCATTCATAAAAATAAACATTATTCTAGAAATACGTGCCTGATGAGAGGTGGTAACAGCCAGTCATTGCCAATTAGACACATTTGTTTACTCGAAAACAATACAAGTATGTAATTGGCTTCCATGGATTTGTGTTAGCGTGAGGAATACGTGGATATAGGTCCTGGACTTTCTGGCTTATTCAAATGCTTCTGGCTTTGCTTTTTGGTGCTGTGTGTGCATATCTATTATAAAGATATGTATACACCATTTGTACTGATGCAGCTGCATGACTTTCAAGTAAAGCAGAGCAAAAGGAAGATGGATTTAGAATAACAAAACCAACTTTGGGGAATGCTTTAGCCACAGGTGAAATGCTGCTGGTGCACCAGACAGAGCGACCCAGGTTAATGAATATTAGTGTGTCTGTGCCCAAGAAGTTCCCTGGAGATATGCCATGATCCTGTTGGGATTTCTGCCTTTCTTCCTTATGTTCTCTTAGAATGTTGAACAATTAGAGAATATATAGACATGGCACAGGTAGCCTTGTGTTAGCTTGAAGGAGGCTTATTTGGAGGGAGTCTCCAGATTGGGTGAATATAATCAAATAAAATTTTAGAAACAGCCTTGCTACTAGTGTCCATGCCTAATAAGTAAGAATAAAAAGTCAGAGAGAGTCCAGTTCTTCATCATTTTATCTTCTGCCCCTTTTTGACATGTTCTCTATGTTCTCTCATATTCCTGCAAATCTTGTGTGCTAAATGAGGCAGGAATCCTCTGGCTGAAAAAATCTCACAGACTAATCAACTACATCCATATCTTGATGTTGTCCATGCTGGAGAACCAGAATTCTGGCAGGCATTGACTTTTGAGTGCCTGGCTTCACATACTCGCTGTTGTTCCTTTGATGCTTTCACCATAGCATTCAAAGTAAGTAAACAAAACACTTAAAAGCTGAAACAACATTTTCACTGTAGAGAACGATACTTTTACTGGCAAGTTCAAATAATTTGGCTGCACACCAGAGCTGTCTGCTGCTTGCAGCAGTGATCAGTGCATTTGTAGGTTGGATTCTACATGGACCTGCCACTGCAGCCAGTAAACATAGAGATGGCTTTGTAGGAATTTGACAGCAAGAGAGTACTGAGGTTTATGAACAATTGATTCAATTTGAGATTTTCTGCCTATTTCCCTTCGGCTTCTTTGTTCTTTCATGCTTATGGCTCTTTTTTTCCCCACCATTCTCATATTCCTCCCTGCCCATCTGTTATTACTTCTACTGCTTTCCTCATCTGCTGCCCCAGTTCTTTCCTCATCCTCCCCATCACCCACGTGGATCCAGTCCTCCCTTGGTTCCTTTTTGCAACCACCTCCTCCTAAACTTTTCCTTGGCTCCCTGTCAGCTTCCTTGTACCTCTGTGCCTCCTGTGGCTTCATCCATGAAGGTCAGATTGTGAAGGTTGGGTGCTGCTTTACTCCAGTTCATGGTTGTTTATTTGTGCCTTTCTCTTTGCCTCACATTCTGAAAAGCTTTTCTTTTTTCACAAATAGTTCTGTGTTAAAAGCTATCCTCTTTCACTGACACTTTAATTGTCTTAAGATCTGGATATTTACTTCTAATTAATGGCATCTGAGTTACATTCATGGTGTTTCCTTCTTAGTTTTTCTATTTTAGAAATCTTTTCTCTGTGCCAAAAATACGCAATTATATGGCATATATTTCAAAAGGCAATATCTAAAAGAGGTAATACTCATTTACAGTTCTTTTTATGAGGCAGGAGGTGAGAGCTGTTATTTTTGCTTCCACTTTCCATCTGCTTCTCCAGCACTGCTGTATTTTTGGCAGTCAGATAGGAACTGGAAGTGCATCATGCCATTTATTTTGCAGTAATTGGGTATTTCTGTACCTTTCCATGCACACATCCCTTCCCTACCCAACCTCCTCGCTGATGCTGGGTTTGAGGTGCCATCTTATGTGTTGTCTCACAAATAGCTTTCTGCAGTTTATTTCTCGTAACAGTAGAAAGAATTGCTTGGTTTGTCTTTCTTTGTAGCAGATGTGCTTTTAGTTGGATTTAATATCTGTTGGATTCTGGATTATCCACTAAGTATGTCTTTCCCAGTTTTGAGGAGATAAACTGAGATGAGTCATAGAGCACTTATTCCAAGAGATAGCTTCAACAAGAGAAGAGAGACCATGAATACTTCAGGCAATAGTACTTGATGTTAGGCATAGATGGTATGAAGGTCACTGGTTTTTGTTGTTTTTCCCCCTCCCTAAGCAGATGAGGTTCTCTTCAAACAGGCTGCAGAAATGCCAATTAGTGTGCTTCATTCTGAAATGTAATTAGATTTAAAATGTAAAAAATCCCTTTCGGCTACAGTATAATCGGAGCCCCTAATTATGAAAGGCATATGTTCCCCTCCATCTTTCTTCCCTCCACCCATGTAGCTAATTGTCCTTCTAGAATGATTTCTTCATTGTAAAAATCTTTGTGACGTTCCACTCCTGCTTTGCTCAAAGCAATGCTGTTATCTGTGCATTAGCTTTATGTGGCTGGATTCTTGCAGGATAACACACAATATAGTTACGCTGATTACTCGTTCTTTTGTGTGTCATCTGTGTTTTTGGAATATCTCAAGGCCTGTCAGTCTTCCGCTGGGGATTACATCATTTCAGGGGGCTCAGCCATTCTGAAACAAAAGCATACTTCAGTGGTAAAATATGTATGCCCGGACACTTGGCAGTCTTTCAAGACTCCAAACTTGACATGGAGTTAATCTCAGATAAATGTATTTTCTTTAGTTCATAGTAACCAAACAGTTATTTCCATGCACTTATTTTTTTCTTTTTGCTTAATGTAAGGTTTTCTTTACAGAAGTTAATTACTGACCTAAAATACTTTTCCTTGTTTCCTTTTTCCAGCCACTGCAGAATTTATTCCGAGGTGGTGATTTTGGTTTTTGCTCAGTCTTTGAAAGTTTTAGCAGTGGTGAATTCAGATTAATAACTGCTTCTATAGCAGTAAGCCTGATCTTCTTTGAAATGTTCTAATTTCTACATTATTAGCTGGCCTGTCTTCCCAGGGCTGACCTCTGGGGAGAAAGTTACCCACACCTGCCAAGCTACCTCATTACATATTGAATTATAACAGCAAATCGCTATCACAAATCCTATCAGCCAGCACGTAATCACCAGCGATGCTGTGAGGGTTTCATAAGGGTTTAATTGAAGCGCATAAAAGAATTTTAAAAAATCAAAAATTTGCCTTACATTTGAGAGAGAATATAGGGATGGATTTGGAGTTACTAAAAATAACAAAAGGAACATGTAACTGAACAAATAATATTAGTTCCATTGAATTGAGCACACAGTGGGAAAACAGCAATAAGTAAATTATTATTGTTGATTCGCAATAAAACGTGTCTCAGATAACTGAATGGCTTACAGGAGGTATGGCTTCCTCTTGATTTTTTTGAAATATTTTTCTTTAATATGCTGACATTTCATTTAAAAATAATTTTTAAAAAAGGGTTACAGGGATGGGGAATTTATTCTTTTATTCCACAGAACATGCAGACATCATTAGCGTAACAGATGCATTGTTTCTGTATGTAGGATAGCATTTAAATAAGTGGAAAGAGAACACAGAAAAGTTCTGGGATTTTTTTTTAAGAACAGAGCTTTCCAACACATCCCTTAAAAAGATTTTTTATCGCCTTTTAATTTATGACAGAGAAAAGAAATCTTTGTTCTATTAGTTTTATCAAATTATATCTTTTTTCTCGTGTGCAAGAACTTTCAAACATACAGAGATCAGGTGGCCATAAAGCACATTTTTCATGGCAGATAGTCTTGAAGAGTGCTTTGTAAGCAGCTAAGCAGAATCACACGAGTTCTTATTACTGCTCTTTAAATACTATGGTGTGTGAATGTAATTTCTCATTGGTTTGCATGTAAGTCACACAGTCAGATGTCTGAGTATGCAGGTCATGCAGATTGCAAGTTTACTGAAGGGTCATTGTGGTTATCAATGGCAGCTGTTCATAGGATCCTTAGCAATGAGTGGAAATTTATCTTTTGATTTGAATGCTTCTCACTCCTAAAAACTTTATGAGGTCTCAAGAGCATTACTATTTTTAACTAAGTAGTGGTTATGTCTTTCAGTTTATTTAGGCATGAAATCAAAGATCACTGAAGTCAATGTGAATTCTTCCACTTACATCAGCATGCTTCGGGTCATGCCCTAAACTGTTGTGTTTGCTATCCAAACTACAAGAGGTCGTAGAATAAAAACTGGTGCTCTACAAACCAAAACGGATTCAACAATAGCCAAAAGAACAAATCCAGCTTCCAGTCAAGCCAGTGAAAGATATAAAAACATCTCACAAGAAAAGTTTGAAAGGTTCTGGCATGGGAGTAAATGTCATCTAAAGTTAATCTTTCAACTAACCTCCTGTGGTAAAAATGACCAATTTGTCTCCACATCAGTGTTAGTAATGAGAGGTCACAGTGGGCAAGGCGTTAAGCAATAAAATGCCGTGTGAAAATGTAGAGTATTCATGCTGATTACCAGGCAGCATTGGCCTATCTTTGAAGTTAAAAAAGGTTTTGATCTTTGTTATGAAGGTCTTTTAATTGTTGTGGTTGAGCAATACTTATACTGCAAGAGTTCTTGCAGGCATTTGTTATCTGATACAAAGGTGGTGAAGATGATGGTTCCCTACATCAGGAACATGGAAAGCACATTTGGAATAGCAAGCTAGCAGATATTGTACTGCCTGAGAAATTCATAATGAGGAGATTCATGACGTTATGCACTGTTGCTCTATTAGTATTCAGAGGACAATTTGATGGGGGAAAAAAAGCAAAGAAAAAGGCTTTGTGTGATTACATAGAAATTGAGTAATCCAGGCGTGTTTTCAAAATATTTCTATAAGTAGGGAAGAGAAATACCTTAATATTAAATATTCCAGAAATTCAACAAATTCAGGATAAAAAAGGTACGCTACTAAAAAAAAAAAAAGAAAAAAAAAAAGCCAATTTTGAACCTAGATTGATTTTAAGGTGAGCTTCCTTGTTCTTCCCTCTGGAGATGCTTAGAAAAGCAAAATGTTCTGCATTATAAGAGGCCAGTGTTTGATGGGACTGTTTAGTCCCTGATTGAACATCACAAGAGGAGTGTTCCTGTGTGTGTGAAAAATGTTTGGTACAAAACTTAAATGTGAATGAAGAGATGATGCAAATGATAGAAGGAGACGACCTTCATTAATGGGTGCAAATGAGTTTACTTACTTGGATTCGAAAGAAGTATTAACTTTGTGGGAAAATAATGATAGTAAGCCTTTTTGTTTGCATGATGATGAATTTTTGTTTTGCAACAAGAAAAAACATACATTGCTGAAATGTGTTTGTTCATAATTTTGATTTTTAACTGTTTAGCTTTATATTTAAGTACACACTTTTTTGAATTATCATGAGGAAATGGAATGAAAGACGTAGATATGCTAAATTGTTGTCTGCTTTCCAGTTCGTTCCATGCTAGATTATTCCCTTGACTAACAGGATAAAAAGTATTTGTGCTTGAGACATTCTGTGAATAATTTACCTCTGTGTTTGTGTCTGTGTTAGTGAAAACAGAGCTACTGTTGAAGGATCGAAACATTCATGCTGGCCTGTGACTGAAGTCAGTATTCCTACCTCTGCTGCGTAGATTTTTTACAGTGTGCATCAAATATGACATAGTACAGAGGGTATAAAAGTATCAAGTTTTGGCTGTAATTAAGAAAGCTGCTCCTAAGAAATTATTTGATCAAAGCCTTTTGCTTATATTTGCAGGAACAGCGATGCCTTGATGTTGATGGTTAGTTCTGTGCCAGAGGTTCATTTTTGATGGTAGGATTTTGTGCAGGTGGTAGGTGTTGACCCAGAGATGGAGCACGGCTGGGCTGGTGATGCTCACTCTTGAGAACATGGCTGTGTGATTTCTTAATTGGCTGGGTGGGCTGCAGGGGATCGGAGTTGGGATGGCAGCTCTGATATGCTGGTGTTGTCCTCAGCCCTGCTTATCAAAAGGAAGGTTCTTATTAGTATAGCAGTGAGAAGGGAGGGCTGCTGCTCTGGAAGTCATTATCTGAAGTTTGTCATGGGAAGAGATGGAAGAAAGAGAAGAAAATGCTACTCTAAACACAGTCTTATCCAGTAGCTCATTTCATAATTTCCTTCATACAATCAATTTGCATTCTTTTACAAGCAACATCTCAGTTCTGTTTTTCTTCTACCAAGTGAAAACAAGGGTAAAAAGCATGTTTTCTTTCATGACTTTGGAATCTTCCTCACTTCATAAGAAACAAGTTTGTTTTTCGGTTTTTGGTTTTTTTTCAAAAGGTGCTGAATGAAACCTTTACGCAGTAGAGGATTGTTCAGCCAATGGGTAAAATTGTACACACAGCTTCGTCATGTGAGTTTTCATGTGTGCCAATGAACAACAACTTGTTCAGATGACATTGCTTGGTTTACCCAGACAAATGCATATTCCTTTAGAAATATCACTGTGGAATGACCTATGATTCATTCATTATTGTGAGTATTAACAACTTCACGCAAAATGCTTGTCTAATTTTCTTGAATAGCTCTCAAAAATAAGACACTTCCATATGTAGGATAACTTGGCAGAAATAATGTTCTTTCTGTCCATTAGTCTAAGGGCAAGGAGTGAAAACTCTGCCTTTGCTTTCAGTTCCCTTTAGCAATGGCTCCGCAGAACTGCAGACTGGTGGTGCTTCACAGAACTGTGTTAGCAGATGGCTGTTGGCTTTAGCCAGAGTCAATGCCTTGGTGGTTTGGGTTTTTCTTTTGGCAGCGCAGATTACTCAAAGCTTGCATCAATGTCCCTGGGGAGCCAATTTGCAGAGCCAAAGGGAAGAGGGCTCCTGAAAGCATCATGGCTGCTGGCTAGTCTGTTACTTCATGACCTCCAGTGCCATGCGATTAGCACCTTATCGTCCAAGTTTACATACTCCTTAGCTTTCACCAAGGCATCCTTCTGCCTTCCTGCTCCATCTTTCTTCTGGCTGTCAAACTGCTTATGAAATAAAATAGCTTGCAGCCCTCCTTGAGATAACAGAAAGCTCAATGGTCCTCCTTGGTGCCCTTCATCACACAGCTCCCATCCTCATGGTCCTGCAGCCTAATGAATGCTCAGCTGTGGGGTATGATTAGGTTAAATCTTGCTTCCCTCCTTGTCCCCACAGAGCTTTCTCTCTGGGGCACTGGTTAGATCTTCTTGCTCTCTCCTGTGTTCATTTCAACCTGACCTGCCTCCCCTACACCACATCCTTCTTCCTGCTCAGAGCTCTGGAGTTCCCTGGCCCTGATACTTGATTCATGGGAATGGCTTATGCTGCAGAAGACCTTGCTTCATCTTTAGTGCAGTGCACATTGTCGAGAAGCAAATTACATGAACCATTACAAAAAATGCAGCAGTAGAAGAACTAGTTAGCAGCGGTACCTTCAGACAGGAGTTCCAGTTGTCTTACAGCTTTGTACTGCATCAATATGGCATGGTTGGGTAAGTTTTGTATTCCCACCTCAGCAATAGCTCTCAGGGAATGAGTTTGCTGTAAAGTTATGCTGCAGTATTGCTGATGTGCTAGCTTAAGTCCTTGTACATTTTCATACTGCATTCTTTTTTAATAGGTAACTGCTAGTTATGCTTCTTCACAAAGGGCTGTGGCTTGTATATAACATTTAGACTTGTCTTATTAGTCAGGAATTTCTGTAATATTCAGCCACATTTACTTAATCTTAGTCTCTGTTGTTGGTTTTTTTCCTGATAGATTATCTTTTTTACAGATTGTACCACTCTGTCTGGAAGGAATGAAATTAAATTTTAGAACTGCAAACAATACAAATATAATCAGTATACAGATCTTCCTTAAAAATGCTGAGGACATTTTAAAAACTGAATTCAAAGGCATTCTGATAAATGCAGATTTTTCCAGTTAGTAATAGAGCTGACAGATTCTAACATCCTTAAAGCTTCACTGGTCTAGATCATCCATTGCTATCTAGTTTTTATCTGTAAATTGGAAATGCGTTTTCTGTATCTAACAACCAAAGACTTTTTCAGCTTTGAGTGAAACAGTCTTTGAATTGGGCTAGATGAATAAATTGACTTAAAGAAAATGTTCTTTCTGCACCTGCAGGAGAAGCCGCAGCTGCCAAGAGATGAATACTTCAAAAAAACTGGATTCCTAGGATTTAGCCAGTGATTTCTGCCAGTTCGTTGCTTTGATGTTCTTTACAAGTTCAGCAGCAAACGCACAGTGATGTGGGTTATTATATAAACATAACCTTTTTGCAAAAGACGAACATAATCTCGTCTTGAAATCTTAATAAGCACAAAATCCAACTTGAATGAAGCAGTTTGTTGATGGAGGCAGTTTTTAATACCTACTTTCTATTCACATCTCTGTTTCTGAAACCAGCACAGGCTTTCTGTAGGATTCTCTGTATGCAGGTAATGGAAGTCTGGTGCCAACAGAGAGAGGCATTAATTTGAAAGAACGAAAGATAAGCCTGGGTGGAAGGCATCTTTTCAGTAAGTCGGTTGGGATGTAGAGTGCTCATCCAGGGCTTCTGGAAGAATGTCAGAAGAGAGCAGTTGAGTTAGGTTAATATGTAGCTTACTAAAAAGAATTATTGCAGCAAAGAAACAGACACAGTGACCTAACTTGGAAAAATGTGAGGAATTACAGAATCATAGAATGCCCATCCCTTTGTCCTGTGCCTAGGGAATGTAGCAGCTGTCCACTTCTTTTTGTAGTTAGGAGGTTATCTGTATGTTTTAAGTCTGGGCAGCAATTGGCTTAGAAATTAATTTAATTTTAGTGTAATTTTGAGGGTGCTATTTTGCATAAATTGAGATTTAAATTTAAAGACGAAGTCCTTCTCTTCATTATGTTCAGGGCCTGTAATAAATTGAAAGAGGAGATAGCAAAATGAAGGAGTGGTAATTTACAGCTGAAAGAAGAGTAGACTTAGCTGGAAAAGTGAAGAAGATATGGGGAAAAAGTAATGTCTGAAACATATGTTTTTGTGTGAATAATTTTGTTTGAAGTTCTTATTTGCCTGTAACATAGAGACACAGATTAAAATGGTAGGCAGTATAAATACTTTCACTTGAGAGATTATTTCAATTACCACATATGTGCTCATTTTCTGATGTAAACCTGGGAGATAAACACACACAATTGCATGCATACACACACATGCTTTCATGCATCTCCATGGAGGAGCATGAACAAGGCATTTTGCCTGTGGCTGGAAGATGATTCTGCAAAGGCAAGATCTGTAGCTAAATTCCTTTCTCAAGCTCTTGCTTGAACAGACTGTGGAGGATTGCATCTAAAACAATCACACTGCAGGGAATGTGTGCTGGTATTTCAGCTGGTGGGCTGTCACATTATTAGATAGTGCCCTTTCAACAGGAAAACAAAAAAAAAAAAAAAAAAAAAAAAAACAGAGCAAAATAAGAATAACTAAATAAACAAAAGAAGAGGTACTTATTAGAGATATAGATGAAACATACTCCGTTAGTAATCACAGTGTGGCAGAAATAAAGTGCCATATTTCACAATTGGACACTTCAAAGGATGCTTCTCTTCCAGTAATCCTCTGATCTGTTTCATGTCACAGGTCACCTAGGCAGTATTTACAAACCTTCTGACTGGAGCACTGCTGCAGGATTTAAGGTGTTGCAACTTTTTGACATCAAAAGTTTAAGAGCACTGATATTTCTCTGAGAATGTTACATCATGGTTAATTTTTATGTAGACTTGTGTTTATATCTCCTCCAGATTGATTTGGAACTTCCTTGGAGAGGGGAGAAGTTCTCTCCTGATAGCCAAACGATGGGTTTAGGCTGTGTATGGCTTTGGTTGTGCTCAAGAAGGCCAGGAGTGAAGCAGGAATCGAAAAGCTAGGCTGAGCCACTGACCTATACATCAGTGGGAAATTAGTGTCAGTTCCAGATTCCCTTTACATCTGGATGTAAATACAAATATTCTCCTCCAAGTTGCTTTGACACTTTAAAGAATAAAATACAATATTAGGAATTGCTGCTATGATTTTGAGTATAGTCTGAACTTGGATGTAAAGTCTGACTTTTGGCACCAATATCACTGAGAGCTTAGCACCAGCCATAGGATAAGCAGGGATGGGTTGTGGTCTCAAATCAACAGTATCGTGGGTACTAGTTGGACTTTTTTCTTCCTCCCACATCATGAGGGTTTGGAAAATTTGTGCAGCTCAGACAATTGCTACTTGCTTCAGTTAGATGGGTCCCATCTTTTATTCTGTCCACAGAGTGAGTTTACTTTTTTCTGTCTTACTACTTCAAGACAATGACCATTTAAATTGACTGCTGCAAGTCCCCGAGCAGTTTCTTGCAAAAAAACTTCAGGAAAGCTGCTTTATGGAGCCTCCTTGTTGTCACATTGCTGGCACTGAGGAGATTTCTTCCAGCTTTTCTCTTGTTTGTTTTTACAAGAAAGGGAGCATATTCAAAATATTTCCACAGCACTAAGGTGAAAAGACTGAGTTCCTAGGATCACAGCTGATACAAAACTTGCACTATTCTAGTCTTGCTGAAGTAGGAATGCAGAGTTGCTCTGTCCATCAATAATTTGAAAGAAGGATATTTTTTGAAATCTGTTCAATTAAGATGCCTCTTAAGTTCTCCCTTATACTTCATTTCAATAGTTTTTCCGAGGCTTTCAAACCAGAATTACACAGGGCTCTATTTCAAGTGTACTATAAAGAGCTGATAATATAGCCTCTGTGGCTGGGACACAGAATCTTCCTTATATAGCTTCTGTGAACAGAATACGCTTGTTCTGCAACAGATCTCATGTTGTTTATTACTGATAACTATTCTCAAGTCAGTATAAGTGACACTTCCAGATAACTTTCTTCATCCCTGATAACAATCTGGTAGTTCATACCACTTTCCAGAAGCATATTATTCAATTTAGGTTTTTTAGAATGCATTTAGTATTTATAATGCCAAAGTAGTAATTCTTTCAGTATCTGCCAGCTAGATCAGTCTTGAGAAGAGTCTCTTCAAAGCAATGTCTGTTTAGGATTGACTTATTTATGTGCAGTTTCTGTTACACAACAAAATAGTCAAAGAAACGAAGCTCCAGTTCCCAGCGCCTGAGAAAGAAGGAGTCTCAGAAAACAGGTACAGTTTAGGAAGTCGATGGGAACAGCTCTTTGCTTTGGAGAGCTGTGTACACATTTCAGATCTTGTTTCTAAAGCCTTATTTTTTTAACAAAGTACTGACAGTCGTGGAGATGACACTGCGATGTGCTGAGGGGAAGTAATCAGGTTCCAGGGTTGCTAGCGAAACTCTTCAGGGGTCACTCTCCAGTTTGGGGTTCCATTAATCGCTTTAGCACAGTATGGATGTTGCTGGGTACCCAAAATTGTTAGTATAGGGGAAAGAGGACTGTTTTGTAGAAGGAATCTGAACAGTGTCAGAGACTAATAGAAGTAGGGCTGAATCTTGCAGATGAAAATATAAGCAAATAATGAGATTTTATTAGCTAGGAAGAGTCACCAAGGAATTACAGGCAGGTAATTCTGAGATACAGCCTGTGTCATGAGTATGTATCAGGGGAATGTGTTGAAGCAGGGCAGAGGTGGCATAAGTGCTAGGAGATTTCCCCTGTTTTGCAGGAAAAGTTGATCAGAGATTAAAGAAATTAAGAGCTTGTTGGATGTTAAGGAGGGAGGAACTGAGTGCTAAAGAGGTTTGTATGTTTTACAGGATGGAGAACAGAGAACCAACCAGCAGTACCATAAGTGGGAACACTACCTAGTTTGAATTACATAGCAAAGGCAAAGAGAGGAGGTGGTTGTTCTCTGTAAATACACATGCAAGGAGGAAGCAGGCAAATGGTTTTGACTGCTATCTACTATTTTTTCAGGTGCTTTAAAATAGTTTCTGATCTGTTGTCTGTTCTGAAATGGCAAGTACCTGTAGAAAAATCGTCTAAACACTGACTCACAGAGACGGCTTTCATACCTTGGCAATAGAGCTACGGCTCTCCTGGGACAGACCTAAGAGGGGCCTGGGCAAGGTGTCCCTTACTCTAAGTCCCAAGTTTGGGCTCCTGGCCAGCCATGTGCCCCTGGGCTCCTCTTGGTTTCTGCACATGGACTTTTGATGGCTAATGGCTCCTGGGATGGGCCTACGAGCAACTGGGAAGGATGTTATTTGAGCTTCCCCTCCTGGTATAATCTCCTGTGTTCTTTTTTGGGCATGCAGATGAGCTTGTACTGCATAACCTACCAATACTGTGTTCAGCTTGAATGCGGTTTGAAGATCTCAGAAAGAGGAGTCTCAGTTTGACAGCTGCACACTGTGCGTCCATGCTTACAGAATGGCAGGACTACACAGAAGTCAAACCTCAAATTGAACAGAGGGGAGCTGAAGAAAGCTGGGACCAAAATATTGTATGGATAACATGATTCAAAAGGAGAAACTGTTCAGAACAAAAGCATGGGAAAAATTAAAGGACAATATTTTCCCAGTAGGCAGGCAAATAAAACAGGAAGAATACAGAATGAAAATTTCTGGTTGATGGCAAATGTCTTTGTCAGAAGATATTGGAAAAAAATTAAGTGCAGACATTGTCAACTTAGTAGGCCATTATAATGAATAAAAGTGCTCCGTTCATTCTATGCTTTTAGGTACAAGGTTCAAAGTTTTCCTTAATGTACAGATACAAAGGTAGATTGACTGGCCATCTCCCATTTTTCTTCATCAGAAAATTCCATTCAAATGGGTGGACCTGGATAGATAATCCTGGGAGAATTTTTCTTCACTTACAGCCATTTCTTTACTAGGTTTCAGAGGGTCAATCTTCTATGTGTGTTTGTTGACGTGGATCCAGCTCTCATATATCTGTGAGAGCTGCTTACATTGAAAGATTGCTGCCCACGTTACCTGTAATTTAATTTATGCTGAGTTTTTGAATAGTATTTAATGATGTGTTCGCCAGAAGAATCTAAGCCAATTTCCAACAGTTAGCAGTGAGTTTCCCACATCCCTTTCCTGTTCCCTGGCCATCCAGAGACAGCTCTGTTCGCAGCTACAGGCACAGAGAAGAAGGGCTCCTGGAGCTTTCTCACCGCATGTGGCTTCAGCCTCCATCTGAGAAATTTCTGCTTCCCAGCCCAGCCCTGCTAGTGTCAGTCTAGGCTCAGAGGAATGGAGCATGACTAAAATTTCTATTTCAGTAGATCTTTTCTCATAAGTGATCCTTTCAAATGTCTTTGTTTAACAAAATGCTTCTGAACAGTGTATTGCTTCTAACCTAACCATCACAAAAATATATGCATATATATATAAAAAGACACCCATTAGGTGTGCTGAAGGTAGGGGTGACTGTAGGGGACAGCTTCGATTTCTGTATGGTTGCAGCCTATCCATTCAGCTCCTCCAGAAGATCTTGGTAGAGGAATTCCTTTCTTTGTTAATTAGTCCAGGCAGAGTTCCTTCCTTAAGTGGCTTGGGAGACACATAAAAGAATTGTGTAGCTGCTCCCAGCTATTTTGGAATGCCCTTCCCCTTTCCTGCAGGCAAAAGGTAAATGCCTGTATTATTGTCATGCATACTAGTGACCGTTCTGCATGGGTGAAAATGCCTGCCCAGAGGACATGAGCTGAGAGTTACCTCTGTGGCTGCTGGGCCACCCCAGGGCTGGGGAAGGAAGCAAGGAGGCATAGGAGCTTGACTCCAGACTCCCTGCGACCATCCAAAATGGGATCACAGACCAGGACACAGCTATCAAGGCAGGGAGCAGCCCTGTGTTACACTGGTCCTACAAGCAACTGCAGCATGATGCTGTGCGGGTTCAGTCGTTGTACACAAGGATTAGGTCTATTGGGATATTTGGTTCCTTTGCATGAAGTTCTCATGAGACCTTTTAAAATCTTGGTTTGTTATCTGAAAAGGCAGAAACAAATCATGTATTTGAGGTAGAAAAGTTTATCTCTCAGATATATCTTTTATATATTACCAGATGTCAGATTAAGTGGTTTTTGCAGGCTGTTCACAGCAATTGACCAGAAGCAATTCAGTCACTGACAAATATCAATGCTTTATAAGTTTGTTCAACCCCTGGTTGTGCTACTTCCTCTGAGGACCTGGATTAGCTGTTCAGCAGACAGGACAATGCTTTCACATCCTGCAATCCAACGCTCAGAAAATCTGTAGGATTTACCAAAGCCATGTTGGTCTTCTCATTTGTAACAAACATTTGTTACTGGGCCAAACAGCGTGCTCTCTAGAGCACCTTGCTGCACTGCAGGAAGAGCATCCTACCTTGCACTGTGTTGTTGCAGTACAGTAGCAAAGATCCGCTCAGAACGAAAGCCACATATTTTTTTATTTTTTAAGATGTTTTCTTGATCTAATGCATATCTAACAGTGAACTAAAAATAAAAAAGAAATCTTTCAGCAGCACCTTTCACATTGTTTTCTGAGCTCTCATGAGCTTGCTATAACCCTTTAGTACATCTTCCTAGAAGATTCTTGTTGAAAAAATGTTTTGAATCAAGGTGAGAAAGGCTCCTAGTTTGTATCACCAGCAAAATCTGTACATTTTTCGAATCTTTCTTACAAATACAGAAAAAAAAAGTTTATATTATTAAGTCAGACAGGGCAGGTTAGACTTTATTATGGTCACATTCCTTATCAGTGTGAATAGATTTTGAATAGATTTTGCTGTTATGTCTTGCTCTGAAGCAAAAAGGAAAATTAATTCTTTTTAGCGTAGTTAACAACATTGCTGCATGTAGTGAATGTGTAGATTGACAGTATCTCATTAAAATCCAGAGATGTTTGTTACTGTGCATTCCAAAAGATGTTGTTCAAAGTGGCTTTAAAGTGAGGTGAACCCAGTTACTCAATCAGCAGAAGTATTGGAAAGTCTTCCAGACGTGCTGCATCTACTTCCATCCTCACAGCTCTGTCTCCTACAAGAATGGTGGGGCTCAGCCTCCCTTTAGGAACAAATACTTAGTGTCTGTGATTGGGTGCTCTCGTCTTAATGACTTAACAAACTGAAAGCTTTACAAGTACAGTATGGAGCAAACCATGGAGCAAGATGGGGCATGAGAAAGGAGTTCCAGCGCTCCCTGCTGCCATCCTCTTCTCTTTCTCATTGCAGCAGTTGTGTAGGAATAGCTCTGTAGCACGTTTACACTGTGCATGCAGAGCAGGCCTGACCCATCCCCAGCACATTGAGTTCTCCAAGAATGAGCTGCATGGCACGTGTTGCTGTGTGAAGTGGCGTGTAGATGAGATTTCTGTTACTGAAATGTGGGAGCCATGTGTCTGTGTCTGCATTACGTTCCGTGACTGGAGCATCATCTGACTGGCTCTGCTCCATTGGCACGTGCCATCCATTGCAGTGATTCTGTGCCACACACAGCAGGTTTGTTACATGTTGGATTACAAAATGGGAGTGAATCCTTTCTGCACATCAAAGCAGTGGCAGGGAGGAGCCCAGGTTTGAAAGCTTCAGGTAGCACAAGTCTTTGCAGTTTTTCTGCTGAAACTAACTTTGTCTGGGGTCACAGCTAGGCTCTGTAAGGAAGCAAAGCTGTTATGAATATAAATGTCTTTATGACTTTCATTTAATGGATAATTCCACAAATCTACGGTATTTTTAAATTGATTCGCCACATATCTAACTTCTGAGGGCAGGGAAGTACAGAGGCTTTGCAAAGCAGCATCTACACTGTAGCAAGTAGAATTGCGAGCAGCTGTGTGTGCAAGTAGCACAGTGCCCATGATGGGCTGCTGCACAGCAGGGGAGATAGCTTTGCAGAAAACTGAAGCATTTTTCAGCTTTTGAGGTTACATTAGACACTGTTATGCAAATCAGCTCTCAAAATTGTAAGTCGGGAGAAGCTAAAATACTTCTGCGAATGTAGAATTTAATTATGAATGGCTGCAATAACATTTATGTAAGCAAGAATGAAAGACTGTAAAAGCATTTTTACAAGAAAGTTTATGTATAATCTGTAATAGAGTTTAAGCCTATTCAAAGGTTGGATTCGTTGTAGGGTTTTCTGTGTTGTTTTTTTTTTTTTAACTTAAATAGTGTATAGCTTTCAGAGTGGTTAAAACTTTCATTCACAGGCGTTCTTTCAAAGTATTCATCTATTTTCTTTCTGGTTTGAAAAAAGAAAGACATACTTTAGCTTTTTGAGGTAGGTGTTCTCTGCAGAATCCACACTGATGAGAACCATGCACAGAACAGGAAGTTGAAAAGACAGAGAATGGCAGCTGAGAGCAGCTCCATCTGCTCTGGAAGCGCATTACTGTATGGCGGAGGCCAAAACAACTGACAAGACTGAGTCATTATTTATGGAAGGATTCTGAACTCTGGCCGTTTGTCAGGCTGACTCAAGTAGTCTGCTGCTGGACCTGATGAGCTAGCAAGTATCCAACATAGATTTGTGCTCTAATAAATGTCAGATACAGAGGTGTTGCTGAAACAAATTGCTAAAATATTAAGAGAAAAAGGAACTGTATGCCAAAAGACTAATGAACGAACCTCACTAATAAAGACTGGAGAGCATGAGAACACCTTATTTTTGAAATAAAAGCATTGAGGAGCAGTGCAAAATCCCAACCCTGAAATCAATGGCAGAACTCTCACTGGCTGATATGGAGCAAGGGTCTCACCCGCTGTGTGCAGTATTTCAGTGTGCTTCCCCATTAATTTATTTCATATTACAGAAGCTGGGATGGCTCATGTGTTTGTGAAATAGTTTCCATGTCTGCCCATTTAGTGCAAGTTCCAGTCCCCAGGCCAATGAAAACATTCCTATTCCCTTCAAAAATTATGTCAGCAAGGACAAACAGCTTCTTTTATACTAATAAAAAATGATTGGGATGATTCTGTTCTTTTATATGTTTGTTGCCTTTGAGAGCTGGAAGTTAGGAAAAAACTGACTAAATAAGTAGCTCATAGCCAAGCCAGGCGGAGTCCTATTTTTTATTCTGTTCTCAGGAAGTGTCTGAAGTCTTGCCATCATTCTCAAATATATAAGTTATAGCATGTTAGAAAATTAACAGAAGGAAGACTTCTTTCCCTATCAATATGGTATCCATGCTGTTTACAGTCAGCAACTAGAGTCCGTGTGCCTTCCTGCTAGATTTCTCTACTGTCTGGCTTCAACAGCAGTGAGCAATCTGCTGTCATCTTCAAAAAGTGTCACGATCCTCCAGTTATTTGCAGGCATTTTTCTATTGCAAAAATGTTTTCTAAACATAGTCACTTGTTAAAAAAATAAATAAACCCAAGCCGCATATTGGGAAGCCTGTCTAGAGTCACTGCTTGGCTGTGTGACACACAGCAAGAAAAGGAGTCACGTGTTCCTGTCTGGAAACTGATCAGTTGCATTATTCTAAGCATTAAAATGTGTCTGTATGAATGTGTCTGTGTGCATAGAGACACACATACTTTGAGATCGTGCTGACGATGAAATTTTCAATCTATAAAGAGAAACAGATTGCCAGCATAATCTTTTCTTTACCAGACTGTGAATTTCATTAAAGTCAAACCCTTCAACTTTAAAAACATTCTCTGTTATGATGCCAAAAGATGTCTTAAAGTGGTTTATTGATTCTGTATAAAACTTCTTATTTACTGTGTTACTGAATGACGGAAAAAGCAAACAAAAAAAAAGTACAGTGCTTTCCTCTTTTACTTGTCACGTATTTTCTGGTGTAAACGTAGGTCATGTATATCTGCAGTTCTGTATGAAATAATATATACATTATAGTCCTGCACAGGTGGGTGTTGTAGTGAGCTGATAGTCTTATGATGAGTCACAGTCATGCAACGCAGTCACTTACATGTCTTTAACAGTCTCACCTTCGTGCTGACCCTTAGTCTGTTCTCCAAGAGTGTCCAATGTGTAATGTTACTGTCCTCGAGCAATTTTGCACAGCTTGCATGCATGAAAGGAGAAATAACCCTGCTAACAAATTGTTTTCTTTTCATCCTTGCAGTGGTAGAACTTCCGCAGGTCTAAAATGAGCCACATTCAGTCCAGAACTGTGAATGAAATGGGGCATTGATGAAGTGGGTGCAAGCAGGGACAACAGACTGACTTTCTTGCTGATGTAGGAATGACATCCATTGCAGGCAGTTAGCTTCTCAAAGGCTTCGTCAAATATAATGGTTGGGAAGAAACGAAGCCATCTTTCAGGCCTTGGGATCTGAGGACTAGGTAGGGATTGTAAATGAAGAGGAAACCACTGAAATAATGCACGTGGTTTGCAACTTGATCTAGCCTACTTAGTGGAACCTGAGCAAGGCCTTGGGACCTCCCAAAGTTTTCCTGTTGGCAGTCATAGGCATTACCACAGCACTGAGCCTTTGTGAGGCTTTGTCACTGTCTCAAGAAGGCATACAGGACCCTAACAAGGATAGGGTGCAGAATACACCATGAAGTCAAGGCAGAAGCACAGACCCATGCTGATTTCCCTGCACTTTTCCTATCAAAATGTACTTACTGTCTGCATAAAAACAGCAAGTCGAAGGGCTCCTGACGTCGGGTCTAACACCCTGGTGAGCCCAGTGCAAACAGCACTGATGTGGAGCAGCAGCATGGTGTTTACATTCATGAGATTGAGTTGCATTTTTCTGTCTCTAATAAGAATTTATTTTTGTCTGTAACATTTATTTATTCAAGTGTAATTTTTCAGTGCAGAAGACAAATGTGCATGCTTACTTATTTTCTTGGCATTGGGAAGGGGAGAAGGGTCAGATATTTTACAAATGAGCAGCCAATTCTAAAGCACAGCACTACAAAGGTTACCGTGACTTCTTACTGCATTTGATACTCATTATGCTGTGCATGATCTGTTCTTTCCATGAGGAGTCCTGCAGATGTAAAGGCTCACACTATGATTGCTTTAATTAGAAATAGTGGTAAGAAATTTGACACCTTCTTATTCTTTGTTCAAATAACAAATGTTAAACACATGGACACTAATTAATTCCTGGAAAATTAAACTGATTTTAGTGGCACTACAACAGGGGTGATTCATTTTATGACGTTAATTTCAAATGATTTTTGTATTAACTTCTCAAATTAGTGTTGCCATCTGAAAATCTGTCATTAAATAGGAATAGCTGGAGATCAAGGAAAAGTATTGTCAGCTTTTTCTCTCCTTGACAAGTCAGGGAATTTTCTGAATGTTGTTATTTTGTTAAAGTCTAGTATTGGAGAAAATAATGGTGATTTTATTAAGCTGTCTTTATTTGTTGCTTTCTTAGTAAGGTGATGGCTTTGCAGATTACTGAGTATCCTCTTCTGCATCTATAGTTCTTACAAACTGTCAACTGTCACAGCAGCTTGCTGCTGTGAGGTATGGACAGAAATGGTAGCAGAATTGGGCTCTTAAGCTACAATATTGTCAAAGAAGCCATTGCAAATAGTAATAAGATCACTAAGATGTTTTCCTTGGGATTTGCTTTGAGAAATAGCCATTTCATGTGCCTTTGCTGCAAATGTTAATTTGTATGTGTGCCCATACACATTTCCAATGTGCAAAATTAGCAAATGACTTGTGAAATGAATCAGTAAAGCTATTGTGCTCTGTGAAGAAGTGAATAAACTAGCTATTTTAACCCCAGCCTAGGCTTCCCCTCTCTTGGGTTTCCTAGTGGATCCTTTTGAGATATGTCTGTTCTCAAAATAAAGCCACTTTTTATGCTTTTTAGTACTTGCTGACTGTTTGCCAAGGAATTCTATGAAGTATCTGTGAGTATAGCCTGAGACGACGCTACACTGCTTCCCCTGTTTCCTGTGCTGAATGGCCAGCCCCGATGATAAACTGTAATACAACTCAAGGTAGGAAGAGTGAGCTGCCAGAAACTATTTATCACTCGACTGGCTTTGTACCATGCACATCCGTCTGAAGTTAAATTGAGGTATAAGGGGAGTTTTCTTCTGCTCCAGCTTTGCCAGTGATAGTATCTTACATAAAGATGAAAATAGAAAGTCAGTGTTTAGCTCTTAAATGTTCCCATTCCATGAGAGAAAGATGGAGGTGATAGAAGATTTAACTCAAAGGTTTTGATTGTTAATCTCCCATCAACTTTGATGAGGCAGACCTCTTTCCAATGGCAGGATGATGCTTTATATACTAACATATAAATAGTGAGGTTTCAGGTCAATTTTTCATCTTTGTTGGCTATTTTAGGAGTTAAATATTAAGTACTGTTTAGGAGTAAAATGTTACCATCTCCTGTCTTCTCATTCTATTTGACGTGTCTGCGAGGGATAAATGAATGAGTACTTTTCTTTTGTATAGCCTCATTTTAGACACTGTAGACAACCTATTCTAAAAGTAAAATAAGCATGACATCCTAGGGCAAAGCTTTGGGTAATTATGTATAATTCAACTCTTTATAAACCTGTAAATCCAAGAGAAGTTAATTTTAAATATTTCCTTTGGTAGAATGAGAGCTTACATTTTATAGCATTCCTCCCTTATTCGGAGTCAAGTACCATGAATCCAATGGTATCTATGAGATATTTGAGGTAACTCTTATAAAATGGAAGTGGCATGAAAACTCTTAAATGCACTCAGCAGCCTAACGCTTCTTGTTAGGCTACATCCAAGGCAGATGTGCAACTTTGTTATCTATGCTGCTCGGGTTTTGTTGGCAATGGTTGCGACAGGTGTTGCTTTCACCTGACAAGAAGTGAGTCAAAGGAAGGACAGAATTGATTTGGGAAAAGGCAGCACTGAGATGCAGTACCGTTTGGCTGCTGTGCTAGCAGGTAACACACACCATGCTCTTATGCACCTTCAAATCATTCATTAGTTCTAGTTGCTGCAAAATGTCTGTTAACAGATATGCTCTGTGATTGCATGCATTTACTGCAGTTTGCTAAAGGTTCAGCTGTTACTCTGGGACAGTCTGGTGATGCCGATATGAGTGCTGGCTGCCTCTCTCTGGGCTGCAGTAGTATACAGGATGCCCAGGATGAGCACCCCGCTGTCTGAACCAAAGAGCCTAAGTGCAGAATGGAAGCTATCAGGTGCTGAGTGACCCCCCCAGCCACCCCACACAGGGCATCCAGCTTCCCTGGCTCCAGAACATGGCAATGGCAGAGCTAGAGGGATGAGAGGGGTGGGGTGGGAGATGCTGGGATGCAAGGAAGGTTTTATTTCCAGACCCTGGGAAGTGGGTGTACGTAAGAAGCCTTTATGAATATTTTGTGCTTTATGTGGGCATATTTTAAATTAATCAAAATACACCACTTAAACAAACTTATTTATACAAGTAAAATTCCATCAAGCGATCAAAATTCACTTGCATTTTCTTTAAATTTATTTAAAGAAAATAACTGCAAATTTATTTATGTTCATGCTTTTCTGAGCATGTCAAAAATGCTTAATATATCACTTGAAAAATGTTAGTGCAATAACTCTGTTTTCTTTTAATACCAAAATACAAAAATGCATGATAAAAACGCCGTGAAGGGAAATAATTGATTGCTAGTCCATAGACTAGAGACTGACTGACTACACAACACCCTTAAGTAATTAAATTGCTTTAACCACAGATAGCTGAGCTAGATTCTTTCACAGGATTCCTGTCCCCCACCCAGTATTCATCATTTCGTTTCACTGACCTTGCTGTAAGCTAAACACATACTGATAACGTGTCAAACTCAACTCATAGTTTTGTTTTTGCTTTATGAAAGGGTTATTTTACTCCATTTTTTTTTTAATATATGTGCTTAATGAACTTCAAAAAGATCTCTTACTTTCCGTATTTTGATATGTTTGGGGTTTTCCTTCATAAAGAGATGGTGGCATTAAAGCTCCTGAAGCAAAGGAGCCTTTTTCTGATAAAGATCCAGTTCTCATGATTTCCTTCTGGGTTTTACCATATATTCCCTTCTTCTTTTTAAGATTTTGCTCTTACCAGGGTAGCTAAATAAATACAGTAGCACAGAAGCAAATGGAAAACATCTGTTGTTCTTACTCAGGAATCTAGTGACTCAAGTTTTGTGAACATCCGAACTCAGCAGTTTTACATATTAATAGAATTTTCTGTAGTTTAAAATTGTTATTGTAAAATGTACACCCATCACTACTGTAAGAAGTGTTGAGACTGTGCTTTGGAAATGCCAAAGTTTATGGGAATAAAAGATATTTTGTTTGGTTTTGTTTTCTTTTTGATTGAAATCATTAAGAATCCTAAAGAAACAGGCAGAGCTACCAGACCACAGCACTGCTTCACCTCGTTTCTGTTTTTGGTAGCGGCCAGTAGAAGGAACAGAAGGAGCAGCTGCAGCTCTTTTTGAAGCGATCCTTCCCTGATGCACCATCCTGTTTTCCAGCAATCAGAGACAAAAGGCTACTGAACTGGAGGTGGTTCTTGTAGTGAGAATAGCAGTGTAATGGAGATGGATGATTTATTATTTATAGTTGTGAGGGTTAAAATATTTGAAATAGATGGAAACGTGGACTTTTTTTCAGGAAATGAGTAAGTATTGAGGCTTAAAGAATCGATCACGATAATATGGAAACAAAAAAATATGGTGTTCTGATAATGAAGTTATTTTTCAGAAAGTATTATGAATGTCTGTCTCCACATTTTATCAAGTCTTTTTATTCTTATTTGGCCTATTTTTTTTTCTATCAGTACTTTGTAGAGAAGGGATACAATTCTACAGCATTTGTGGTTTGATCTTGTAAAGTCTGTGAACTGTGTGAAAAGCAAATAACTCCAAAGATCTTTCTTTGGCCTAGCTAGTAAACCTCCAGATTCTATTAAAACAATATGTGCTGGGCCTGAAAAACATTCAGATTCAAGATGGTCATTTAGTACATATTTCTCCCAACTTTAAAATATATATTATGAAAAAAGACTGAAAATGGTGTCATGCATCAGAAATTATGATAAGCTAACAAACCCAAAAAGTAAGAATATTAAAACGTGCAGATATTTCAGACTGAATTGATGAAAAAGGCAGCACAGCCATTATTTCGCTATCATTTGAAACATGAAAACTAAGTATACCCAATAAACTGTGTGGTTTTGAACGCTGGAACTCTACCAGCTACTGATCCAGTGATTACCAACTACTTTCTGGATCTAATTAACTACGTGGGGAACAGTACCTGTTCTGTAGTGCCCACCCATAAGAAGGATGCATGTCTTCTGTGATTTTGCTTGTATGTGCTAATTATTGGCTTTGGCAGGCATGTTATTCATTATGCTTTTGGCAAGAGTATGAAAAAGGCATTTTGGTCTGAAAATTGCTAAAGAAAAAGGTGGGAGGGAGAAGAAATGTTTCTGTAAATGGTCCAGGTTGAGCTGGGAATGCCTCTCCTGTCTCCATTTCCCTCTTGTGCAATTTCAAATCCTCTGCCTTTCTAGGTTATTTCAGGCAGGCCAGAACAATTCAAAGGAGTTGTGCACTTTACAGTTTGAACATCATATTGGCCTCAGTCTTTTCTACTATATCTTCCCTTTCTGTTTTAGACTTTTTTTTTTTTTTTCAGAAGCTGTGTCTTCTGGCAATTACATCACCTGAAAAATCTTGCTTACAGTAAGACTGGCAGCTGTGCTCCAAATAGCTAGCTTTGTTAGTCCATGTAGATCTTTTTGTCTCTTGATTTTCTTTCTCAAACTTTCAGCCTGGTCCCATTTTAAGATTTATAGGTACTGGAAATATTTGTGTTCCCTTCAGGATAGCAAGCCACGGTTCCAAAAACATTTGGATATTGCTTTCACTTCATTACATAGAAAGCTGGGGACAAAGCCTACCATTAAATATGTTGTTATGCTACTCTCTGTGTGGTTTACACGTGGTGTTAACAGATTTAATGAAGCTGGAAATACAGAGGCTGCAGCTTTGCTCACCTACTGGAATGGCAATGGTGATAGTTACTGACATTGAGGCTTCACTTCTAGGCATTTTTGGTTAAGTCCCAAAGTGCTCACTATTGATGCTGCTCAAGTAAGTAATGATGATGAGCTTTCAAGTAAATAGCACAATTTCCATTTTTCTTAGAGCTGTCATCACACAGTCTGAACGTTTTAAGACTATTAACCTCTCAGGTGGACAGATACATCAGTCTGTAACGACTGGCAAATTCTTGACAGGAATAAGGTGGTGTAGCTCCATATATCTATAGAGCACCTGTGTTGTTTTAATCCAGCTGAGAATTTATCTCATAATTTTGGTTACCTCCATGGGTTTGCATATGGTCACTCTCCTTAGAGAATGCTGCCATCTACCATGAGCTGAAAAACATACTCAGCTCTTTCTTCTCTCAGTTTAAGGGCTCCATTTTTGTTGTTTGTTTAAGAGTTATGAGATGAAGGATTCTCCTGAGAATCATCTCCCCTTACTAATGAGAAAACCAAAACCATTCCCCCCAGCTACCATGAGAGTTCCTCTAGCAGAATGCCCTGGCTACATCTGACTTGAGAGAAGTTTCAGATATCCCATCTGTGTCAGACACGCATCCTTTTGTTCATCCTTCTCCCTGTTATATTTATTGGTAAAAAAAAAAAAAAAAAAAAAAAAAAAAAGACTGCTTTGCAGGAATTTTGCATCTTTCATGTCTGTAATTCATCTGTAATTCTATATTTCTACATTATATATATATAGAGGAATATTAGTGTCTGTTTTCTGTTTTTTAACTTTTCCTGACCAAAACAAGAAAGAAAGTTGTGCTTTATTACAAAATTCCTAAAACAGAGAATGGAAATAAACTGATTGCAATTTGTAGCATTTGCTCTTACGAGCTAGAGACAGAGGGCAAGACATGATGAAGAACGACTCTGTTGAATCAAGTGACTTTTGCATTTAGTTTTGACTTTCTATTTTCTGAAATGTTCTGTGGATGAGACTGTCCTCTGGCATAAGCAAAATAAGCTTAGCCATACCTAATGTAGTGCAACACTTGCTGAAGGAGGAATAAAGTTGTTTAACATTTTTGTGCCAGCCTCTATTCTGCCACCATTTTCTACATGCCAGCAGTTGTGAGGAGTTCTTTCACCAGCAGTCTTATAGTAATCAGCCACAGTTCTGTAGCAGCAAGTCTTCCTTGAAAAGGTGAGGAGTTATAAGATTCCTTAGGCTGCATTAGTCATTGATATAGTGCCAGTGTAGCAAAAAAGATCTCATCCTCTGCTTCATGTTTTTAAGATACTGAAATATCCAGTTAATCAATAGTACCTTTGGATAAATCCATTTTCTAGATGCAGGGCTTGGACTTGGTTCTTTCCATCCTTGCACCCCAAAATTCCATTCAAAGATTGACAGTTGCTTTCATACCCACTAAATACATGGGTTCAAAAGCAGAGACTATGATATATCCAAGATAACAAAGGGAATGTCCATGATACCAGGACTAAAAAAGGTTTTTCCTGACTTCTGGCATCGAATCATAGAATGATTAAGATTGGAAAAGACTACTGAGATCATCTAGTCCATCTAGTTCTTGAGTAGTAATATTTCAGAACTGTCTTACAAAACAGTATCTCCTGTTTCATCTTCTCAATAAGCTAGGCAGAAGTCCTTTAAATGATTTTCCAAGCTCACGTCTCCTCACTGTGGGCAGAAACTTAAAACAGGCAGGACAAGTGTTCTTCCTGTACCCATGCTTATCAACGCATCAGGTTGAACCAGGAACATTTTGTAAAAGTTATTCCTCATTATGACAAATCCCCTAGCTAGATTACAACATTGACAAATTTTTACCAGCTTTTTACTGCCAAGTTCACTAGGAGCACATCTGGAACTATTAGACGTTGCATCTGGCATATCGTGTTCCTTTCCCGTTTAGGGTAGGTTGGTCATCCTGGGGAGAAATTCTAGCTGCAATCTGATGTCCTTTCTCACAAGCAGCATAAAGAAATGGCCCAAATTCCTCCTCTGTATGATGTGCTTAGTTAAAGTCCATAAACTGAATTAAGGATGTGTAAAACAGAACACCATTTGTATACTGATCTCTCTGTTAGACAGCTTACAGATATTGTTAAAGAGTGTGTGTGTTTATGTGCATGTTTGTGTACAGAGAGAGTCAGGGAAGGAGAACCATATCCCTAAGGCCCAGGTCCTGTGCACCACAGGAAAAGGAGCCTGACAGGACCTGAGATATCCCTCAGTGCATCGCCCTGGCTCAGGGCAGGATCAGTGCTACCAAGCTGTTCTCTACCAGTTAGCTGTCTGTCTAGTCCTTAAAAATGGGGTGCTTTGCTCTGGACTCTCCACAGGTTTTCCACATGATTCTTCAAGTGCAGCAGTTGAGTCCAGGAGTAGCACTGGTATGGAACCCATTCCACTGCAAAGGAGAGGGCAGGATAACTTCGTGTTTCTGCATCATGATCCTGCCTGCAGTTTTCAGGGCAAAGCCTGCTTTTCCTGTAGGAACCTGGCACCATTAGTAAGTCTGACCTAATTCTGTGTTCCCATTGCCAAAGACAGATACTGTTCTTGCCTTTTCTTGGTCTTCTAAAACTTCAGTCATTGCCTATGCCTCCTCGAGGAAAGTCTCTAAAGGGTCTGTGATTAGTTCATTGGCTTCTCTGTATTCTCCCAGGTGCAATTCATCTGGTCCAGCTGACACAAGAACATCTTAACTTGCCTAGTCTGTTTTTCCTCTGATCTGTCTGTGATAGTTCTAACTATCCAATCATATTATCTTTCCTAGCAAAGAGGCATCAGATTCATTAACATTCTCAGTAATACCTGCAGATAGATTAACCTTTCATTTAACCGTATTTCTAATTTTGATTATCATCTCTTTGCAATTCCTTCCTTCCTTTCCCCTTTTCACTTTTTCCTCCTTTCAAATGTTCTTTTCCTGTACCTCTCTGGGGACATCACAACCACCTTTGTGCATTTTGATTTTGCCCCTGTGCGCTTGTATTTCATCTCTAGTAGTCAGAGCAGATTTGTGTTTCCCATGACTTTTTGTCTTTGAAGTCAGTGGAGACCTCATGATTTAGCCAAGTGGCTCTTTCTGTTCATCCAGGTTTTCTGCTTTATAGGGCAATTTGTGCTCGTGTCTTGTTTTGTATTGTTAAGGAAACAGTGACTTTCCTCAGGTCTCTGTACCTTGTATGGTCTTGTATAAAGTTTCATAGCATTTTCAGCCTATTTCTTTTAGGTATACTTTCTTTCTACATTCTTGTTCTCTCCTTTCTGAAATGGGTGAATGTAGTCGTTTCGAGATTTTTAATGTGCTAACCTTCTAGAATCTCTAGTTAGTTCCCGATGTTCATAAAAATTGTGCCCCAAAGCCCTGACTTTAATGTCTTTTCTGTCACCTGTATCAACAAAGAAGTAACCAAAATGTCAGCTATACATTTCAGAAAAAAAACGGCAACTTAAACCTGAGAAGTTGTTTTAATATGTTGTACAATCTGTGAAAAACATGACTACAAAATCGCTAAAGGCAACTCTGTGTGCTGTGTTCAGTGCAACCTCAAAGCCACTCCTGACTACAACATAGCTTAGTGTCCCAACTGCTAGTAAGAAAGGCTGCCTGTGCCTGCATGGAGGGCCACTCCATACTGCCAGAATTGCTACCTCTGTGGAAGTGTTTGGTCTTAGACATGTGAGAATGTTATTGTACAGATTGTAGTGATTGTGCTCACTCTTCATCTATGAACTAGAAATTCACAATCTTTGTTTGAAGTTTGTGTCTGCGTATTGAATTTCTCTGGACTAAGAGAAAAGAAAATAACCACTCCCTGCTCTCTTTACCACATGTGCACTGGGGTACCCAGTGCTTGGGACAACCTCTTCTTCCCATTACCACAAAGTAAAAAGTCAACAGGGATAACGTTCAAAATTGCTCTAGCATCATAAGCTGTAGGTTTCTTTCTTCTTTGCTTTGCCCAGATGCAGCAGCAATTTTCTGACCACAAAAAGGGTGCGTTCTGGGACCTGCCCAATTTTAGAAAGAGTGGCACTTCTGTCGCTGTGTCTGTAAAACCTCAAACATCTGAGCACCAGAAGAATCTGCAGCTGAGAGTGAATGTGGCACAACAATGCTGAAACCCTCCTTGGGTTTAGTGAAAGTGCTTGTTATTCTTCTGAAAATTCTGAAATGAATTACAATACTTACAACTCACAATGGAAGGGAAGAGGTTTTTTTCATATATCCCTAAAAGCTACAATGACATGCATGATGCATGTACAGTTTAATCACCATCTCCTAATCTGAAAAAACCCTGTGTCGTGGTTAACACATGGTATGTCATTATGGTGGCCTTTTTTTTTTTTTTCTTTTTCTGTGCTTTGAAGTAAAGTTTGGGTGCAAGGAGCAAATATGTGACAAGCAGCATACACAGACTACAAGGTGGAAGTGGTAAATGAATAAGATCACATTTGGGAGAGGGAGATGGTGCTTTAACTTCATCATATGGTAACAGTGGCAAATGTTTTGGAGCTAGGGAAGTGGAGAGGCCAGACATGTTACCTAAAAGTGCATGATGATTTATTTGTAGAACATGCAGGAATGCAGGGAACAAAAACATTAAACAGTCCTTGGAGACATGCATGAACACAGTACATTTATATGTGGCCTACACTGAGCTGCTGGCAGCTTACACGGGGTCTTTGATGATGTAGGCATAGTGTGGCTGATGACATCTCCCAGCATCTCTCTTCACCATTTCCAGGTTCTCCTTCTCTCTGGTACCTGCTCAGCTCCTGGTATGACACGCCTTGCTCCACTTCCCGTGTTAGCTACAAGTGCTTTCAGTTCCTTATGTCTGCCCAGATTGTTTGTATTCCGGTTGCTTGTAGATTAGCCTTTGGTCAGCTAGACATTTATTCTTGATTAACAGGTGCACCCGTATGCCTGAATGGGCAAAAGCTTAGATATTGGCCTCGTTTATCTTAACACAGTGCAGGCACAGTGCAGGCACATAAAACGGATAAGATCTCATTGTGCGCTCAGGAGGAATATGTAATGAAAAGTATGATTTATAATAATCATTTGCTGGAGGAAATAATTTTCTGCGTCTTTGTGTTTCTATAATTACTTAAGCAGCAATTCATGTCTGTTACTACTGATAATATGTAATCACGAAGGCTTTCTGAAGAGCAGTGCAGCAAGGGAATAATTCAATCCTTTAATTACCGTTTGTTTGATTGTGTTTCCAGAAAACTTTTTTCTGTTTTCATTGAACAGTAAATATTAAATCCTTCCAACTGCTGAGTGTCTGTGAGTATTATAAAACAAAAATTTTGTAGCAATATTTGAAAGGTATATGCTGCACAAATGCCTTTCTAGAATATGGGAACAAATGTTTACATATTGTTTTTGTTTGTTAGGTTTTTGGCTTTTTGCTGTTAAAGACTGAAAACAAAGTTTTCTGAGAATGGAAAAGGCACTTTTAAAAATCCACTTGTCTCTTTTTTCGTCCTGCAAAGGTGATAGAACTAATACCATTTCATGCTCTCATGGAAGGAAACAAAGCAGACTTTTTCAGTTGATAGGATGAGGAGAATTTTGCTAAAGTTACAGTAAAAAGTACAGGATCTATGAGTCTGACAGACTGAAGATTGTAAGCAAGATCTGTTTGAAAATAGTGTAGTCCTGCTCACGGCTATCTTACATTCTAAGAGAGGATTGAATATTCAGTGTTTTTGATTTTCACAGCATGAAAAAATTAGCCCTGAGATTGTTCTGCTCACTGATGGAATGTATGTTTGTTTATACTAAGCCTGGATCAAGGGAGGGTTGAGAGGGGAATTTTGAAGCCAAAACACGTTTGAAAACTTTCTCAGTTCATAGCTTTGCAAAGGATGGGTGCTGGTGCAACGCTGCGCTGCAGACTGCAAGTGCCTTCCATCATGAGCCTCTGAGGCAGACCTTGTGTGTCCTGGCTCTGCCCTGCAGCAGCCTCAATAGGGGAGCAGCATCCCTGCTCCTCATCCCTCCTTGTCACCACCTGCACACTCATGGGTGCTGCAGTGATGCCTGTCCTCTGCCGTGAGTGCCCAGCAGTGTCTCAGGACTTAGCCTGACCCTCAGAGCAACTCTTGCTGGCTCATCCTTTCTCTTTAACAGCACAAAATGCATTTCCTATATTTCTCACAGCTGGCAAGCCTCTGGTTTGTTCTGCAGCCCCAGCTTGAACTGATTTCATACTCAGCACTGATTTGGCAGCAGCGTGGCTGGCTGGAGTTGCCTGTGATGTTCCTTCCAGGACTGTGCTAGACAGATGCTGAAATGTTAATCCATTTACCTGAAATGGAAATGCTGAACTCCACTGACCTACTCCATATTACTCATAAGCAGTAGGTTAGAAATTTATGTTCTAGGTGCTAAAACACTAGAAAATTTGCTTAAAAGCCACTGTGTGTAGGCACCTTTATCTCATTCTTCTTCAAAGACGGTATTTCAGGTGCTCCTGCAGGCTCTGCCAGCTGTATAATGTCGGCTGCCATCAGCTTGGTTACATGAGGTTCTTTGCTTGGAGACTTTGGAATGTGCTGCTTACCTTAATGCCAACAGCTGAAAACACGGAGATTGCAGTTGACTAAGTAGAACAGAATCAGACTGTTAGTTTGCAGATGAGTGACCTAAAAGATACTTTCAAATGGGTCCTTTGAGCTCTCAAGTTTATTTTTGTTTCTGTGCATCTGGTGCACATGTGTTTTTTTAAAACCACATGTTAAACTTCTTATGAAACATTAGAAAATGCACCATACATGTTGTGTAGCTGCTTCCCAAGTTTTTGTGTCTTTATTTCTTAAAAAAAAGATTAAATTATTTTTGTACCTAATTTCTCATAATAGGTTGGGTTGTATTTATTTTTTTCTTTAATGAAAGGCAATTAAATATCCTCAAAAAAAGACTTCAGTAGAATACAATTTGTATCTTTTCAAAGTTCAGAACAATGAGATTGTGTGTTGTGGAGTTTGTTTTGTTTTTCTAGAGGGCCTGTAAGCAGTAGTTGAAATTCTGAATCCACTGAAGCTGATGGCAAAAACCTTGGAGCTCAGCAGAACAAAACTTTCTTTCTTTATTCCTGACCTGTATTTGAATGCCAATCAGCAGCATAGACTGCAGCAAGTTGGAAAAGCATTCATAATAAAAACCTTGGTGGCCACTGTGCTTCAGAAGCAGTCTTGCTGTATGTCACAAAGACTGAAGATTGAAAGCCTGAAAGAAATTATACAAATTGATGAACTGAAGATGAAAACAGTTACTAGCAAGGACTCTTGTCACAGGCTTAACCAGTGCATGGAGAACTACCTGGATATTTTCTTCCTGCTTTAGCCATTACTTTTACCAAAATTCCCTTCAACTAAGTTTCATCTGATTCTATCATATGGTGGAATTGGTCAATGCAGCTTTTACTGTATGAATAAGAAAATATCCTTGTGCATTTCAAAATGTTTGGGATGAGATTTACACTACTCTTGAAGCCGTTCATTAGCAACCTCTCAGGCTAACAAGTGAGTTTTGGTATCTCAGAATAAGAGCTCAGAGACAGACAGAAGTCTTTTCCTGAAAAATATGTTTCTTTAGAAGCAGAACTATTTGGGTAGGTTGTGCTGTATTAAACACTCCCTGATCTGCTCCAAGTCATACTATTACACTATTTGAACTTCTGTACCCTTCAGCTAAACAAGCTGGTAAGTTTCCTGATGTCCTTCAAAGACAAAAAACATTAGCACTAAATGATGATGAAGGAAAATACTGCATTTAAGGTGAGCATCCTTGTTTTGCAAGTGCAGTAAAGTTTGTGCCGCCTTCGTGATTACACTCATTCAAACTACTACTCTGGTAATACCAACCCAATTCTCTGATTAGCTTATCAATTAAAATATTAATTTAAGTCTCTTGTAGTTAAACAAGAATCTTGCAGCAAGATTGCTTTTGGAGCAGTCACGGTTGGAATAATTCACGTCCAGGGTTGTCCTTAATTGCTGATCTGTGCATACCAGCTCAGCCATCAGTGCTTGCAGGGCTCCCCACAGCATCATTTGCTTTTGCTTCACTGCTCATTAAGGCAGCATTTCTAGGGGAGCTCAAGCAGCCACAAGCTCCTAAAGCCCCAAGACATGTGACAAGGGGACACACTCTGTCTTCCCTCTGAGTAAATGCCAATCTTGCACAGCTATTGCAGTCAACTTCCTGTTGATGTACTAGGGGCCAAATTTGCTCATTCATCTTAAATGTTTTGCGCTGCTTCAGAGGTTCCCTGTTGGTCTACTAGCTATAAGCTTTTCTTAGCTGGGAAACATACTACTTGCTGTGATGTAGCAGTGAATATGCACATAAAAAATGTTAATGTACGTATATATATCTATAAGGCTGTTACTGCGTGCTTTCAAACCATGGAAATATAGTATATGACATTGTAAATGAAGTATAAAGTTAGAAATTTTTACAGGATATTAACAAAATGAAACACTTAAGAATAAAATAATTGCATAGATGATGTCATTATTTTCAAGCCAAGAATCATAAATGTTAATAAACCTTACATTCAGTTATACTCACTTTTGAAAGTAAGCATGTAAACAGAATCAGTCTTGTCTCCTCTTGGTAGTTACATGAAATGAGATTGAAGAAAAAAAATATTTAAAATAAGTTCAAAGTCACATGGGTTTGCCAGTGCTTTAAGTGAAATTAAAAGTGGAGCATGAAATAAGAGTAGGGCTGAGGTATGTTTGTTTGAATGCTTAACTTAACAACTATTACCTAACACGCTGGGATTTCTTTTAAGTATAACCTTTACTCTGATTTGATTCTACTTGCAGTCTGTTTTCTTTTGGCATGTTGGTAATATGTCTGTTAACAAATAGGCAAATGTCTGGGTCATGAGCAAGTAGACCTTTGACACAAAATTAAGAATGCAGGGAAAGTTATCCAGATTATTTTTGTAATTTCTAGGGGACATAGTATAGCTGTGTGCACAAGTTTGCAGAAAGTATTCAGCATTCAGAAGCCTCTGCATTTCTTTGCATCCCAAGACAACCGTAAAGGATCCTAATATCACAATCAAATGGACAAAAACTGTGCAGGTTGTACTGTACTGTTTTCCCACTATTTCATTATGCTGTTTTTTCTCATTTTGTTACTTCTAAATTTCATGATTGTGCATAGGAAATCTGCAAAAACAGTAGAATTCAGTCTATGTAGCTCATGTATGTTTTCATAAAGGAGGAGACTGTTTTCAGATTTAGCCTGTGGGTTTATTTTACAAAAAAGATTGAACTTCTAGAAAATCCTTTCTGTGAAAACTACTAAAACTGTTCAGTACAATCAAATATTTTGCTTGTTTGTTTGATTAAAAAATAAGGAGTTAAAGAAACAAAACCCCGAACTATTTTACTGGGCATATTTGACATCTCCTGCACAAACTGATCTGGTTCTGATCATGTTCATGAAATGTGAGGTCTGATTGCAACAGTTCTTGACCCAGACACAAACAAACAGTGCTCCTCACTTTAATTTAATTCAGGTCTATGGCTGGAACACCACCTCCACTAGGGAATATAACTCCCAGCTTGTTACAGACATGCAAAGTGAAACAGCATGGCTGCAGAACCTCCTAGGGCACAGACCACGCTGTGTCTTAAACAGCCTTTCTCCTTATCTCCTTCCACCTACAGTAGACAAGGCCAGTAGCTGATTATTTAGTTTCAGTCTCAGTCTTACCAAACTCAAGGTGTGTACAGTGGTGTATCTTAGACTATAAAATTCAGCCATCTGGGAGATTAGACTTGTAAAGTAAATTCTTCAAATTGATCAGACATGAAGAGCATACATGAAATTTTGCACACATAAAAAAGGAGAGAACAGCATGTGAATAGTGAACAGTGTCGTGCGCCCCTGACAAGAGCATAAATTGCTGATGGAATGCAATAGTCAGGACCTGTTCCCATCCCATGGGAGGGGTGGTTTTCACCATACTGCTGTGAAAGCAGTGTCTGTCCCAGAAGAGAATGCAAGCAGTCATCACATGGTCCAGACATGGCCCGTATGTAGCAGCTCCTTGGAACCATCACAAGGAAGGGCTTTGCATGTGGAAAACTCCAGCCTGGACATGTGGAAATGAAGATGCAGATTGCTTTTCTTGAGCGAATTGGTGCTCTTTGCTTATTTTGGAGACCCTGTTTAACTTGCACTCCCTAATGGAAATCTTTCTCTTCCAAACCATTATTAAATAAGTTTTGAATTACTTTCCAGCATTAGCCAGTCATCTACACATTTCTTGCAATTCAGCTTGCTTAAATCCTTGGAGTGAAGCCTTTCAGGAATCTTAGGAAATTTCCTCAGAGCAGAATTACTTATCTCTAGTCTTGCTCAGTTATAGTTATTGAAAATGCTTGCAGACCTGTCATGCCACGACAGAGATACAGAGGAGTTTTACCTTGGAGTAAAATTTGCATTTCCTGAGCAGCATTAGGAGATTTTTACTAGCTGTGGGATGAAAATACATCAAAATACATCTCTCTTGCTGTGTTTTTTTCCTTCCCCATCCTAGGTAACCTGTGGCAGAGTTGGTACTTCTCAAGTGGGCTTGTCTCTATTAAGAAAAAGAAACTAAGGAGTTCCATTACAACCTATAGGCAACTTACAGAGTTAGTCAATTTCAATCCTGTTGCACTTATAAACAAAAAGAGAGGGGAGCAGGTTATCTGAAATGTAGGTCTGCCCATCAATTAGAGAAATAAATGAGAGAAAGCTGTTAGATTCTTCAGTGCAAAAACCACTTTCGCTTACTGCTGAAATCTGTGAAGGCATGAAATGAGCATCTCCCTGGATTATTACAGCTTTAAAATGATCTTTTTTCTTTTTCTTTTTTTTATTTTTTGATGTACTTTTGGTCTGTATTTTATTATTTTTTCCCCAGAAGACCAATCCACAATCCAAAGCTAGGTTCCTTTCATATTAATATCAACATGTGAAATGTTAGCAGTGCTTCCAATAACCAGGAAAACTTCTTTTAAGCACCAAAACCCAGGCTCAGCAGCACATGAAGATTCATGGTTTTATATGGCACTGTCCTGTAAGTCTTCTTTATCTTGTACCCTGAGATCTTGGCATTCAGTTGTTTAGACAAGATTTGTCCCACTCTGTAATGGGTTCCAGCTGCTGTCCTGGCACCACTCTTCAAGAAGTGTTGTTTGGTTTCTATCTTGAGATGCCTCATGCCAAGACTCACCACAGGACAGCAGGCTATCTGTTGTGTCTCTTGGCTCTGAGGTCTTCATTTTAACAAAATGAGATTGTGATGATTTACATAAACAGAGAGAAACAGCAGTTTTTGAAGGAACCCGACTCCATTGAAGTTTCTAATACAGATGAAGCAAAATACTTTGCAATGGGCATTATTTTATTTTACAGTAAGAAATGAGAAAAACATTATACAACTTCTTTTCGAATGTGTTGCGCACCAATTTCACTGGAAGCCCATTTTGCATTCCCAAAAGTTTTGGAACACAGCTGTCGTACTTGCAACATGTCACTGTAGATTTACCCTCACAGTTTTGTGCTGAGAGCATCATATTTAAGCGCATACCTTAGTTTACCATATGTTCCTGAACTAATAGCAAGCAATTAAAACAACATCTTTATTGCAAAATTCATGCAGCAATGCGTTACTTTGGACAGAAGTTCCCATGCTATTCCCTAACGCATGTCGAAAAGGTAAAAATAAGATTATATGAAAGGGAAATCGTTTATTGAGTTTCTTTTGAATTTTCTTTCTCCTTGAACTAATGTTTTAAAGTTAAATGCTGAATTTGGTTACAGAAGATTGTTTTAACAGTATCACAGAGTTTATATCAAGGTGATTTCTAAGTTGATAACAGCATTTCAAATCTTCTGGTGGAGTTCATCGATTTAGAATTAACTGTAGTAAAATTGGGTTTATTTAATGAGATAGAAGATTTCCTTTTCTGTTAGCCAACACAGCATGTGCCAAGGGAAGACCAGCTCGGCATTTGTGGGGTGAGAAGAAACACCATTCACAACTGTTGTTCCATTATCTCTGTCATTTCTTTTGCTATCATAATTCTTTAATAGGACAAGAAGTAATGGCTTTAAGTTGCACCAGGAGAGGTTCAGGTTGGATATTAGGAAAAATTTATTCTCAGAAAGAGCAGTGATGCACTGAAACGGGCTGCCCAGGGAGGTGGTGGAGCTGCTGTCCCTGGAGGCATTCAAGGAAAGGGCACATCTCACTGAGGGACCTGGTTTCAAACAGTCTCAGGCATGGATTGATGGTTATACTCGATGATGTTGGTGGTCCTTCCAATCTTAATGATTCTATGATTCATAAATAAAGAAGCATTTGGCTTTTCTTTTTGAGATTGAAATTGAGATGCAGTGGTCACAGAGGAGACTGGGACTGCACATGGAAAGAGATGGTTATTTGTGCAATATGATATGAGTACCACCATGCAGAGACTGTGGCACTCATTTTTAGGACACAATATGACCCGTAGGTACTCCTACAGATCAGCTATAACCAAGAACAGTGTTTCTCAGTAACTTTTATCCCCAGATAGTGGAGTCCAGAGCAAACAGCCCAGTCTAAAGCAGCTCCCTTGTCTCCTCATGCTTGATGTGCTCTGGGTGCTGGTGTGCAGTAAGCAGAGATCTCGCCAGGCCTCATCACCATGACAGTGGGACAGGTGATGGAGTGACCTTCTGCACAGCCCCCCCAGTCACACCTGAACTCCTCATTGCATGGAGTGGGACTGGGGAGCTGCCTTCCATGTGTTCAGCAGGATTGTGCCAGGGGGCTTTCAGAGACGTGACCTTTTTAGCCTCTGCGCAGCACGTTGCATTCAAGCAGTAATTAGCAGCAGTGTGGAACTAACTCAGGGAACGCAGGAACAATGCAGTGGCCCCAGCTTCTGCCCTTTTAAATTAAATCACTTTCTGGGGATAGTTACAGACTTGTCTCTTCCTCTCTCTCTTCTGCTTCATCCCTTCCACCCCCACTCAGATATTTCTGGAGTGTGTTTTAGTGAAGGCTGCAAATAAGAATGTTTTTTTCTGGTGCAGGCACAACTGATTATGGGTATACAATGATACTTAATTGTATTCTGTAGTGGAAGTGAAACATTCTGCTCTGTTATCAGCTTCATTATCAGTCCTTACAACTTTTATGGGATAGTATTTCTGCAGTATTAGCAGCACTGTATATGCAATTGAAAACGAGATGCAGTAAATTATGGCTGAACACCAGCAGTCCAAAGGTTAATTTGATTGTATGAGTACAATCTCAGAGTTATGCATGAACATATGCTCTACATACTTATTAACGAGCAAGGTCAGACTGGCATGAGTTTTGTTATATTTATATTTCCTGAATATTCTTCAGGAGTTTACATATGATCTTCAGTACAGATAACACAGAGATCTGCTTTCAGGAAATGCCTATTTTAACTGTAAGAAAAATAGTAGGATTGAAATTGTTACCTGGAAGGCTCTCTGTTTTTCAGTTAATGGAGGGGTTGATGGGAGTTTGAAATGGTGCCAGTAGCTTGTGGTTGGCATCACCCTCAAGACTGTGTGTGTTTGGGAAAGGCACAGAGAAGAAAACCTGCAAACCCTACTGCATTTGGAAGTTGTAATCAGATGTTGTAGTGTGTGAGGGAGTACTTCAAAGGACCTTGTCTGTTTGTTTGTATTTCAGTGCAACTGACTACAGTTGAGAAGAGGCTCCCTCACAGCACCCACTTTTCCAAAGCCTTGGCTGGGTCATCTCCTTTATGCCAAGGGAGACAGACAACTAATGCAGAGTGAAATGAAGCTCCTGAGTTAAAATTTTCCTCCTGATTTAGGGCATTTTTCTCAGCATGCTGGCTGCAGGGTAGCCTTACTAGATGAAAGGATAACCTTGCTGGATGAAAGAATCCAGTCTTACATTTGTCTTTGTGTAGCTTCAGACTTTCTTCATCACATCTGATTTACTATGTTTCTACATTATTATAACTTGGCATATTTAAATCCAGTTTAGTGTTCGCACAGTTCATTCAGTCTAGGTATCTCATTCTGTTCTTAAAATCTGGCAGAATCCGAGTGTCCTGGTTGTTGACTTTGATGAGTTAACACAGAAACCCATGAAAGTGAAGATAAATGGTGCTCCTCTTACTGCTGAGGAGCAGTAGCTTGGAGAATTAAGACAGCACAGATTTTACAAGCCATGGCCCTGCTCCAGTGTTGAGCTCAGATACAAGGCTGGTGCCCAAGCGGTAACGTAAAACTTTTTTGCTGAAGCAATTCTCCTTGAAAGTGGTTGGCCTCAAGTTCTTAATTTTCAAATGCTTACTGGATATACTGCCCTTCAGCATACACGTTCCCTACAAACATTCTCATGTAATTTGAAATAGTAATAAAAAAGTGCATATTTATCAGATGCATTCCAGAATATGAGAGGAATATTTTTGTGTAAGTTTAGACTTCTCTTCCTTGAGAGAAGATGGTTGGAGGGGGTCTGCCACTGATGCTGGCATCCTGTGTTGCAGGAGACCTTTGCCCTGTGGTTCCCTCTGCGCCTTAGGTAGGTTATAGGGCTGCTACTTTGGATCCTATCTATCTGAAGGATGTGGATCCTGAAGATGACATTGTCAATAATGTGTTCTTCATTTTTAATGTTTACAGATGGTTAACATCAGTGTGTTGCATGCATAAGGACACACACTTATGCGTTGCAAGCATTGCCAAGTATAATTCTGAAAATCTCTTGAGAGGGTTGGAGCATGTTTATTGCAAAGTTCATCTCCATGTTACCTTTTTGAGCAGACAACAGTGGCATAGATTATGCTTTGGAGGAATGAGCTTGGGGGAAGGTGTGGATGGGGTTGCCCCTGTGTCTGGCAGCCAGAAGCAGGCAGGATGCATGAGCCCTGGGCAGGCAGCTTTCTGCTGGAGCAGGGAAGCAGTTAATTCAGCCTGGGAGAGGGGGCAGCAGCAAGTGGTTCCATATACTATCTTTGCTGTTATTGCCTGTTCAACTTAATTCAATTCTGATAACGTCAACAGATCTCTCTGTACAACATCTTCAGGCCGTATGGAACTAGTCTGGCAGTTCCCCCAACTCAAATGGGTGTCTGGCACTATCCATCATTTCGCTCATGAGGCTGAGACAGTGCTTTATCCATAATCATGTAGCGTCTCAGGATACATACTACCTGAAAGTAGATCTTGTGAGTCTGCAGTGACTCCATTTGCACCATCATTGCTCCATGCTGGCCTTTGGCTGTGCCATCCTGGTGAATGTTGGCTCTTCCCAAAATTTTGAGACATGCAGTCATCGTAGAGAATAGCATTTCTTCAGAGCAGCTGCTCCTGGTTTTCTGTGTTGGTGTTAAGGGGGAACAAAATATGGCTGTAGAAAAGCACAGCTGAGATTGCCCACTCCCTTGCTTATCTCCATCAGCAAATAGATCATTCACTGAGTGAAGAGAAGAGCTTGGGCTCTGCTCCCCTGCCTGATAGCTTCACATCTAGACAACAGATTGAGCAATCTTCTCTGCAAGACTGTGTATGATTAAAAGCTTGCCTGTTGAGAGAAGTGTTCAAACTTTTCAGGCTGAGATGAGGCTTTTTTTGTTTGTTTTTTTTTTTGCCTGCTTTAAAAGTTTTACGTTCTTTAAAAATATCTGATAAAAATATTCTAATGCACTCATCTTGTACCAAGCTACCTTTAACAGACATACTCTCCTTGTATTGCCCTGTCCTGTTTGTATGTGATCCAGAAATGTCCATACCAGTAAATTTTGAACAGCATATTAATTTCCATGACAACTGATGTAACATAATAAACAAAAAATTAATTGTTTTGTTGTGGAAGCAGAAGAGGAATTCGGATCCTATTTAGAAAAAGTGATGTGCAAATGCAAACCTATGGTAACTGCAAAAGGAATATAGCAAAGGAATAGCTGATTTTAATTGTTTTTTGACTAAACTTTCTAATTTGTCCAGCTTATTCTCGTGTGAAAGTCACTTTCTGAGAGAAGATAAGCAAGAGTATCAGGTAGTTCCTTGTGCAAGGCTGAAGAGCTTATCTCACACGCTGGTCAAGCATCTCAACTTGAACTGGCCAAACATCTGCAGTGGGACACAGGCAGCTGTCCTTCATGGCGTTAGATAAACCGCACAGATTTTGTGCTGGGCCCTGAGCAAAAGACAGCAGGAGCAAAAAAAGGCTGGCAATTACCTCCGGAAGGATCATCAAGCTTCTATTTGTTAACAAACAGTGCCTTCTTGTGGGCAGAAGGTCTCACTGCTGTCTCGAAGCCTTGGCGTCAATGGTGGTTCTCCTTCCTTTTGTGTTTCACGCAACTCGGAGAAGAAACTCAGGGAGTATATATACAGAACTCACAAACACATGTGGAGGCAATCTAATTTGTTGCAAATTAATGAAAGAGCTCTTTCAAAGTCTTCAGAAATGAGAGGAATGTCAGGTTTCACAGCACTAAGAAACATTTTTCTTTTTTATTTAATTCTGTTCAGGAAGAAGATGCAGCCTCACTTATGAATAACTGTAACAGTACCTTCTCACTGCTCCCCATTCTCTCTTTGCAAGAAAGTTTTTTTCTCTTTCTTTCAAATAGAGACACACATCCATGCACACAGACACGTGCATGGCTTGATGAGTGGGACAGCAGAGAATCCCCTGTAGCTCATAATCTCTCCTCTCTGCGTCAGAGGCCACCTGCCTGTGTGGAGCATAGAGTGTCTCTGAGCACAACCCAACTCTGCCTTTCCACTCCTCAGCCCTGAGGATTTTCTAGGGAGAGGATTTGCAACACTTTTTTTTTTTAATCCCTGCAGCCCAGTGCAGATAGATCATAGAATCATAGAATTGTTTGAGTTGGAAGGGACCTGTAAAGGCCATCTAGTCCAACTCCCCTGCAGTGAATGGGGAAGAGACAACTACAGCTGAGAGCCCCATCCAGGCTGACCTTGAGTATCCCCAGGGAGAAAGCAGCCTAATCTCAGTTCCCTGCAGCAATGGTCTTAAACCTGATGCCAAGCACCTGGTCAGATACGGGAGCAGCCTGGCCCAGATGTCAGGATGCACCACCAGAGCTGCAGAGGAATGCTGAAGCTTCATGCAAAGAGTGAATCTTAAGAGCCCCTGCTGTTCCTGCTTCCCATGCAATTGCAACATGTTTGTAGTAAGTGCAATAGCTGGACACTTCCCCTTCAGCTGATTCTGAATGTTTGCAAGGCTAAATCACAAGTGTGTTTATTGCACTGGGAGGAGCCTTGCATATGCAGTTGGTCCCTGGCTGCAGCTTCCTTCGTGCAGCCGGTATCAGGCCAAGTGTGGTGGAGTGCAGTCTCGTGAAGGCCCCTTCCTGTCATAAATAAGATTACTTTCATTTCACTTGTGGAGTGTGTTATTCCTCAGAGTAATGAATTTCCTCTGTGCCTTTGAGCACATAAAGATGGTTTTCATTAGGTTTCTATTAAAAAAAAAAAAGGGGGGGGGGGGGGGGGGGCTGAGTAAAATTAATAAGAAGGCTGTTAACTCCATAAATGCGGATGTGTTTTTAGTGTATGACCATGTTGGAAGTAAACAGCTTCTCCAAAGACTTTGCAAAGACTGCAAATTGTATGAAATGAAACAACTTTAGAGGACTGGGTCCTGCTTCCAGAGAGAAAAAGTAGGTGGAAAATGTGACTGTTCAAATAGTCATTTCTTAGGATGAAAAGTAGACTTATCAGATTAAATGTAGACAAATAGCCTCGGGCTTTTTACTTAATATGTAACGCGTGTGATGATTATAGTTTTAAGCCACATATTTAGAACTGGAGTTACAGCTAAGAGTTGGAACATAACTATTTTTTTTCCTGTACCAGATACGTGTTTGCAGTTACAGAACAAAGAATGCAACATTTGCAAATCTTTCACTGATAGACACTGTAACTCATAAAATGTTCTTGTATAGTTTGTATTTGTGGCTTGAGATCTCTGTCAAGTGGTGAATCACTACAGCATCATTGTGGTTTTCTCTTTTTTTTTCTCTTTTTTTTCCCCGGTAGCTACCAGCATTTTAAACAGAGAAACAAAAATAACCATCCATACAAAAAAACAAAAACGAAAACCCACGTTTTCAGAAGACCAGACCCTTGAGCTGCTGCTGCCTTTTTACAGTCTCCAGTCAAATGTGTGTAGTAAAAGGGTAAAAAGCAGCAAAATTAGAGCTTGTGCTCTTTGCACTCCTCTACCTTATGTTTTTATGGAAGAAAATTGAGGTCATTTGCTGCTCAAATCCTACACAGTAAATGGAACTTTCTCAGATGGAGGTTGCTAGCTTTTAGCAAAACCTCAATGCCAGAAAATACAGCTTCTCAGCTAGTTAAATTTCAAAATGTTGCCGGCCTATTGTGAGTAACTTTACATTATACTGTAGGCTGTCTTAAGCCTTAGTTTCCCACGAAATCAAAATTCTTGAAAATTCTTCTACATAGTTTCCAATTTCATTCTGCCTAGGCAAATTTGATGTGAACAACAACAAGGCATCACAGGCAGTCATTATTCATGATGCAAATAAAATGATGTAGTCTGCCAAAACTTTTTGCTTGAGAACAAAAATACGAATGTTCCTTTCATATATCAAATGGCTGTTTTTAAAATAAATGATCTTCTTCTTCATTTTTCTTCAGTATTTATGTCTCAGGAATTCAGTAAGAAAAACTGCCAGTTTTACCTGAAAGCCATTTTAGCCTGATGCCAGACCTTACAGTTGATGTTCCTTGGTGCAGTGCAAGTTTTGCACTACTGTTACTGTAACAGAGCAGGTATTTTTAGTTAGAATGTTGTGCATAAAGTTGTTTAAGGCACCAGTCTTTGTTGTGGGTCAAACGTTGTTACTGAAATCTCAACAGCAAAGGGAGAGAAATCTTAAATACCAGCAACCATTTCCTTTCACTTTGGGGCAGGATATTGTATTGGGGGGCAGGAGAGAGGAGCAGGAGGAGGTGGTGTGAGGGTAGAAAGCAGTGCACATTAAAAATTCGGCCTGGTTGTGTAATATTTGCTCAGTAGTGTTCTGTTCCCTAATCAAGCCCCCATAGGCTGTAAATCACAGCCACTCTGTCACTGTTTTGATTGGAAGCAAGAGCTGTACCACGGCGAATCTCTAGGGACAGCAAACTTCTGCAGCTGTGGAAAGCTGGAACTGTTTGCTGTTGTTATTAAAGGAATCTGAGATTTTTTTAATATAAAGACATAGTGAAATTCATAAGGTGTGCAGAGATTTAGTATGAAGGTTTTATAGCGGGCACAGCACTTAACAATGGTACTCCAGTAACAGAAACTGAATTGTTCTAATTGTCAAAATAGCAAACACGTAAAATTATAGCCCTTTTCTCACCTCGTGCCTTGTCCACCTTAGGAAAAAATATATTCAAACATTTGTGAATTATTTCTAAATACAAAATATCAATCAAGCATTTAAGGCTTCAGTAACGTGCCTTTCTGTTGAATGAAGGCATGGGTTTTCCTTCCAGAAACATCCTGGAAAATTTTACCATAATTTTGTTTTCATGAAGGTGTTGAGAGTGTTTTGGGGGCTCTGACTTCTGAACTACAGCCAGTGTAAATGGAGCCTGAGGACCAAAATGTTAACTTCTCCATAAGTGCAAAGTAAATACTTGAGTTAATTTATGTACTGCTTATGACAGAGAAGTCTAGAGCTAGGCAGTACGTTTTCACTAGAATATTCAAAGATATTCTAAGTACTTCCCCATTGCTAAGCTGAAGGGTTGCAGAGGAAGTGTGTTTCTGGCATATGTAAATCCTCTATCTTGTATGCATGGGCTTCTTCCAGGATTGACTGGAATATATTAATATATTCCCAGATGCCCTAATTATATGTGAGGGCTTGATTAATTAAAGTAATAATGTAGTCATGCCAGGATTTTTCTAACAGTAAATCTGGCACTCTGCTATACCAGTTTGAAAGGGGAGGAATGCAGAGGAATTTGAAGGATAGCGTGCTTATTGACATGTGGCTTACAGCAGGAAAAAGAGAGTATGAATCAGAATGAGATATGGGTGTGGAGAAAATAATTTGTGTTGGACTAAGAGATGTCCTGATCATATTTAGATATCTGAAATCTTTCTTTGCGTTTACTGCAAAAGATGCTGTTGCAGTGGTATAGCTCAGATAATCAAGACTGCTCCACGTGAATGTGTGCGTCTCTTCGTAGCTGTGCCTTCCTCTGTATTCTTTGCACCACTTCCCCTTTAAAGCCGAGCTGCACTGCTTCTTTAAGGCTGGTTAAAATAAGTACAGGTTGTTTGGAGAAGGGTTTTGTCAGTTGTTACAGTGTTTTCTCTTTACCTTTGAAGAGAACTGGTTAAACACTGTATAAGAAAGCAGAGAAATGAGCTTTGCTGCACTGTTGCAGCCTTTTCAGCAGGGCAGTTGTTACTCAGCACAAGTGCAAACACAGGGTTTCTGCACAGGGTGGGGTTTCTGATGCTTCTTGCCATAGCTGTTGGGAATTTGTGTGGCTGCAGCCTGCAGTCTGCCTGGCTTAGCTGTGATTGTTGGTAGGGCAGCTCAGCTTTCAGTTACTAGATGAGCCAAATTCACATACTCCTTGTTGAAGTACAAATTTGTATTAAAACCGCTTCAGAAAGAAATGCTTTCTAGTAACAAACCCACCTCATTATTCCTCTGCCCCTATGAGAAGCAGTAAAAGATGTCCGTATGTTTGGTAAATGTACCCTTGGGATCACACCTTGAATGTAACTCTCTTTTTTTTTTGTTGCATTGCAAGTCCCTATGCACACTGGCTGGTTTAAAATAGACTTGACTGAGCACAGACTGTATGGCCTTCTTTATTGAAACTGGAGAACTGGCAGAAGGCAATGCATGATGTTTTAAAATGTTCTGTAAAAGCATGAGATTCTTAGTGCACATAGTGCCTCTGTGAAGTAGGCTTTTTTCCCCTGAGTGGGGAAATTCAGAGATGTGTTGGTGGATTCACCCAAGGCCACCCATGTGTTAGCAGCACGATGGGGCCTGGAGCACAGGAGCTGGCTTCCAGCCATCCCATGGCTGACCCATGGCTCCACACAGCTCTCCTTGTATCAAAGCTTGCAGACCCTGGTAGCTGTGGCTGTGCCCTGAGGGCTGGAGGAGGGCAGGAGGAGCAAACCCACCTCTCCTGTCTGTATGCGGTCCCTGTTCTATAAGCAGGGCTGGCACAGAACTAAGTTGAGAATAAGTGTGGAGTGATCTGCACAGAGCCCATCTCGGCACCTTACCCGCACTGATGCTAGTCCAGCACAGAAACCCTGCCTGAGATGTGGTTTAGTGAGACGTGGTTTAGTGTCACCAGTAGCTACTGGTGAGACTGATGGCTCTATTTCCATGAATTTCAACCAGAATAAAAGAGAACTTACCTTGCTGAAAAATGCATTGTAAATTGGTTATTAAATGGTTTGTTTTGTGGAGCGTCAAGGGAAAAAGTGTCTCAAATACAGCTCCTGGATGTTGTTGTAGCCTCAGCGAATGTGGAGTTATTTATTGTTTCTCTCAGTCATGCTCCCAAAAAGGTGGGGATCTCCTGGAGACAGTCCAGCAGAGGGCCACAAAGATGAAAAAGGGCATCTCCCCTGTGAGGAAAGGCTGAGTGACCTGGATCTGTTCGGCCTTGAGAAAAGAAGACTCAGAGGTGATCTTAGCAATGTTTATAAATATGGGAGTCAAAGGAGCATGACCAACCTCTTTTCAGTGGTCTCTGGGAACAGGAAAAGGGGAAATGGTCATAAACTTGAGCATAGGAAGCTCTGCACCAATACACAAAGGAAATTCTTCACAGTGAGGGTGATGGAGCACTGGAACAGGCTGCCCAGAGTGGTTGTGGATTCTTCTTCTCTGAAGAGGTGACCTGCCTGGTCACCTACCTGTGCAGCCTGCTGTAAGGAGCCTGCTTTGCAGGGGGGTTGGACTCAATGATCTTTAGAGGTCCCTTCCAATCCCTACAATTCTGCGATTCTGTGATTCTTGCTTTCTTTTCCTTTACCTCCTTCCCTTCCAGTCCTGCATCACAGTGAAATCTTACAAAAGAGCCAGTCTGGCCTTGCCAGCGGCATTCCTAAAACATTCCTGCAAAGCCCAAATTTTGCTACATAGAAATACATCTCACAGTTCCTTCTTCATTTTGAACTTTCTGTTATGCTTTACCTCCTGTTTCATTGGAGTTTGTTGTGAAATGTTATCAAAGGCAACCAATCAAGCAGGGCAGCATATATTTAATAAAGCCTGCAAAATTTTTCATTATGAAATAATTAAAATATTTCTCCATGGTTTCATATAGTAGCCTCCAGTACTAGGTCATGTCCAGAATTTTTCAAGAAAATATTGTTGGCCCATATCAGCATTGATTATTTCATAACCTTGTAAATCACCCTAAGAGTACCTAATGAGATAAAGCTGGCAAAATGCAGTGTGTTTTGGTACCTAACAAGTGCCACTTCTTACTTCAAACAGACTTCCTTACATATTTTGTATTGAATTTATTTGTTTATTTGCTAACTGTTTGGTTTGTAGTGACACTCTCTGTTAGCTCTTTCTCCCCTTTTGTAAGCCCAGCCTGCTGGGAAGTTTGTACATCATGTGGCATGGCAGCCAAATTGTCCTCACTGCAAGCACATTTGCCAAACCCGAAAAGAAATTCTCATCTGTCTTATGTGGATGGTGAAAGTGTACTTTATCTTAAGTACATAGAAATCCCTAGTTTGTCCTATTTGTAATAAAGTTCTTCAGTAGAGTTAGTTTTCTCTAGTTTTTTAAAAATACTATTACCTTTAGTGTTGAAGTTCTTAAGTCATAAGGGCTTTATTTGCAGTATTCAATTTGGGCAGAGTCCTGATTTGGACTTCTGAGTCAGAAGCTTGTCTTCTGGAATTGCTTTATCCTCTGCCAAGTGGTACCTGTAAGGTTGAACTGTACACAGTACAGTTTTTCTCTGTGGCTGAAAGTATAATGTCTAAGTACAGCTTCTCTTCATAGGTGAGTAAAATCATCAGTCTCTAATTAAAGGGGAATGCGATTACTGTTCAGAAGTCTAAGAAGAGTCTTTGATTCAGTTCAAAGTATTTTAGACTTGCTAGAACTGCTATATGTGCTCCTTGAGATAGGACAAGGAGGAATGGATTTAAACTGCAAGACAGGAGGCTTAGGTTAATATGTTAGGAAGAAATTCTTCACTCAGAGGGTGGTGAGGCACTGGCACAGGCTGCCCAGAGAAGCTGTGGATCTCCTTTCCCTGGAGGCGTTCAAGGCCAGGCTTGATGGGCTCCTGGGCAGTCTGATCTAGTGATTGGCAACCGTGTCCATGTCAGGGCAGTTGGAACTAGGTAATCTTTGAGGTCACTTCTGACCTAAGCCATTCTATGACTCTATGGTGACCGTGCAGTTACCTGAATGCATAGGATTCTACCATCTTACTTACTGCTTTCTTTTGCAAAACCCCTTGAAAACCTAGCCAAGTGTACACTTCTGGCTTGCATCCAATGTATATTTTAAAAGTTAGCATTTTGCCCATTTTCAACGTGAGCAAGGGGTTTTTTTCCCCTCTAATTTGTTTATAGGTGCATTGGTTCTCAAATGTTAGAAACTCTCTTTAGTGTATTTTTGTTTTAGCTTCTCTTTAAACCTCTGTCATTTCCTTCTCATTTTTTCCCATCTTGCTCCCAAAGGCATTAGTAACAAACCCTCTTTGAGAAAAAACGTGGCTGGGGAAGAAAAGTACTTTTGATGATTAAGGCCCTTGTGTTCAAATGGTTCCTGCCTACACTATGGAATCCATAGATACTGGAGATATAAAGGAGAGGGTTAGAAGATAACTAAGACCCCTCAGGCTTGATATGTAATCAAAGAAGTATTGTTTGAGAATGACTTAAGGGGAAGCAGAGTGGCTAACATTTGGCCCTGGTCCAGCTACCGCTGCAGCTGATGGCGGAGTTCCCGCTGACTCCAGGAGAAGCAAGAGCAGACCTTTTGTGTGGCAAGGACAAGCCTGCAAAAACACAATGCAAATGATGACAACCATGCAAATTGGGAAAGACAACAGGCTACAGATTCCTTATGTAGAGAATGTCTTTGCCTGGGTAAGACAGATTAACTGGAGGGCCGTGCTCCATTCCTGGGTCCAGCCTAGCCAGCTAGCACGGCTTGGTAGAGGCAGAATCCCACTGTGCACGTAACTGCAATTCCAAGGGTAGGGCTTTGCATCTTGACAGGTGATGCTGTAAGGGAGCTAACTAACAACATAAGCACAGTTGCACTGGGTAGAAGAGCAGACCTAGCTAGCTGTTTGCTGTATCTGTTTGCTGTAGGAGGTGAAAGAAGAGCAGAAAACAGGGACTAAAAAGCACAGCACATCCCTTGGTACAACCACCCCAGCTTCCCTGAGTCATCAATTTAGTAGCTGTTTGGGCATTATCTGCATTTCAGAACACTGTGTTTAAAGACCATTAGGAGACCGGCAGTATTAGTTTGATCTCCAGCTTTTTACAAATTTGGAAGGCAGGTCTCTGGGGAACAGGAAGCTAATCTCACTGGGTAACTTAGAGGGAGCCATGTAGACTCAGAGGCACAAGACCTGCTGTTATGTTGGTGTTAACAGGCTAGCAGATATACTATAGAGCATCTCTCTCAGACCAGCCCCTGAAAAAGGTGCTCTCCAGCTCTTTTCTGCTGTGCCATGAGCCACTGAAAGCGCTTTTCTCAGATATCCAACTAGTTTCCAGGACACTGCAGTTCTGGACTGCAGAGCCACTGCTGGGCTTCAGGTTTTGATTTGGGTTGGGCCTCCCTCAGAGAAGCACTTCTCCCACTGAGCAGCAACAGCAGTGGTTGGTGCTCCTGAAAAGAGAAAAGCGAAGGCTTTGTATAGGTACCTTCATTCTGATTAGGAGCCAGCACAGGGGGAATCCACAGGTAGAAAAGTACGCTTCCAGGAAAGCCTGTGAAGGAAAATAAATATGCAGGATTCAGAAATCAGGGTAAAAAGGAAAAAATAAAAGAGATTTGACAACTATGTTGGGACCTGCAAACAGGGCCACATCTGTTCTGGCAGTATCCCAAGTAGCAATCAGATCTGACATTCACAGAAGAAGCTTTCCCCATGCAAAGATTGGAGAGGTGTTCGATGGAAAAGCTGCAGTGTAAAGCATAGCTGCGTTTTCCCTCACTTTATGATCATATGGTTTACATTTATTGGGTGGAATTGAATAGCTACAGACTTGCCATTCACAGAGGAAAGAGATCATCTTACTTACAGTAAAAGTCTTGGGGCTTCTTTCCTTGAACACATGGGAAGGGTGCATTGGCCTTGACCAGTAAAACCTTGCGCAGTGCTCAGCAGGAACTGCAAGGTGGTTTTGCTTCAGTGCAAGTGTGAATGAAGGGCATGTGTGGACATAAATAACATTCAGCTGTTGGGGCGTTCTTCTCTGAGCAGAGGCAGCCCTGGTATTCTGACATCCCCTCCATGCCTTACACAACATAAGATCAGAAACAGGAAGGAGTAGGTGTGTGTGGAAGGAATGCATCTGAGGATTCATTTGTCTACAGGAGAGCCTTGGCATGAAAGTAAGGCTTTTGCCTTCTGCCTACTTCATGTCCTCGTTGCTAGGAGATGTCAGCTTGGTGTGTACTTGATCCTTATGTGGGCAGGCTCAGGTGCCTCTGTAGATCTTGCCTCAATCATTCCTGCTCTCCTTGCCCCATGTCCCATGGCAAGTTTTGAATTTTCTCTTTAAACATCAGCTGCTTGGTTTGGGCTGCTACCTGCCATTCCTTTGGCAGAATAAATCTCTATCCCCTGTAGCTGCAGGAGAGTTTGAAAACATTAATCCCAAATGTCCCAAGGCTAAACAGACAACAAAAAGAATTCAAAATATAAAATTTCTTATGGATTTTTGAAGGCTTTTTCGTGATTTCTGATTGCTTAGGGCTGTAACAATTTGCAGGCAATTCTCCTCACCAGCATTAAGCAAAATATAGCTCCAGTGCTATTTACTTGATCGCAGAGATTTTGGAGGAACATGTAGTTGAGTGAAGAATACCATTTAGCAATCAGCTGCATTTTTCTAACATAAAATGGAAAGCTTAAAAAACTCAGTATCCTTTGTGTCTCAGCTAGAAGTCCTTTCTCTAAGCTGATTTCTCTTTGTGCTGAATAATCCAGTCATTTTTGGTTTTAGACCTGAGCACTTTTTGTCAATATTGCTTTGCTTCTGAGGTGTAGGGATTTGTGACAGAAAAGAGAGCTAAAGGATCTACTAGATCAATCAACACTGTAGAGAAGGGTGCACATGGCTTTTGTAGCATTGACCATGTCCTATCTGTTCTCTGCAATGAGAGTAAAGAAGGAGCCAGCAATCAATTCTGGTGATATTCTACTGCTCTGCTGTAAGGCTTTTACATGAACAGAAATGGGTCAGTATGGAAAAGTCCCTTACAGATTACTAACTGGTTAAAAATTGAAATGAAAAACAAAGAAAAAGCCACAAGCAGGGTACCAGAAATAGCCACAGACATTTCATGTGAGTGTGCCTCAATTTCTCCAGACATGCTGAAGTGTGATATTACTGATTACCTTTGCCACTTCTCTCCCACCTGGTCCATGAAGGAAAGGCTTATAGAGTATGTATTCGATTACTGTCCCAGAGGTGAAGGAAACAGGAGTGGGGAAGATAATATTAGGAAATTACACCAGTGATCTCAGATTTCTTTGGCTGTATTTTGACAGCTGAATTAACTTGAGTTATCAGTGTCCAAGTGAACAGCACAGCTTGCTCAGAAATGGCCATCCTGCAAAACTACATTGGAACTGCAGGAATGGGGTAGGTGATCAGCAGTGTGATTGCAGAGCAGCATGGAGATTTAGCTGGAAAAAAAAATATTTTGCCTCTTCATTAAAACTTGAGGTAAATCACACAAATCAAGAGCAGCATCACTTCTGACAATATTTTTCTTTATGTTTGAGAGTCTAGGTAGAGGTGGCATTTTAGTTTTAGCTCAAGTTAGCTCTATATGAAAATAAAATGCTTTGATTCTTGGTTGCTGCCATACTTCTACACTTCAGGTCACATCACTGCCATTCTCTTTACACAGGATTAAGAATCTGACTTTTTTAACCAACTGTGAAAACTTTACCCACCATTATGTGTGCCCACAGATATATTAGTTCTTAAAAGAAAAAATATTCTTAGCACTTTACTGAAAAATGTTTTTGAAAAGCCTATTTCACCCCTCTTCTGAAACGTGTCCAAGCAGCTCTGGGAGCAACAGCTTCTGGGACTTAATACTTTACCTCAGATTCTTTCTTCTGAAGAACCAAGCTCAGTGCTGCTTTTGGAAACAAAAATCTCATTCCACATTCTTTGTTTATATGCGTCTCATTTCACCATTGAAAGAGAAAAGCAAGTTGTATCTGGCAGATGAAGTGATACTGGAGAATTAGCAGCAGACATGAGAGCAACGTGATAATTGCTTTCTTCAGCCCAAGCCCGTCCAGCACCTAACTGCAATGGAAATAGAAGCTCCTCATGTTTTAAAGCACTGTGGAGTCCCCAGGAGCATGTGTTTGACACAGCAATGGAAATGGAAAACCATGAACTCATGAACTTTGAGGAAGTTCAGATTGTTATTACTGTTATGCAGTTACTTAAAAAAAAGTATTATCTTCATTCTGTTAAAGCCTTGAATTTTCCAAATGAGACCTCCCTTTCAGGAGGGAATCTTTATCTCTGTGTTCTCCAGCCCTGGCAAAGCTGCTTGTTTCTAATGTCTAGAGAAAGACTTTTTTTCTGGGGAGAAGTCCCAACTGTAGACAGCCTAATTTGTTCTTGGAACATCTGAGAGTTTGGATTGCTGTGGGGGTCAGAATTGTAATAATTCATGAGAATATGTGCTGAGCTGGGCTCAATTAGTCAGTCTTCTTTCTTCCGCGGTTGCCTTTTGGGAGGGACAGAGCAGAGTCTGGCCAAAGTTCATTGTGACACAGTACCTAGCAATGGCACTGCAACAAGCAGGTGGTAACAGTGCAGTGCTTCCCCTGCTTTCTGTGTGGATGCAATACAGCTTGGTAGGATAAGCCTTTCCACTGGACTGCTGGTTGATACAAGCAGAACTTGTGATGCAGTTGCGTTTATTTAAAGTGCTTTCTTCCATCCTTTGCTAGATATGCAGACAGTGAGCAATTCAAATGCACGGTTAGATCTTCATGGCCCTTTGTTCTATCAGAGATCACTGCTCTGCCAGAGCTTCTTTTTTTCCAGCAGCATATATAGCAGAAGTCAGCTATGAGATGAATCCTTCTTATTGAGGGAAAGCCTGGCTGTTATCTCTATTTGAAACACACTTTAGTATGTATTCAACCCAAGGAACAGCTGAGCCCTATGGTAGAAGGCTTTGAGCACAGTGCTGGTGTGTTCTCAGGTGGCTGCCGTTAATTTGTTGTGATATCTTAATTACTACCTGCTGGTTTACCCCAACTCTGCAAAAAGTAGTAATAAGCTCAGGTGAGAGCTAAATGTGCTGATTCAAGCTTCAGGGATCTGGGGGAGCTCAAAGCTGTTCCTGGATGCTCAGGGTGCTTTTATTTACAAGCCACAAATTGTTTTAAAAGTACTTAACAACTCATCAGTATCAAAGTGTGTTTTGATCAGATGCATTAAGATTTTTGCACATCTAACCTCATTCCTACATTTGAGTATCCTAATTGCTTCTAGTTGTTAAAGTGCAGATAAGCAAGAGATGCTGAAAAATATTTGAAACAGCAAGGAATTTCTGTTGTCTTTGTTCCCAGAAGCAGCTCTGCCATTCCAGGAGCATTCCCTTTTTGTGGAGAAATTGGGCAGTGAGTATTCTTTCAATAGAATAATGGGAAACTGAAGGACTTTGGCACAATTCTGTGCAAACAGCAATCTTTAGCTAGAGCTGTCAGTGACAGTTCTAGCCATAAAGAAAAGCCACATCTAATGCAAGTAAAGGTTTGTCACATGGTAAAACTTTGTAATATCTGCACTCTGGTATCATTAAAAGCACATAGCTCTGACTTGCACTAGGACCTGACATAGAAAGCAGGGCTCTGGAGTGGCTCCGGTACACAAAGCGTCATTAGGATTAAGGTATGTCTTTCCTACTTCTTTCTGCCTTGTGGGTTGAGTTCTTACTGTGGTGTTTTTAGTAAACAGTCTGTAATCGGGGAAGCATTAAAACAAATTCTGGTTCATTGTTTGTTATTATTAAACTAAACATGGGGTAAGTTCATATAATTCTAGTGTTCTTTCTTTGCTGTTATCAATGGTGCAACCATTACAATCTCAAGCCATTAATATATACATTTATTAATATTCAGAAATACCAGCTTTTATAACATTAGGTGAAGCCTCTGTTCAGTCATAGTTACGTTTCTCTGTGTAAGCAAATATTAGAATAGTAAGAAAACAAACTCAGGAGTTATGATATTAAACGTGTTTGGTATCTATATATATATACACACATACACTGCACAAGCAGAAATTTTGTGTCACAGTGTTCTAGCTGGTACTGACCACATGCGACTGAAGGATTTAGACTTTTATAAGCATTTATTTATTCAGCTTGCTGACGATTGTTTCTGCCTAATGAGATGCTTTAGACCAGCAGTTGGTGAGACCTAAATAGTCTGCACCAAGGCAAAAATTACCTACTGCATCAGTTCAAGCTCAGGATAAACCCTGAAGTATATCTCAGGAGCAGAAACAAGGGAATGGAGGTTAGAGAGCTGGAATTTAACAAAGAAATGACAGTCATTCAAAGTGGTGGTTGAAGGTGTAATATATATACTTAGTCTTGTCATAGTAATAAACATTAGCTAGTTGCAGTCAGGAATAATAGTGAATTTAGAATATGTGACTCATCAGTAAAATACACATATAGAGCATTTATGTTGTAGACCATATTAGACTTTCAATCTCTTTGGAATGTCTTCCACATTACGGTTCATTTTGTTTCTTTATTGAGAACTTTGCACATGTGCACTGATAGGAAAGCAGCAGGAAGCAAAAGAAATAACTGCAAAGGAAATTCAGAAAGAGCTTTAGCAAGAAAACAGTCAAGTGGAAAAAATACATTTTATTTAGTGAGCAGCTGAACTACTGAGTCTGGTTTTTTTGTAGATTTGTGTCTGAAGTCTGCTGAGTTCTTCCACTTCATTATACCAGCTGTTCTTCACCTGCCAGCAGGGTCTCACACCCACATCTCTTCCCCATGCCTGCCATCCCTGGATCCTCCTTGCTCTTAGCACTTTGGAGTTCAAATGCAGTAAAACTATGGGTGCTATTCTTGTATTATTAGTGGTCTTTGTATTCAGTTTGAAGCTGTGAGTTCAGATCTGGCACAGTGCAGCCTGGTGAACAATAGCTAATGCATCAAAAAGCAGACATAACAAAATGCAGCAAAAGCAGCAAAGCTTGGTTCAAAATTCCTGCTTATTTTCATTTCCCATTTATTTGGCATCTTGCCTTGTCAGACACAATACAATCTTCTCCGATTGTTTCTGGTTAGTGCAACGTATCTCTGTCTTAAATCCTCTCCCTGAATTCAAGTTACACTGCCTGCAGAAGGCATGCAAGGGAGAGCTCATCAATTGTGCACTCTCTTGGGGTGGTGACCCCTGTCAACAAGCTGTTTATGGCTCCCAGGATGGAGCCAAATGGATACCAGTTCTTCCTCTGCTGCAAGGAGCTGTTGACATGATTACAGCTGATTTAAAAAAAAAAAAAAAAAACTTTCCATCTTATATGAGTGTAAAAGTGAATCATTGCTGTATATAGGGACCCTTCAGGTCAACATCTTTGAAGGCAGTCCTGGGGCCAGTGCAGCCACCTCCCAGGAACGTGCTTGAAGTATACACCCCAGCCAGAGCTGCTGAGGGATATTCTGCAGTAGAGACAGATGGGCGTACAGCATGATTTCTGTATTTTAACATAAAATGCAATAGGAAGAATATATGCAGCATTTTTTTCACGAAGTAAGGAGGGGAATGGACCAAGCAGGGAAAGGCTGGGGAGCTTATCCTTCTGCTTTTCTGAGGAGGATGTCTTTCCCAAGACAGCAGAGGTCACTGTGCTCATTATGAAAGAAGCAGTGAGATTGTGAGGCACAATGGCCGTTTCCATTCTCGGTTAATGGCATCAGTGCCCATCTTTCTCCAGAATGAAATTACTTTTTCAGATTAGCTTTTCTGTAGTAAAAAAAACAGCACCTTCTTGCTAACAATAAATATAAATTCTGCATTTGAGAAGAAACTTTTGACTTCTCATCACCATTAACCTAAGAGGGATTTGAGATTCAAGAGCCCTCAATTAATCTGAAAGTGCAATAATGAACCATCTTTGGACAGGTTTGGGTCTACTCACCTGAATACCAGGCAGATTTTTAGTGATAGTTGCCAATTGCAAGACAAGCCCAGGAAAATATACTACTGTGCAAATTTCTCAGGAGAGGAGCCCAGCTGTGAACACAGCAGATTTGGAGGTGCAAGGAGTGTTGGTGCCCATGCGGGCACAGTGGCACAACAGTGAAGAGAGAAGAGGCTGGCAAGCAAGCAGAGAACGTGATAAGCTTGGTTTTTCAGTCAAGCACTTTCTGTTTAATCCTTGGGATTGTCAGTGCTGTATTAGCTACTTTGTGTATATTAAGGTTCTGTCCTCCTCAGTGTAAAATCAAATCTAGGTTTATTTTGACAACTAACATTAAAATTTAATGTTTTCTAAGTTTATAGGAAGAAATATCAGGCTGACATTTGCTTGCTTGTCCAACTGCTAATTTTATTCCTAGCAGCAGCAGGCTGAACACTGGGCAGGAGAGGGCAGCAGCGGAGTGTCTGAGCTTCCAGCTGTGAGGCAGAACATTTCACAGAATCACAGGATTAGGGAGGTTGGAATGAACCTTTGGAGATCATCCAGTTCAACCACTTGCTAAGGCAGGTTCCCTACAGTAGATTGCATGAGAAAGTGTCCAGGTAGTTTTTGAATGTCTCCAGAGAAGGGAATCCACAACCTCTCTGAGCAGCTTGTTCCAGTGCTCTGTCACCCGCAAAGTAAAAAAGTTTTTTCTCATGTTCAGATGGAACTTTCCATGTTCTCCTTTGTGCCCATTGCCTTTTGTCCTGTCACAGGGCACCACCAAAAAGAGCCTGGCCCCATCCACTTTTCTCCTTCTCTTTAGGTATTTATAAGTATTGATAAGATAAAGGCTGAACAGCCCCAAATCACTCAGCCTGTCCTCCAGGTCCCTATTCATCTTTGTAGCCCTCCAATGGACTGTTTCCAGAAATTTCCCATCTGCCTTGAGCTGGGGAGCCCGGAACTGAACACAGTACTCCAGATGTGACCCCACTGGGGCAGAATAGAGGGGAAGGATCACCTTCTTCAACTTGCAGGCCACTTTCTTTTTAATGCATCCCAGGATACCATTGGCCTTCTTGCCCACAAGGACACGCTTCTCGCTCGTAGTCAACTCAGCAAGACACCCACGTCTTTCTCTGCAGAATTCCTTTCCAGCCAGTCAACCCCTAACCTGCATGTGGTTATTCCTCCTCACATTTAGGACTACACTTGCACTTGTTGAGCCTCGTCAGCTTCCTCTCTGCCCCACTCTCCAGCCTATGGAGGTCTCACTGAATGGAAGCACAGCCTTCTGGTGTGTCAGCCACTCTTCCCAGCTTTGTATTATCAGCAAACTTGCTGAGGATGCACTCTATCCCTTCATCCAGGTCACTAATGAAGATGTTAAAGAAGACTGGACCCAGCATCAACCCCAGGGGTGCATCAGTAGCTACAGGTCTCCAAGTAAACTGCACCGCTGATCACAACTCTCTGAGCTCTGCCAGTCAGCCAGTTCTCAGTCCACCACACTGTCCCCTCATCTGTCGCACACTTCCTAAGCTTGCTTATGAGGATGTTATGGGACACAGTGTCACAAACCTTGCTGAAGTCAAGGTACACAGTTTCCACTGCTTTCCCTCACCTACCCAGCCAGTCGTGATATCTCAGAAGGCTATCAGATTGGTCATGCATGATTTCCCCTCAGTGAGTTCATGTTGACTGCTCCTCATAACCTTCTTATCTTTCACTTGATTGGAGCTGACATTTCAGCAGGAACAGAAGCACTTAGGAAGTACATTTCATCTTTGTTGATGACAGGGTGAAGCTCTTAGAACACCATTTGTTTTTTCCAAATAAATGTTTTTGTTTCATAGACACACTGCAAATGAAATTCAAAACTGTTTAGTGGCTAGAGCTCAATAATTCTATTATTGATATTAACATTTTGGTTTTATTTATTGTAATAAAGAGAGAGACATTTACTGTTGGTACTGTGAAAAGCGAGGTAGCAACTTGTTTTGCCTGAGGGTAGTCTGGAATGTCAAACCCATGAATTTAGGTATTTTCCTGAGCTGCAGTATGTTCAGTCTCCTGTAGGTTTGCATCCCTACTTCTAGCTGTTTGTGTTGGAATTTGTGGTGTGGCTGAGCAGAGGGAATGCACCAAGGCATAGTTTAATTTGGAGGCAATCAAAGCATTCAACATGAAATGAGGAGAGCCTGCCTTGCCCTCTGACACAAGACAGCAACTGAGCCCTTTAATGCAGTCCTTTCCCAGAACAGTGGTGTTGAAACGGCTTGGTAATCAGTGAGCAGATGAATGGATGCCCTGTGATTCTGTTCACTCTGCTATCCTAATCATCTCTGCCTGCTCCTGGAAGAGTTCCTTGCTGAATTTACCTTTCTCAGCCACTCAACAAAACTAGTTCTTGCAGGTTGATTTGGCTGCTTGCTGGCAGGGGAAGAAGGTGATTCTCAAAACAGGACAAAATCCCTCCTTTTTTTCTACAAAATTAATAGAAACACTGCTTAAACAAGCACAATGCTAGTTCACCAGTGGCAATGGAAATTAGGCAGTCTGGACTAGAGTAAGAAAAGTTAGCCACTGAGCCAAAGTATCCGTACTGCAGCCTTTTCTTTGTCTTCTGAGATCAACTTGAGTGATTCAGTCTTCCTAGAAGTCGTTGAGTCACTTGCATTATTGAGTACAGCCCAGAAAGATTCAATTAGTTCCTTACTAACCTTGTTTCAAGAGCCTGTAGAAGAAGACTAGATTGTTATTTATGGTAACACAGATCTTTTATGGGGCACTGTCAGCAGATGCTGTCCAAGCATTTGCCAGTACAAACTTGGAACTTCTGCTCCTTAAACTCCTCTAACGTCCATGTTGCAACCACTGATGTAAAAGTGAACATGGGGTCTGAGCTTAGCTTTTCATGCCTCTATTCAGTTGTACTCTGGGTTCAACTGAACTCCAGTTTTGAACCCTCAAAGTCACAGATACAGAGAAAGACTGCTGAGCATGCAGACACTGGCAGCTGTGTTTGTTTTGCAACTATGAGTATGGTCAACTGATGAAGGTCTTTTGTGCTCACATTGCTGAATGAAATTTCCCCGTGCAGTAAGTGCGTGGAGACAAACAGGAGGCAAAGATTCAAAGAGGAGCTCAATTAAAAAGAAAAAAATAGCATGTTTAATGACTGACCTTAATGACATACTTGAGTAAAAATCTGCTTTGCTTTAAGCATGCTTAAGGAAAAAGCATGGTTTAGACTTATTCAGAGGCTTTTATAAAATTTCATTCTTTCTTTTCCCTTCCAGAGCCATCCTCTTAGTATCTCTTCCCTTTCTTGTCCTAACAGTTCTGAAATATTTACTTCCACCCCATTATCTTTTATGGTACTTAGCAGCATAGTCATTTGTTATTTTTAGAGCTGTCCAAACAGCAGAAGGTTTTATTGCAATTTTGCATGCTGCCTACTAATGTCACTTTAATTTTTTTGAAGCACATACATTTGTGTGTATATCACGGATTCTCTACTTGAGTGAAGTAATGTTCTGTTTCCCTTCTGTTTATTCTCCAAACACAGCTAAGGCTGAAGTTCTGTTCTCTGGAGTTCTATTCTGGCCTTGTCATCTGAGTTAGTTGTTGGGGGATAGTTTTGGTATCATTTGTTGGAAGGAAGTCATTTTGTGCACTCCAGGCTTTCTCTGTAGTGCAAAACAAGGCACAGTCAGTGTGAACAGGGGAAGGATTCCCTTCAAAACTCTTAATCCAAACTAAACTCTAACATTGGTACGTGTGATGGGACTTAAACGTCTCCAACATAAAGTTGCTTTTGAATGTGAATTAGAATTAGAACTCTACAGGCATTTTTTGTCAGAATGCACAGTAATTGGCTTTAAGTGTAGTTGTGCACAGGTAACTGAAGCGGCAATAATAACAAGCCTATGTTCTATCTTGGGTGTTTGTGTTTGATTTTTTTTGAGCAGGCTTAAGATCTGTGAGATGCTCTTAGTCTTGGAGCTTGAATAGCATGGTAAGTTTTTTTAGAATAGAGTTGGTTTTACATCAAGTTCTATTTCTAAAATGATAGAGATGGTAGGTTCAGATGTATTAGAAATTAGAAATATTGTGTTTCTATGTTTGTATGTAAGTACATGCCGAAAGCTGTGTTATTTTCTAAATCATTCAGGTTTAAATGCTCTTCTCGGATTTATAGGCATAAAGAAATATGCTTGTATAATCCTCTTTTCAGCCTGCATAGACTTATTGCTAGATGTACTGCATCTGAGTGAGGAAAAGGAGCTCTTTTGCAGTGATGCAACACATTTTCCAAATTAAGTAAATTCTTAAAAGCAAAAGTAAGCATATACTGACACTCTACCTAAACTAACAGATAATGCACTCATTGTGTTTTGCAAGGCATTCTCACCAGCTTTCTGTAAGGTATCTCTTCTAGCACAAAATTCTCTGTAGTACCAAACACACTTTGTTTTTTGGGGTTTTTTTTTGTTTGTTTGTTTTTTTTTTTAGTTAGCCTCCCATTTGCAAACCTCTTTGTAAGTAGCAAATAGAAGTCAATGGGACTCCTTTTATTATCTGCAGGAGGATGACTGGATAGACAGCTACATTTAAAAAACCTACCTCTCTTTTGGAAACATTCTTGTTTTCCCTAAGGCCATGCATTGAACTTCAGAGGCCAGAAAGCAGCCTTAAGGCCAGGAATGGTTGTACACAATGGCATGCCCCTTTTCAGTCCAATGAATGTGTAGAGGGATCATTTCAAGTGGTTTATAGAATTGTGGGTTGTATTGCTGTTCCTTTGAAGTAGCTTTTTCACACCGACTTGTGCTAAAATTCATGCCTTTAGTCCTTTGGGTGGAGAACCTCCTAGATGTCTGTCAGAGCAATTGACTTAACTCCTTTGACTGGAAAGATATTGCGGTATTGAATTACTGAAGGAATTTCTTTAAAGAAAAGAGAGAAGGGGACTTGCGGAAGGCATGGACTGCCTGTCCTAAGAGGGTGACCAAATAGCCTTTGCTTGTACTTGCAAAGAGCTGCCTGATTGCACCACATAAGTACCTCTTTATCACTTGTAGCTGCTAAGTTCCTCAAAAAGATGATAAAAATGTGTGCAGTGTTTTCCTATGTCATTTAATACCTGAGCAGTTGTTTCAGTTACTGGATGGTTAAGATGCAATCTGGAGTTGGAGATACAAAGGCTATCACTGTTGGGAAGTGATTCAAACAATGAAGAAAGTGTGAGCCTCTCTGTTGAGCATGGGTACTTTAGACATCATGGTCTGTTTCAGGGTGCTTTAGAATATCTTCTACGTATAACTTAGAACTGAAATCATATTAATACAGTGATTTTACTTAATATGGTGTAGAAAATTTAATACCTCTGCAATTCATTGGCCTTTCTTCTCTCTTGGTTATGTGTTATTAGATTAACCAAAGCAAAAATCATCTGCTTATCATTTTATTATGGAATGATGAAGGAAATCTTGCCTTTCAAACTAGAAGAAACCACCCAAAGTTTATTAAAACTTTGGCTCCTATGTATTATCACTTGCATTATTGCTCCTGAAAGATCCAGAACTCTTCAGAAGAATTTGGCCTGCTTCTTTTTTCAGTGTAACTATTGCTCTGTTCTGACATCAAGTGTATGGTCCATTGGTTAAATAAATGTCTGCATGTCTAAATAAGCTATGCTGTAGGTGTAAAGAGACTTAGTCAGCTACTCACAGAGCAGTGCTGAGCGATCAAATCTGGGATTCTCTGTGTATTCAGACTCTCCACCCATATGACAGCTTGGCAAGCAGGTCATTCTTGCCATCCACCAAGAAACCCAAGTAGCTAGGGATGGAAAGATTCAATTCATCTGGTCACCTGTCTTACTAAAATCTAACATAACATTTTTGATTGGTTGTTGAGAATATGTTAGGTTTTTAATGCACTTCCAGCATCTCTGATTAGCATCAACACATTTGTGGTAGGTTTTTCAGTATTGGTCAGCATTGCTGCAGTGTTATTGCTGGCAAAGCAAGGAACAAAATGCATTTTGAATAAATGTAGAGTGCAATCCACCATGTTCTTAAAATATTTTCAGTAATTCTAAGAGGTTTCAGTGTTGAAAATCCTATTCTGACAAGGCTATACCTTGAATATAGCAGTTGCTGATTTTAGCATAAAGCACAGCAATCTTAGGCAGCAGAAGTGCAAGTTTCCCAGCATCCCTGGGAGATCTGGGCTATTCTGTGTACTGGTTCAGACTTTGATTTTGATTCTGATCAAACTGAGCGTGGTGGTCTTTTTTGCAGGTATCCATGAAAGCAAAGAGAGATCACCATCTCAACACCAATTGAGTTGCTCCTCTGTGAGCAGACACACATTAAGACCAAAAGAGCCTGAAGTTACTTGAGTCACCCACTGACTCTCCAGAAGCCCCTTGTCTCCTACCTTTCCATTTGTCGAATGAGCCTTTCTGAACCATTTTTAAGCCCACATTTGCAGAACAGATTTGTGCAATACTTTGAATCTAATTAACTTGCTTTTAAACTTTGACTTTAATACTTCTGGAGGTACTTAAAACTTCTGCTCAGATCTGCTGCTAATCTCTTTGTAACGTAACTAAGATGATGTCACTTTCAAATACCAGTTTTGCAGTAAATTTGGATAGATTTTTTTTCTCATAAAGTTGTGACATTCTTGTTTCAACTTGAAGGCCAGTGAAGAGATTGCCAGCAAATCCCGATTAATATTCTCTGGTGAGAATATGATTTTACCCTGTGCCACAACTGCTCAGTCTTCCAGAGTTTTGTTTGATAGTGTTCAATGCTTTTTTCCTACGTGTACTTCCATGATCTGGACATTGAGCTAGAAGTCACTAAATCTCCTCTAACATCCAAGGAGCTTACACATGCATGGAGTGATGCAGAGTTGGGCGTCTTGACCTGCTTGTACTGCATTTGGCTCACAACATATCTTCGGCCCTGATCAATCCTGTGTTCTCAGTGCTGAGGGCCACCAAGCAGCCACTAGCACTGGGGAGCTTCTTGTGTTGGGCAGGATGCTCCAAGGAGCAACAGATGCCCAGTACTATCATGATCTTTGACCCAGCACTTACTGCCAGGGTAGGTACAGGTACACTGGCTCCAGTTCTCCTAGTAAATGTCAGCTATATTATTCTGAGTAACTGCTATGTTTTTGTGGGTCTGCAGTTTTCTGATTTTTAAATACTTCTTGTGATATATATATATATTTTTTCCCATTCCAGTATTTTAAGGCTCTCTGAAATATGGAACCTCCTTATACAGGATGCACAGACTCTACTTCCTGCCATCTGGTGATACATTCTTGCAATATCTGCTCTTAAAATTTCAGCAAGTAACGTTTAAAGAAAGGGTATTCTTCCTCACGTTTCCCCATTTTTCTCTGCTTACCTATCTTTTCTCCATTTCATGTGCAATTTCGTTCTTATTCAAACCATTTCTCTGATGAGCTAGTCTTCTTTATGGACTCCCTTTCTGTAATTCCTTCCATATGTCTGTTGTCTTTTGAAAAGTATGGAGTGAACTATTTCTACTGAGGTCATGTCATTTTGTTTGCATTCTTAGTAAATGTGAAGAGCTTGATTGGAGCCGTTTAGGCATTTCAAGTATGAATGTCTTTTTACTGAGTCTTCTATAAAAACAGGATGCTGAATTTTGTGGAGCTAGCCTGGCAAGGAATTGGTTCAACAAACTAAATAGGCATCAATGTCATAAATTTATTGATAAGTACAGTTTTTGTTACATTCCTCTGTAGTTCAACAGCTTACTAAAAAGAAAAATGAGTAGGGCTTTCTGCTTCTCATTTTCAATATAGACTTGGTATTTTGACAGACCCTCCCCATCACTGCCTGCATGCCATTAGTAGCCCACCCCTTGCTGCAGCTCTGAATATAACCCCATGGCACCAACTCAGTGGATAAGCAGTCCTGGATTGGGTATAGCCTAGGAAATGGGACAGACTGGTGAAGTTCTGTCAAAATAGCACATTTTTTGCTGTCTGAACACAGTTAGGAGCAGGAAGTAACAGATTGTGACTTCCCTTCAGCAGTGATGGATGGACTGCTCTGTTAGCACTACTCCCTATGAAAGGCTGGAGTGTTTGGCAAGAGTGTCTTTAGACATCTTAATTGTGAAAATCCATCAAAGCTAAACTGAGCACATGTGAGTAATGACATTTTAGAGGTTTGTAGCTCTCCCAGACTGGAGCAAGCTGTCAGGGGAAGAAGCAGACACTTATCCCTGGCTGTAGGACCAGGCCTTCCTATACACCATGTCACTGTTCTTGGGAGTTCAAGCAGCAGGAGATGTTTGGAGTACGCCTTTTCACAAATATATCCTCTGTCTTCTCTTTCCTTCCACTCACCTGAGCTTTCTAGGCAGCAAGGTGGTGTGTTTGCTTTTCCATGCTCCCCAGGAGGATGTGGTAAATGTCCTTCCCTGTGAAAGCGAGTTGCAGAATCCCCCTATAGAATCCCATCAACTAGCCAATGTATACCAGGAAACATCCTGTCTTTTATAAGCTACACACATGGCTACTTTCAAGGCTTCTGCTTTTCTTTCAGCATTGACTTTTTCATTACTTTGCCTCTATGATGACCTTTCTACACTTCTTCAATGCCAGAGCAGTTTGGCTTAGTAGGAGAGTGAAAAAGCTGCACATCTGTGGTCTCTGATGGCTTTACTGCTCCTACCAGTCTTTTCCAACAGCTCGCTGATTTACCCAACATTTATGCCTTGAGAGGAGGAAAGAGAATTGTAATTACTTTCTATGAGGAAAAATATTTTCATTTCTATTAGAGTCCGATTCCCAGCTTTGAGCTCTTTGTCATAAGCGGGTTGTAAACGTCTCAGACAGCCTGTCCCATAGCTATTCACTGAGCTATTTGTCAGGAAAGAAGAATGTGTGTGGTGAAATTGCTCACTGACAGCCTGCAGCCAGACTGAACCAGGCTTTTAAAAGACTGCCAGACATTTTTACAATTTTAATAGTCAAAATCTTAACATTAGCATTTATGAAAACTCTCGTAGATAGTTGGGCAAATCTTTTTCCTAGATGTAATGTTAGATCTCAGAAATCTAAAAATATTTTGAAATGGTCAAGGGTCTACATGGAAAGCCAGCAGTAAGGAGATGCTTCCCTTATCTCCAAACCCGGCCTCCTTCTCCTTTCTAGACAACATTATTATAATCTCATGTATATCATTATCAAAATCCATCTTGAAACAGCTCTTCTTTCCAGTGACTTTTACACAAAGGCTCTTTTAGGACTTTGTTCATTTGATGGCTGCACAGTTTATTCTACTTGCTAGTTTATTTGTCTTCATTCTTCGTCTTGCCAAGCTGAAAAGTGCAATTTTGCTTCAGATATGTAAAGTTTCTAATTTCTGTAGTCATGCTCACAGATCTTCTTTACACATGCTCTTGTCTGAATTCATGTCACAAGAAAAAGTGACCAAAATTGTTTCTGCTGCAGTTTTACGTTTTTAATGACAAAATAACATGTCAGTATATCTACAGGAAGTATCTTATCTGATGAGTTTTACATTCCTCGTGTGATGTTGGTAGCCCTCATGCCACCCAGATTCTTCTCTTTCTGTTTCTTACCATTGCAGACTCTGAACTGATGGAGAGATTTCTTATTATTACCCACTAAGTTTATGACTTTGGTGAATTTTGTCTCATTTTGTATTGCTGTATTGTTGTGGTGTGCCTTGTTTCTTTTCCTTTTAAATTTAAGTCTTAAAATTTCAAGTTCGCTCTACCTTTGAGAATCCCTCTTAATTTTGTCTTCAGCAATTTCAACATCAGACTCCATCTTCCTTGCTAAAGTCATAAACAAAACCAGTTAAGGCCATTCTAAGACATTCCTCAGTCCTCAGGGAACATCACTAAGGTTGTGTTGTTGACTGTTCCTTGCAGTTCCTTTGCTAAGTCTCATCTCTTTTCCCCAAACTCATTCTTTGACGAGTTTTCTGTCAGCTGAAAAGTCCCTTATCTCAGCCAGAGAGATGTATAGCAAGCTTGGTTATGATATGTTTTTCTCAGTTTTTGCCTACACTTTTCATTCATTTTTAGCACACAATTATTCTTTTCTTCAGAATCTGTCTGAACTTGATGTCTATTTGAAAGGCAAGTCGCTAGATTGTAGTTATCTGTGTCATTTTTAGCTCATTACATTTACGTACTGTGTTCTGCAGTTACTCGGTAATTCAGTCTTCAATTGAATGCTAGTAGGTATATGCAGAGAAGTGACTCACAAACCACTCTGTGGGGGTTTACATGTTTACAGCCACTGTGACTCATTAAATTTGCTCAACTTACAACTGCAAATACATTTTTATAGCTGCTAGCTCTGCAAAAACACTCTAAGATTTGAAAGCCAACCTGTGTCCGTTTTGGCTCACACATCAGAGCTTTGGATTCTCTTGGTTTTCTTCTCAGTTAAGATTTTCATGAGACATCACTTCATACTGCTTTCATTTGGCTCCTTTTCTTTAGAAGACTTCTTGATGGAGACAAGGTCCTGAATTTTTACTTTAGTGCAGCACTCTGGACAAGCCATGAAAAAGGCTACATGAATTTAAAAAAGGAACAAAGATAAATGTAAAAAAGTTCTACGTATCAAATATGGATTGAATTCCATTTATGATTCCCAAGATAAGGTATAATCTAGTTCATCTCTCTATACCTTTTCTTTTCTGTAGTGCTGGCATAAGCAGAAAGTAGGACAGCTTATTTATATCTGCAGAGTAAGGATTTTTGACTTTGAGTGTACTGGGAGCTGACAGTGGCAGTTATTCGTTGCTGAGTTTTAGAATAACAGCACAGGCCTTGTTATCCTTGTCATACTTCTCCCGGTCTTTAGTATAATCTTTCTCTTATCTCAGATTTATATTGGAATCATAGAATTATCTAGATTGGAAAAGACCTTCAAGGCCATCAAGTCCAACCATCAGCTTGACCTTCCAAGTCCCATCCCTCAGCTATATCCCTTATTGCCAAGTCCACATCTCTTAAATACCATCAGCTGTGGGGACTCCACCACTTCTCTGGGCAGACTGGTACACTTTTCCAGAAAAGTCCTTGGGGTAACATAGTGAATGTGGTCTGTGTTCCACCTTTTCATATAGCTAATGCTATTAGAGATGAATTGCACCTCAGTGATTTTTAAATGGACAGCAATTGAAATAAAGCAAGTGTAGTTTTGCAACAGCAGCAAAAGGTCTAATCGAGGTCCTAGGAGTGCAGGGTGTTACAATGAACTGTGACAGAATGGTTCACCACCAGGGGATCATAGTAGGAGCTTAAATGTGATTTCCCGTTCAACGCAAGGGAACTGTTGCTTTAACTAATTTCTCTCAGTTTTCATTCAGTTGTTGAGACTGTTCAACCCCCATGAACAGAGAGAACATTTTTGCAAGTAAACATTTTCCAGATGCCATATCGAATAACTTAATATGATGTTTCTAATCCTTTAGTATAAAAATAGGTCCCTGTATGAGGGAAAAAGGACCTTATTACATCCCATATAATTAAAGCAGTTGAAATTTTACATCTGAGGCTGGTAAAAATTTCTGAATCATATAGCAGACAAAATCACCTTGACATTGGCTGAGACTGTAACGGTGACACTGCACAGAGTCAATTATAAACAACATTTTACACATCTGAGAGAGTAGTAATAAAGCATATGGAGAATATTTATCTTTGATCTTTCTCGTTGCTTGGAAAGAAACATCTCCTTACTCCCCAACGGTTCACCCCTGAGGTACAGGTTATCGATTTGTGGAGGTTGCTGTGTAACCTGCCTGGTGCCTGCACACTGTGGGTGACATTGCCTAGCAGAAGCCATGGCTCCTACTGCCAGCTCCTCACCTCAAAAAGCAGCATGGATGTGCAGAAAGGCTGTGTGGGCAGCGAGCTCTTGCTCAGCAGCTTGTTTCCCTGCAGACCACATGGGAAAGCAAGGCCTAGGCCTAGCAGTCATCTTGTAGTGAATCATTTTGTTCATGTTATTAGTAACAATGCTTGGAATTCAGGGAAGGTGATCTATATCAACCAAAACGCTTCTGGGGGAACTGTCCTTGGCCTATTAATTATCTCTAGTTACATGTGTTGCCATGCACTTTACTCAGCTTGGAAATGCTGAGATCCGTGATTTTAAAAGGAAAGTCAGTTGCTTGGAGATGTGTTTTTGCAATGGAGCACCCAGCATTTCCAGTACAGGAGTGCCCTATACTCACCAAGCAGCTGACAGAGTGCAGGCAGTACTTGAAGGTATTTCCAATCAGTTCATGGATAGTGACAGTTTTTATAAAAATTGGCAGTTTTCTGTTAATACTGAGGAACAAAAAGACCAGTTTTGGTCACCGACATGTATGGTCTCTTATGGTACAGGCTGAATCTTGATAAAGTGAGGTTTCATCACTGTTTCTACCAAAGCAGGTGCAGGCATTCAGTAACTTCCCCATTACCATTATCCAAATCAGGTAAGAAAAAAAAAGAAGAGACAGATTGCTCCTAATAACTGAATTTTATAAAATGAGGCACTTTGCTCAGGGGGGACAAGAAGATTGATTGTGTCAGTCAATATCTCCTCTGCCATCCCTTGTCCTCCAGGTACTCTGCAACTTGTTGGCTGGCCTCACTGGGAGCGGAGGAGGTAGCTGTGGCCTGAAACTGATATTAGTTGCTTTTATAGCCATTCTACTCCCAGGGGCCCGATAGCTGCTCTCTAAGTATTTGTTGGCATCACGTGTGTGCCTTTTCCTCCTGAGACATGCCAGAGCCTCAACGTGCTCATGTACAGGAAGCAGTGTACAGTACAGCATGGTTTTGAGGTCTGCATGCAAGTGTGAGGCTTCCTGCCTTCTATGACTGTTCTTATCATTAACATGATAAGAAATGCCCACACAAGGAGTAGGCTTGTGCAGTGGGCCCAGGAGAGCCTCATGAGGTTCAACAAAGTCAAGTGCAAGATCTTGCACCTGAGTTATGGCAACCCCTGTTAGCAATACAAGCTGGGGGATGTAAGAATTGAGCACAGCCTTGTCAAAAATGACTTGGAAGTACAGGCAGATGGCAAGCTAGATGTGAGCCAACAAGTGCCCTCACAATCCAGACAGCTAACCACATCCTGGGCTGCATCAAAAGAACAGGGCCATCAGGTCAAGGGAGGTGATCCTGCCCCACTGCTCTGTGCTGGTGAGACCTCACCTGGGGTACTATGTCCAGATATGGAGTCCTTAATACAAGAAAGACATAGACCTGTTGGAGTGTGGTCAGAGGAGAGCCACAAAAGTGATCAGAGATGGAACATTTCCCCTTGAGGTCTCCCCTTGAGAGTTGGGGCTGTTCAGCCTGGAGAAGATAAGGCTCCACAGAGACCTAATAGTAGGCTTTCAGTGTCTAAAGGGGGACTGTAAGAAAGGGCAGACTCTTTAGCAGGGTCTGTTGTGAAAGGACAAGGAGAACTGCTTTCAAACTAAACGAGGGGAGATTTAGATTGGACATAAGGAAGAAGTTCTCTGCGATAAGGGTGGTGAGGCACAGGAACAGGTTGCCCAAAGAGGTCATCCTTGGGGACACTCAAGATCAACCTGGGCAGGGCTCTGAGCACCTGATCAAGCTGTGGATGTCCCTGTTCATTGCAGAGGAGTTGGACCAGATGGCCTTTAAAGGGTCCCTTCCAACTCAGACAATTCTGTGATTCAATGATTGTATGATTCTATGATTGTGAATGCAATCTTGATCAATTGTACTTAGTGGTAAATGAAACAACGTAACCAAAAAAGGCTCTCAGTAGAAATGAGAAAGGTCCAATACTGAATTTGAACATAACTTTTCACAGTGTTTATGTTCATAAAGTTACATCCTCACACAATTCTTTATGCAGGAGTATTCACTGAGATTTTCAGTCACAAGCTGGTGTGAGGACTTCAGGACCAAAATTAATAAGTATTCTTTCCTCTCAGAAATGACGGGCAGATGTAGCAGGGAACTCGGGAGTATGCTGCGTTAGAAAAAGAAATTGCTGTACTGAGCTCTGAACATCTGATTTGCTAGTGCAAAATGTACTTAAGATGCCTCTCTTTACTAAATGTGGCAGATTAGTAGGCAGCTGATAGTATTTAAACACCTGAAATCAAAGCTGAGGATTTCTTGCCCTGTGTTTCAGCTCTGTGTTCAGAGCATCCATCAAAGAGAGGATTCTCCATAAGAAAAGGTCACATCTACTTGTGGAAGAGGAGGGAAGCAATGGGGCAGAACTCTCATCTACGGCTTTCAGAAAAGTTTACTTTATTTCCAAATTTTCCACTTTCAGTTCCTCCTCTCCAGTGGTGCAATTACTTGTGAAAGCATATCTATGCTGATCCTTCTGAGAACCTATTATTATGAGTATGTCTATCACCATTATATGTTTACCATCATACAGACAACCTGCAAATGGCAGTCATTTCCCATAGCATGCTGTACTTGAGCCCAGGTGCCTCTGAGGTGCATTTGCATGGCCCACAACAGCCACAGAATTGTGCTGTTACAGATAAACCCCATTTCTGAATTGCTGTTGTCAGTCCTTCAGACTCAGTTGGTTGTTTGCATTTACTAACCTCTTTGCTTCCTAAAAAATAATCATCATCATCTGGTTAATACTGAATTTGCATGCCTTCTTTCATTCTTAGGCAGGCACAGTTTAATGAAAAAAAGTCCCTGAGCTTGTGCTGCATACTTGGAGCATAAATCATGGTACACTTTATTCTTTTGGCCACAGTAAATAAGTAGGTGTTGAAATTTGATGACAGTATTATGAGTGTTTTTCATTATTCCTTTTTGTTTTAAACATGATCAATTTATACTAAAATGCAAATGACTACAAATCCCACACATTTTCTATCAGTTGGTTGTTTCTTCAGTCCTGTGTTATAAGCTGTGTTTTTCCCAATGCATGCCAAATTTCTTTTTTGTTTCAAAGACAGAAAATGTTGATTCTTAAGTGCCGCAACAGACAACGGAACATTTACAGATCAGCTCCACAGTCTGTTTGTTTGTTAAATAAAATATTTCTGAATCTAAACAGGATGGCTGAACCCTAGTTCAACAAGGCACTTAGGCACTCGCCTAACTTCATCCCATCACACCTTTTATCTTGAATGTGTTTACATTTTCTGCTACACTGCGGCTTCTGTCAGCATCTTTTTTATCTATTGCACATTCTATGAATTATTATTTGTGTACTGAATATGAGTTTATTCTGTATAATACTCCGGGATATTTCCTTCCTCTGCACATGTGCTTGCAGCACGTACTGCTAATCATTTTCATCATTAACTGATATTTGCAATCTGCACAACAGTGTGCTTTTTATTTAATGGAAGAAAAAGCATGACATGAGCATCACTTATGTAATTTTTGTGGTTTCTCTGCTAGCAGTGGCTGGCTGCACCATCAGCATGTCCGGAGGAAGGGGCAACTTTGGCACGTGATGCAGCTATTCAGATTTTGGAGACCAAAAAAAAAGAGTAGTGTCTTAGTTGTCCATCTTCTTGTAATAGGGTTTCTTCTTCCCACTTTCAGCTCCTTTCCACAACCTTGCTTCTTTTATTTTGCTTTTCATGCAGAATATCCTTTATTCAGTCAGCATCTTGCCTCTCCTGTTAACAATAATTTCCAATTAACATGAACTGGGACAATTTATGCAGTTCTATCTGTATAGCTTGAGTTTTTCATTGCTTTATTGTTCTTTCTGCTCGTGCTTTTTCCTTGTTTGTCTTTCATTGTTTATCCACAGATTGTTAGATATTCAGACAGGACTGAGTTCTTTTGATCTCTGTAAAGTACAGTGTGCAGTTTCCGTGCATTACAGAGCAGATGAGCACAAGAAGACTTCAAAATTGTGTAGATGAGTCAGTGCTATCTGCTTTCATAAGGGAAAATATCTTCCATAAACATGCTTTTTATAGGATGTTTTTCTTGGTGTGATGTGAAACATTCCCAGAAGAAAAAGGAGAGTTAGCTTTTGGGATAGTACTCCAGTGGTGATTTCAATTGAAATAATTTTACAGTGGGTGGTGAAAAATATAAACAACCATTTCAACAAAAGCTGGAGAGAAATTTGCAGAGACCTCTCCGGTTTTATTTCTGACTCTGAATGTAATACTGATTTTTCACAGATATTTCCATGAGGTTCATTAAGAGCAAACGCCTCTGCAAAGTATGCTTTTCCTACTCTTCTCAGAGCCATATTGCTCATTCCAAGCAACACAATCATGCAAGCTGTAGGCTGGACTGCAATCTGCCTTTTTATCTAGGTACAAAGCTTTCTGAAATTCTGCTGAGGGAACAGGCCATTCAACTGGCTTTTATACCAGAAGCAATTTGCTCACAATTCACATCTTCACAAATTGAGGCCTTCCAAGTCCTCGTGTGAGATATTGTGCTTTGCAAATGGTAAAAGTGATAGCAGTTTTTCCCTGTGTGTCCTGCAGTGGAAGATCTGAAAACCAATAACATTGCATGAGGCCATTTGTTCTGTGGATTAGTACAATGACTTGCCAGAGATGGGTTTTTTGTCTACAGAGCACCTACTGAATGCATAACATGCGACACAGCTGATCTGGTAACACAGAGTGGATGCTGTCAGTGTGCTGAAATATGTGTGCCTTACCACGATTGGCATCTTTCTTTTTTAACAAAATTGTTGTCGTAACACTTCTGGCTGAAAAAAATGAAGAAAAAGGCCCTAGGAGTTATGAGAAATAGTGTGTGAGTGGCTGTGCTGCAGAAAGGTGGTGATGCTTTCAGTATTGTGTGCTAGAAAGATTTTCTTTGGGTTATACTCAAATATATATACTTGCCTTTAGTGACAGCGAGTAGGAAGATTTTTCTTTCTATTGGAGCTGGGATGCTGAAGTAAGGGGTGAAGACTGGGTTTGAAGGAACACAAACAGGTGTGGTTAAGCACACCTGCATGCTTTCTGAGATCAGGATTTCAGTAGTGAGCAGAGTGCAGATGAAACAGTAAATTTTTCTTGTAAAGTTACAATTAAGCTATAAATTCTAATGTCGTTGATTAACTTCATCGCTTTAGAGAGTTTATTGTTAGACGTGTTTTGTTCTGTCAAAATTGTACTGAACAAGACGTTTACTCTTTCTTTCATTTCTCTTCCAGTCAGGTAGGCTGGCATTAGCTGCATGTACATAAAATATATCAAGAATGGCATGTCATCTGAAAGATTTTCATGCTTAAGCTTCAAATACTGCGAGAACTGGAGATCTGTTATGTTTCTGTTTATCTGACTGCCCCATTTCTCTACTACCTTGAAACTTGTTAGAGTATATTTTTACCTGCTCTTAGTATCGAAGCAGTCACGACAGCGTAGATTAACACAGAGTTGTTATTTAGCTTTCAGTTTTTTCAATGCTGTTTCTCCTGGAAACCCAACTCCTTAGTGCTTTAGATAACAATCTTTTTAAAGTTTAATTTTAAGCTATAATCAATAGCTTTTTTTTTTAAGAAGAAACAAGGATATTATTCTGAGCATGGTTAAAGAAAGGTTGCTTAAGGAGTAGACCATAGTTCAGTTAGTTTGAATAAAGGGGAAAAATAAAATTAGAATTATTATGAACTCTTGAATGCAGCCTAAGTGCCTATTATCCCTGTCAGTTTTCAGATGGCGTTTCATCTGTTCTATAGCATTCTGGGTGAAGGGGCCTTTTTGAGCAGATAATTATATGTAGCATTAAAATGTAATTACTTTTGTCTTCCTGATAAAAATATTGTTTTTCTACAGTAGCTGATAAATAGATTACAGTTCCTCGTTGTAATTGTCATCTTACATTTCTGTGCAGTTATGTTATTGTAGAGCTGCCTTCACCAGTTTAAGCACATTGAATTACACTTTGGCTTAGAACTGAAATTGGGAGAGGTAGCATTGCTTGGACATTTCTCCATAACCATCATTCTTAGGACTCTAAGTTACAATGATTTCATGCATTTTTAAAAAATCTAAGTAGTGCAGTCGTTTTCAGAAGGAAATGTTTTCCAACCATTCCTGCCTTGGGAGTATGAGGAACGCACAACCAAATCTGAAATGCAAAAAACCATCGATGGCATGCAGTGCTATTGTCCAAGCTAAAGATGGAAAACTAAACAAAACTACTGAAAAATTTATCTCACTTTGTTGTTGTTTTAGAAGTGTGATTCCTTGTAGTCAACATAAATAAAATGACTTTAAAATTATTAAGAAGAAAAAAGGAGGGTACCTTTGCAAAAGACTGAGGTCATTTGGTTGTTTAGGCTATGGGGTGGTATTTTCATAATGTTTTACATCATTTTGTATAACCTGGAGTTTTTGTACGAACATTATTGGGAGACATTACTAGGCTTACAGAGCATTTACTGGAACTTTATTAACATGTGTGGTTTTTTAATTAAGATATGGACCACTTGAGGGAGCAACTGAATAGTTCCCCAATGAATTTGTTGCATTAATTTCCTTCAGAAAGCACATCTGAGCCTAGCTTAAATTTCTCCTGCAGTTAATGTATGTAATTTATTCTACTAAGTAGTGTAGATTTTCCATGTAAATGTTCTCAGAACTGACAGGTTTAATTTCATGTAACATGAGAGCCTCCAGTACTGAATTTCCAGTATCTCATTAAAGTTGGCATTACATGTTCTGCTATTGAATTTTGGCAAAAAGGAGGCAATAAAATATTACCATAAAACAGAAATGTCCAAGTGACAGATACTGAGGCCATAATTAAAAAAAGGAAAAAGAAAAAAAAAAAAGGAAAAAAAACCCCACAACCTTTCTGAAGGTAGATCTTAAATCAGTGTTTGACCACAGTGGTAAGTGGCCAGGTTTTTGCAAGTGCAACTGCAGAACTTCAGATTTGACAAAGTACCTCAAAATGCTCACAGCCTCTAACCATGCATGAGCAGGAGCTCGTTCCTCTGCTTTTTCCTAAGTGACAGATTTCTTGCAATTTTAATTCACTGTGTTTGTTCTCAATGGAGATGCCAAGGACAGAGGGAACAGAGGGAGGACCCTTCCCATCCCAAGGGGCAGAGATGTGCCAAGCGCACAGGAAGGCTGTCAGCTCTGTGTGCCCTCTGGATGCTCTCTTCTGGAGGGCAGCTGAACACACCTCTCTTCCTTAATCCCCCAAATCGAAATTCTCATTTCTCATGTACTGCCATTATTGCTGGTGGAAAATAAGAGCAATCATATTCTAGAGTATCCTTCCTTATCCAACAGTGTGATACTTGGTTACCACCTCCTCACTGAGAGCCAGCATGAAGCACAATTTAATACAAATCAGATTTGAAAATAAACATGCAGGTGCATGGCAGAATCTATGAGGAAGTAGAGTGAATAGGGAGTCACACAAACGTTCTAGTTTGAGTTGTTAACACTTTTTTTTCACCTTGCAAAATGCAACCATGGTCTGTGTAAGCATATTCATTTCTACCTACTTTTTCATAACAGTGTATGAATATATTGAAAACATATTATTAAACTTATGGCTGTGGGTATATGTATGTATGGCTTTGGATGTATCTGCAAGTAGAATAAAGATCCCCTATTGTTATACTATCATCTGAAGTCTGAAAATGGAAGACTTTCATTAGTTTTGTATCATACTGCTATATTTTGAGTTCTGATCCTCAAGATGCCCTGTACCTCTGTTCTTTCTCTGCCTTTTGCTAAAAGCAAATTAAGTACGTACCTAGAAAATAACTTGCATAATGCAAGCCTGATGCTGGATTTTAGCTTCTTCAATGTGTCAGTTCTCTGTTTTAGCCCATGCTCCAGTATGTGCTGCTAAAATGGCTTAGCTACTCCAGCAGCTCTGCTCCATGGTTTGCAGGGTCTATATCAGTTTATTTTTGTAAATGGGCTTTAGAGGGAGTCTAAGTTAATAGCAATGACAGCCTTATGGTATAAAACAGAGTAAAGCAATAAACTTTCAGGTTTCCTAACTTCTGGATTTTGAAAGCAGTGTAGACTTCTTGTGATATCTCAAAAGATTCAAGACCTTCACAATGTGTCAAAATGTACTGCTTTTGAGAAAGAAAAGGTTTGTTTATAGCACCTGGGCCTTGTGTCAAAACAGACAAAGCTCAGTGAAAGGTTTTGTGATACACAGTTCACAAATTCTCCTTTGTTGCTTTTAAACAAGGAATAACCACATGCCACTGTATAACTACAGACCATGGGTTCACAGTGTGTTTCCTTAAAAATGATATTCCTCCTGACTTCAGAAATCTGTAGAGACACTGGTTTGGTTCGGTTTATGGCCCCACTTAGCACAACATCAACTTGTTTTCTTCTTGAGATATCACTGAGATGCTTTAAATGCTTTAATCCCACAGTGGTTAATGGTGATTTTCTTTTTTCCACAACCGGTCTTCTTTAACTCTGACAGGAAAGCCATGTCCAGATATTTTCTTTTAAAGGCTTTTCTCGTATATAATAGAGCTTGGGATTCAAAGAAATTCATTCATGCTCTCTCAGTGCTAACTTTCTCTTTATTGATGACCTCGATGAGGGCATCGAGTGCACCCTCAGTAAATTCGCAGATGACACCAAATTGGCTGGAAGTGTGGATCTGCCTGGGGGTAGCGAGGCCCTACAGAGGGATCTGGACAGGCTGGAGAGCTGGGCTGAAGCCAATGGGGTGAGTTTCAACAAGGCCAAATGCCGGGTCCTGCACTTCGGCTACAACAAGCCCAGGCGACGCTACAGGCTTGGGGAGGAGTGGCTGGAGGACTGCATAGAGGAAATGGACCTGGGGGTATTGATTGATGCTCGGCTGAATATGAGCCGACAGTGTGCCCAGGTGGCCAAGAAGGCCAATGGCATCCTGGCTTGCATCAGAAACAGTGTTGCAAGCAGGAGCAGAGAGGTGATTGTTCCCCTGTATTCAGCCCTAGTGAGGCCGCACCTCGAGTACTGTGTCCAGTTTTGGGCCCCTCACTGCAAGAAAGATATTGAGGCCCTGGAACGTGTTCAAAGGAGGGCAACAAAGCTGGTGAGGGGTCTGGAACACAGGCCATATGAGGAGAGGCTGAAGGAGCTGAGAATGTTCAGTCTGGAGAAGAGGAGGCTCAGGGGAGACCTCATTGCTCTCTGTAACTTCCTGAAGGGAGGTTGCAGTGAGCTGGGGGTCGGCCTCTTCTCTCGTGTCATTAGTGATAGGACCACAGGGAATGGTTTCAAGCTACGGCAGGGGAGATTCAGGCTGGACATGAGGAAGTATTACTTTTCAGAAAGGGTGGTCAGGCACTGGAATGGACTGCCCAGGGAGGTGGTGGAGTCACCGAGCCTGGGGGTGTTCAAGGAAAGGCTGGATGTTGTGTTGAGGGACATGGTTTAGTAGGAGCTGTTGGGAATAGGTGAACGGTTGGACTGGATGATCTCTTAGGTCTTTTCCAACCTTGGTGATTCTATGATTCTATGGTTCTAAAAAAAAAACAAAAAAAATCGGAGCACTGTAACAGGAGGGGTTGTTGTAACCACAGGAGGGGTTGTTGTAACTAGCACAGAGCAGTGCAGCAGCTAGTATATTCTACCTCCTCACTGTTGGAATAGGAGCAAGTTTCTCAGTAGCGCTGAGCAGGGAGAGAAAAGGGGCTGTGCTCTGCTTCCCTCATGTGCATGGTGGGCCGTGAGAACTGGTTCTGATTTGCAGCCACCTGCAGGGAAACCAGAGCAGAGCTGTTCCCCTCAGCGAGGTGTAAGCAGACTGCTGAGGAGTTGCTGAGGAGCAGGTTGGGCCCGTAACAGTCCAGATGCAGTTAGGTGCATCTCAGTGGCTCTAGGCACGCAGCTAGGCTGTGTCCCCTAAAAAGCAGCCTGTGGTTCCAGGAATGAGGAGTGACAAGATGGGTGGAAACATCTTGGTAGAAACACTCTTCTTAAAATAAAGAGACAGAGAGGTGATGCCAACAGGAGAAGGAAACGAACAATTCTCTTAATGAGAAAAATAACCATAGAATGAGAGCAAAAGGCTTTTACATGGCCCAAGAAGATAAACAATTAATTAGAAATGAGAAGAGTGTCCAAAGCAAAGCATACTTGATGTGATTTTTACCTTGCCTGAACTTGTTCAGCGTGGGGCCTTGTGTTCACTTGCAAAGCAAACATGCCAGAGCAGGGCTGGCCAGCACTGATGGCGGCTGTGCAGAGAGGCTGCAGAGAGCACAATGAAAGTACAAATGAAGGTAGCTAGAGGCTGCCTGTCTCCCGTGCAGCTAAAAAAGAGAAAGCTTGTCTCAGAGAGAAGAAAAATCGATTTATACAATGATGAGAGACAACTTTTCATTTTATTTCTCGTTTGCAAATTGCTTTGGAAACATGAGCAATTAAATATCTCCAGCCTGTGAGCTGGGAGCCAACAGTAACTTCCCTGTCTGCTCATTTGTGTGTTTTCCCATGGGTAGGTTAAAAGCACACTGACAATGCAAGGTCTTCTATGAACATTTTTGGCCTGAGCTGGTGATAAATGTGAAGCACTATAAAGTGGCCTCAGACTCTATTTGTAAGCCTTGTCGGCCTGAGGAGTGCCCAGCTTCACATTTTGCAGCTGTTGAACACTGTTCTCCTCCATATAACCTGGCATAGGATCTCTCACAGGAGCCTCTCTGACTGTGAGAGCACCGCTGATGTGACAGTACTTACAGACTGGAGTGATGAGCTGCTGAGTGGGTTTTTGTGTTCAATACTTCACAGACAACACCTAGGCTCCTCTGCCGAATGAAATATCTAGATGTTAGTCAATCAGAGTATCAGAGCATGCAGATCTTGCACATACACAACAAATAGAAATACTTCTGTAAGCTATTTTCACTCATTAAAAAAAAATATCAAGAGCCCTATCAAAAATACACAAGTGTCTGCCCATAAAATTACAGCATGAGAGTCACCAAGGCTCCTTCCACGTTCACTCGGTTGCTTTGGGGGTTGCAGTGACACTGACCTGCAGCACCCTGACGTGGTGTGGCCCTGCAGGCGTGAAGCATGCAGCCACCTGGCTTTGTTGTGCTGCACCAGCAGGTGACCCAAGTCACAGTCCTACATGAAATAAAGTTCAGACAAAGGAAAGTTCAGTATCTGATAAACATATTTCAGGAGTGGTCTTAGACCTACGTAAAGTGCATATGTATGTGTAGATATTTTAAAGTATAAGTGCATAGTGTAAAAGATATAATACAAAATGCAAAGATATGAAGGACGGTGATCCAGATTAGATTACTATTGAGACTTCCCTATGAATTTTTGATACTACTGCCTTTTTTTGTGTACCTTTAGTGCATAGAGGCTCTGTTCTCTGTCATTTGTTTGCGTTTTCCTCTCACTTAGCCTTTTCCTACTGCTTATTATCAAAGTGCGTGAGAGTTTATCATTTATGTTTCTTTATTTCTTTAGGCTGTAACTCGGCACTGGATCTAACATCCCAGAAAGCCACAGATGCAGTGGACAATGTCTTTAAGTTGCTGAAGGATGTTGCGAGAGCTCGAATGCATATGAAGCAGTTTAAGTCTGTACATAATCCAGGCAGCAACACCAATCAGGCAAGTGAATCTTCCTTTTCTATGTGTCTGTTGCATCTATAGAAGGCTGTCAAAATTCCAGCTTCATGAGCAGCACTGATTTTGCTGCGGTGCTAATCCTATATGGGTTCTGTCCATGTGCAGTAGATTTATGAGATCTTATAATTGACCTAATCATCAAGTCCTTCACTCAAATTCATGCATATCCATGTCCGTGTCAATAGAGAATTATTTGATGAAGAAAACGGGGATTTCCTCTGTAGCTCTGTGAGATAATTTAAATTTAAAGGAGAAGGTCAATATGCAACTGGACTGGCTTCTCACGTCTTATCCAAGCAGGATGTCTGTGTCCAGACAGCAGCTGTATTTCTGTGTATTTTATCTCCCATTTCTGTAACTAAGAGGCAATCCCATTTGTGAATAGGTGAGAAAAACAGCTTCTGTTTATAGAAAGTGAACACGTGAACTGCAGGTCATCAGGACTATTTTGCAGTGTTTTTCTCTTCTCCCATATCCATTGAAGTGTTTAATTTTTTTTTTTTTTTTTTTTTTCAGTTAAAAATTGAGCTTACAGTGGGAAACACATACAGTGATTTAGAGAGACTGTAAAACTTGATTCCAGCCTTAAGCCAGAAAAAAAAATATTGCTCCAGACTCATAAGTATACTGTAGAATGGCAAAGGGACATGGTCCAAATTAAGCAAGGCTTTGCAACAGCAAGAGTGGGGACTGTTTCAACATGTTGCTGGAAAGCTAAGACAGATTTGTTACTGAATTGTTACTGAAGTCTACAAGTACTTATGACCAGTCTGGTGTCTGAAATGCGGAAAATTGTTAAGTGTTTAAAACAGGTCAATGTAGGGGCAGTCAGATGATAAGAAAATGACCTCTGAAAGTTACCTAAAGTGTAATTAGCATCACTATGTTCTTTGGATGTAACCCAGGCTGTTTGCTTAGGGCTAAGTGCTGGAACACAGCAAGGGATGTATTAACTGTTTGCAGCACCCAGTCTGGCCGTAGAGTGGGTTTAATTATCTTGAATAGAAACAACCTTCTGCTGAGGGCAGTTTAGGAGATTTAGAGTAGCTGAAATAAGCAGTCAGTACATTTTTGTGCCATACATCTCTTTACAAAAGGATCATATTTTTGTCTAGCAAATGGTACCACGTGGTTTGCACACAGCAATTTAGCTCACCTGACGAAATCTATAGGCTGTAGCCTATAGGTGTTTTTCTGCTACATATGTTAGGAGCAAGGAAGCCTCCGTGTCTCAAGAATCAAAAAATGGTTTCTGTGCATATGTTTAATTGAATAGCTTCTTTGAAAGACTTTTGAAATTTGTAGTTTTGCATAAAACAGTGGATGAATGTTTCCATCAGATCATCAAACCAGTTAATGTTGTGACCATGGAAGACAAGAGTATGTAATTTGACTGATATGTAACTACTTTTATCTTGATCTTGCGTATATTCACTCCTTCCTTCCTTATTCTTCCTTCTTTATTCTTCTTTCCTCACTTTCTTCCTTCCTGTTTTCTTCCTTTCCTCTCTCCCTCTTTTCTTTCTTTCCTTCTCCTCACCTCTCTTCTTTTCTTCTCCTTATAATCATGTCTAAGATGTGTGTGATAGCCACAGAGATTTAAAGTAATTATTGTAACACATTTTGTGCCCTGCTAGACACCAGAAATTAAAATTTCCAATAGTTTCACTACAAGAATTAGAAATTTATAAAGCTATTGTATAAAAATAGAATTAAAATGTGCTAAATTTTTGATAGGTAAATGTCAAGAAATAAAAGGTTTTGAAAGTTTTTGAAGTTATCAAAGCATTAATAGTGAAACCTGCCTTTGGTATCATTTTGAAGGTGTCTGACTTTTGTCCCTGAAATTTCAGACATGTAAAATCATGGAACATTTTTAATGCCTTGCCTTTCCCAGTACATAGTTATGTCTGAAGTCAGATAATATTTATCCTTTAATTTTGTACAATAAGTCTCTCTATTTAACTATGGTTTGATCTTTGCTCCAAGTATTTCATTCCCAATGTCTGTTTCTCATCTATGAGGATATTAAACAGATCTTTATAATAGGTTGTCATGCTCACATGTATATTTTCAAACAGTTGTTTATTACATTACTAGATTTGACACAAATCTTCTTGTTTTCTACTGAAAGATACTGCAGTTAACGTCTGCTGCAATTTACTTTACTGGCTCAATTAAAAAATATGCACATGTTGTGAAAATAAATAGATAAATTATATAAATCTGCATTGCCAAGATTGTATTCAAAAAGTGTACTTTTATTCTCACTGTAGACTGTTAATCATGAAAAACATCTTTTCAATTGCTTTAAAAAATTATAGTTTCAAGTTACGTAACCATGCAGATAGCTTTTTATTTTCCAGCTATTTTATGTTTATCTTGCATGATGTCCCTTTACAAAAGCATTCTCTCTACAAAAGGAATGACGTTACACTTAATTCTCTCAAGAAGTCCAGGGCCAATGCATCCCTGCACTAGTCCCAAAGGAAAACATACAACAATTGGAAAGTTGCTAATTTTCAAAGACTGTTGCACTTCCTGAAACTATTGTGGCTCCATAGCAGTTTTGGCAAGGTTCAAAGAAGCAAAACAAAACTCAATCTGCAAATCAAATAAGGCTGAATTTTCATTAAAGAGGATCTTTAATGAAGATCCTAAAATTCCCTAGAATTCTTATTGTGGAAATGTTTTCAAGGTGGTCCCTGAAGAACATAGCATGGTAAATGCTTGGTGTGTTTGAAGATGGGAACAGAGCTCTGATCTTGTTAACTCACTGGGTCAGTGCCTGGATGACTCAGAAAACCCCACTTGTTTAAACATACTGCTCCACATAATAAGGCTATCACACCTCCAGTTTTTCAATTCACTGAGGATATGTCTGTGGATGACATTAATATTTGGGGTGGCATCTCCCATTCATAGTGAATGCCATTTTCCTTGACTTTAGTGACTTAATAAATTCTCTCCCTACACATCTTTCCCCATCCTGTTCTGATGTAATCACCCTATTTTTTCCTCTATAAATATACCTTCTTTTCTTACTTAGTTGGTCTTTTGTCCAAGGCTCTTTACCATTTTTTAGGGCTAAAATGCTGGTCTTATTAAGAGTATTCCAGGATGCAGATCGTCTGCACCTTTGCACGTCCTGCTCTTCCTGATCCTTAACATATCTGAAGCACTGACATGTATGATATTGGCAGGATTTGGGGCCCTTCTTTTTCAAGGCCTTCCATAGATATCAGCCCTGCTGATATCCAGACTTCAGTGATGATATGACACCTGTAGGAAGGCAAGAGGGGTCAGCAAGCAACACCTCCCTGTTTAAATGTTGTAAAATTATTCCAAAGGAAATGAGACATGGGTACATGATGGACAACAGAGAATTATCCCTATTGCTCTTCCCCTCTGTACTATCCCAAAGCACACTCCTGAGAAACTAGAAGCCCCCTTTTATTCCTAGCCTGCCTTTACTCATATAGTACACATACAGTAGAATAAATATGGGGCTTTCTTCCTAACTTTTCCATTCAATACTGTGCTGGTGCACACCATTTGTTGTTAAGGTCACAAAAAACACTGCTGCCACAGAAGCATTTTTAAATATTTAAATGCCTCTGTGCTGCTTTCTTTCTAGAATAAATATTTTTTGTTTCCTTTAATGGAAATAGAAGATTTAGAAGAGCAGTTGCACCAAGCCTAAACAGCTTTACTCACAGCGTGTTGTTCTTTTTGTGCAGGCTTCTTACAAACCACTGCTAAAACAGGTGGTGGAAGAGATCTGCAGTGCTGATCGACCTGATTCTGTTGATATTGAGCATATGTCATCAGGCCTCACCGATCTACTTAAAACTGGATTCAGCATGTTCATGAAGGTAAATAAGGTTTCCTAAGTTGATCTGTAAAATTTCCCTGAGTTTATCATTGTATGGCAATAGGTGATTTTATATATTTAATTCTGTAGAGGGAAGCATAAGGGACAGTCGGGAGAGTTAAAACCTTGCAGAGGGACTGGAAATAGATTGAGGTACCATATTGCAGGTATGGAATAAGTGGATATTACCACCTGGAGAATGGAGCAGACTGGACACCTAAGTAAGGGTGTGTATGGGAACTGCTGAATCAAGGCCTGAACCTCTGGTTGATCACCTGAGGTGAGCAATGAGTCAGCCACAGGAGCACAGGTGAAGGCAATTCACCTGTGCTGCTGGAAGGGGTGGAGCCTGGCTCTGCCTCTCCTAGACCCATTTAAGAGCTGACTACCAGTGGGAAAGGATCTCTTCTGGAGATCCCTGCTCTGGAGTTTTGCAGTGAGTCTAGGATATGGATAAGCTTTTTATCTATTCTCTTTTTGTTATTATAATCTGCTTTGCTAAACTCTTGTTTATTTCATCATTATGGCGTTTTTATATTCACTGACTATACAGGGTGATACTGGGCATGCAAATAAGGGTGATATGTCTGGGAGGAGCCAGTGTGGCTTCAATAAAACTTCAATGAAGGGGTGTCCAACCTCACTTGAGATGGGCTAAGAACAAAGAGGTCTTACAGGGCAAGAAGATCAGCAGAGGAGCCCCATGTTCAATGCTCTTTCTGTAATTTGATGAGGTTCAACATGCAGTGGGGAGGAAGGGAGGCTAATCAGTCAGAAAGTCCGGAGGGACTGGATGGATTCTCTATCTCTGTGATTTTTCAGAGCTTGGCTGTACAAAGCCCTGAACATCACAGTGTAATTTTGAAGTCTGCACTGCTTTAGGCAGGGAAATGGACTAGATGGGATCTAAAGATTGCTTCTAGCCTCTGTTGTATTGTGATAATTGAAAAGAAAAACATTTTTTTTCCTATTCTTTGTTAGGCCTTTCATGCATCTAAAGACAGGTGACAAAAAATAACTTTGATTTGTGTGCTGGTTCTATTCTAGAATCCATTATCAAGATAACAAAGTAATTTTTCTGTTATTACAGAGAAGGCTGTCTTGAAGACAAAATCAGATATGTCTAAATACAATGCCTATTTTCAGGAACTTGTGCCTACTGCTGAAATGGATTTTCAGAATGTACTTAGCTAGGTTACTAAACGGAAATTCTTAGCTCTTCAGAGCTTATGATAAAGCCCTGAGTTATGAGATGACAGCTATAGAAAGAGTGACCCAGTGTTGTTTTTATTCATGTACTGATACTGAAAAAAATCGTGCTGCTGCCATCCAAAAATAGAAGAAACAGATGTTCCTGCATCAAACAAGGCAAAAAAACTTGTGCACACCAGTGACTTTTTTAAAATGATTGGATTTATTTATCATTAACTCTCACAATTGCATTTAGTTATTTTTATTTTTTGAGGCAGGAACTTAGCCTGTCCTTTTTTAAAAAAATAAAAAAATAAATAAAAAAAAAAGACAAGTAAGACACATATAAAGTCTAAATGTCTATATGGAAACTGTGACAGCTTTAGCTTGTTTTAGGTCTTTTCTTTCTATATTATTAATTCTTCTGTTTGGGACACTTAAGTGAATTACAGTGATATCCTAATCATGAAGTTCCCATTGGACTATTGGTTGCTGTACCAACTTGGGTGAAAAGATCAGAACTTGCAAAATGATGGGATTAACCAAAATCCAAACAGATGGGGGAGTACAGGGAAGGAGTGGGAGAGGATTGATCTGTGTGACAGCCAGCATCTCTATTTCTGTTGACTGCATGATGTCAAAGAGGAAGAGGATAAAAGTTTGTTTGCAGAGAGCTTCTTGCAAGCAGGAACAACAGAGCTCTTGAAAAATGCAACATGTATCCTGAAAATTTAACAGGGGATTGAGGGGATTGTAATCCTAAAATGAGTTTTCTGCAGGAGGAGGTGGGCATCTCTTTATGGAGTGTACCTCAAGTGCCTGCATCTCTGCAAGTAAGAAAAACAAACAACAAAAAAACTGTTGTAAGGAATATATAACAGATGGCCAAGTGAACATCGTGTAGGATGAATATTTCATGGACACCATCACTTATCTCACAATAGTCTGTCTGTGCTTCTTCATTTAGTTTCTAGTTTGGCTTGTTGGCAAGTCCTTGTTTACTGCATGAATGAGTCCAGCCTGTATTTCTGACACAAGATCATCTCTACACTTACTGCAGCATCGGCACTGTAATTATTTGATGAACTTCCTCAAATCTATATTTCTTTCTCAATGCCTGAATTTAAATGCCAACTCAAATAAACATGGGAGGCATTCTTCCTTCTTTCTTTTTCCTTTGGTCCCTTTTGCTTCAGTGTAATGGGGGTTTTCCTGACAGACAGCACTCCCTTCTCAGCTGTATCAGTAATTCAGGCAGGCAGCCCTTAGAGCAGCAGCCCATCCCCTCTGACCTGCGTGCCCAGCAGCCTGTAAAGGTTTTACAGGCCATTTTCCATGGCAATTATAGAGTCTGGGGAAGCAGGACATCAGCAATTGACCAAATTTCAAGTATATCATCTCTTTATGTGCCACTGTCACAGCTGGAGGCTTTCAGGGTTTTGCTTTTTTCTTATTTAGAGTTTTTAATTGCCTGAGATAATGGTACCAATTATTTTTAATGCATGATATTTTGAATTGAAAGTAAATTTCACTTGGGAACTTTTGCAAAATTCGTATTTTACACTAAATGAAATTCAGATGCCTCAGAAACATCCTGAAACAAAATAGCTTTAGAAGGACTCCAGAATGCATGCGTTGCTTTTGTTTCAGTCCATTCCAGCTCTTCTGTAACACAAAAATGAATTGTGTTTTGCTACATGAAGCCAGTTCCTTCAAAAGAGAGAGCCTGGGGTGGTTGTATTATCAAACAAAAGATCTTGGCAGAAATTTACATTCTTAGCACAGCCAAATATTTTGTATCCAAAGTATTGTCCTCCTTCAAAACATTTGTGCATAGAATAACAAGATTACAGATTCCAAAACCCTTTTCATTGCAATTTTAATTTAATTTTGAGTTTGCATACCTAGTTGTATTTTTAATATGCATTTCTGGAATTTGTGGCTTGAACTTTGGTCTTCTGAAAAATAGTAAGACTTATGTAGACAACACGTGTTTGGATCTGGGTTTATTTTGACTGAATGATCTGTTGAGACATTTTCTTCTAGTACTGCTTGTGTTTTCTGATTAATATACTGGGTGTCCTTTCAGTGTGTCTAGTGTTGTGTGTGCTTGCTTATAGCAAGTTGTCACCAGGGAAGATAGTAAGAGAGGCTTTGTTCAATAGCAAGCTCCTAAATTTTGAGCTTTCTGTGTAAGCCTTGGGTCACTCAGGAGTTTCATGAAATGGAGTGAAGCAGTTTGTTCTGGCAGCAGTGTTCAGAAGAGTAAAGAGCCATGAAAAGGAGTAATAGTATTTCATGTATTATTTCAAAGTGTCATAGCAAAGCATTTTGTTTAGTCAATCTCTATCCTCCTCATTTTGGGGAGCATTTATTTCTTCAGCCTTACAGTCACCACTTACAGCAACTGTGGCATGAAATACTCTTAAGATCTTAGCAAGTAATGGTTCTGTCTGACTTGCTTTATAAATAGATACTTTGCTTTTACTTAGCCTCTTCCTGGTATCTGCAGTAGGTTTGGACTGGTTTGTTTGTTTAAGGCAGACATAATTACATTATGTGCAGAGAGTCTTTGTAAGATCTGGTATATTGCTTTAATTAGTCTGTTGGTGTAAATTGACAGTTTCTCAATATAGAACAAGAAATGCAAGTCAACCTGCTGAACTGTAGTACATGCTACCTGTGCCATCAGCTGAATGAAGGTAGCTGACAAACTGAGTGTAATTAGGAGATCTGCACTCAGTACACACTCACTGATACGTTGATATGTTTTTGGACTGGTTTCCAACTTCTGAGGAGCAACATTTAACAGGGAGCACAGCATCATCAAAGATCAGCCAGACTGGAGAGGAAGCATGCCATCCCTCATGCGTGTTTTAGGGGAGGAAGTCTCTTCCGAAGGTTTCCAGTCAAAAAGCAGGACAGGGCTGCCCGAAGACTGTGTGTGAGGCAGGCACAATACAGATCAGCACAAAGAGCTTTTCCATGAGGAGCTGGAGCCACGGAGCCAAAGATATCTATCATGGTGGTGAAAGTAAGGGAAGAGCTCACTCAAGAATGGGATGATTACCACTTCCATTCTGACACATGAAGGCTGCTGAAATCCTACGCATTCAGAAGGGGAGGAGGAGGAGAATCTAAAGAGCAAATTCAGCTGTTCTCACCGTCACTTTTTAGAGCCAAACATTTTGAGTGTTCCACACTGAAAGGCGTGTGGTGCTGTAAAAAGAACTATTTCTGGGTGCCATTGACATCACTTCCAAATGCTCGTGAAAGTTGGGAGCAAGGCATTATCAGGGCAGTGTGTTTTTTCAAGACAGAAAGAATGGTTGGAAACAGCAAAGTAATCAAACTTTTGGAAGTGGTTAAGAGGAAGCTGATGTATAGCACCACCTTCATGTTTAAAATTAAAACATGATTTTATAACGTATTAGCTGAAATTCAATGTTTGTACCATTTTAAAGTTAATTAGGAAAAAAAAAGAGACTAGTATTTTGTTTGAATAGAGTTTCTGTAAATGAGTTACAACCCAATCATAGAAATAATGAAACCTTTGAAGTGAAAGCAACTGATTTTATATATAATGAACCTGACTTATTTTCACTGGATGAATTATAAAGGCTTATTCACTGGACTAGCAAAAATACATTCTTTATGATTCTTTCATTTACTGATGTAAGGCAGGGATTCTTGCATGTTTAAACTGGACTACTTGCCTCTACCAGATAGTAATTTACTTCCCATTCCTTAAAGCCTAGTGCATATAGGTATTCAAACGGTGCGCCTTCCTGAGTACTGTCCTCCCACACTAGGAAAGAAAGGAAAGAAGTGAAGAATGAATGGAGAGAGAAGCCCTCAGGCCTCTTGAAAAACCTCTCTAGATTTCAGTGGGAGCCATGAATACTCCATATTCCTGGGAATGGCTCATGATTTTCAACTGGACGTTATTTGATTCAGTTGCTCCAAAAACCAGGATTCTATGGCTATTTCTGAACTTCTTCATTAGTCTTCCTCTGGCAGCTCTAAGAATCAATCGCTGCTGAGGTAGACTGATCTACTAAAATAATTGTTTCTTTCATTTTACAGGTGAATCGCCCTCACCCTGGTGACCATCCTCTTCTGATCATCTTTATGGTTGGTGGTGTGACAGTGTCTGAGGTCAAAATGGTGAAGGATCTGGTAGCAACACGCAAACCTAGTACTCAGGTAGAGTCAATTCAAAATGTTCTCATCTGAACAAAGAATGAAAAAAATCAGACAGTGTTGACTATAGCACTGGTATACCAGACTTAGACCAAACACAGCCACATGGACAGAAATGGCATTGGAATTTTGCTGTGAAGCCTGTAGGCAACAAGTGTTCAGGAACCAAGGATCTGGGGTTTTTTTGTGTGTATTAGAGTCACCACTTATGTCAGGTTGGAGGCACTCCAGGCAGACTGGCATTGTTCTAATGGAGCTTTTTTCATGTCTCGAAAAATTCATAGATTGTTAAAAATAATTGTTAATTTTGGAGAATTGTGTACAAGAGCAATTCATTGCCTGCTAAGTACTGAGTAGTATAGTAGCAGTACACAGACTAACTGCAGAGAGATACAGGAAATGCTGTACCAGCAAATGCATCGTAAATCACAGAATGGCCCTGGTTGGAAGGGACCTATAGGATCATGAACCTCCAACCCCCCCCACCACAGGCGGGGCACAATCTCCACAGTTAATACTAGACCACTGAACACTAGTCTAGTTTCCAGATGGCTTGTAAGCGTCTCTTATTGAATTCCTCTGCAAGGTTTTTTTGATTAGTGAGAAATCATTAGCAAAACAGAGCCAACCAAAGGCTGATCAGCCGCTGGGTTCATCGCGTGCTTTCTGTGTTTCAGCTGTCTTTGCAACAGTATTTTCTAAGACTGGGTTCTATTTTAGAGATGTTTTTTTCATCTGATAGCATGTTTCACCCCAGTTAGTCAATTGCTAATCTCCTCAAAAGAGTGAATAAAATTCTTTCCTCTCTTGAACACAGATTGGATTGTGACACACTGATGGACAAGTTAATCCACGCCTTAAATGTATTAATATAACCTGAAGGATAAGCACAGGGTTAATAAGTGAGCCGGTGGAGAACTATGCAGCAAGACTTTTGAGTGGCTTTCTAGAGAGAATTGAGGCTTGACAGTGGTGACATGGGATCTGGTGTTGCTTTGCTTTGGCTTAACCCCAGTGGCAGGTCACCCTCTTAGGCAGATTCCTAAAGAATTTTAAGCTTTGACTGCACTGTGCCCTTTGTGAAAATGTGCTATGTTAGGGGTGAAAGGACTGCAAGGGAGAGTCAGGAGGAGGAAGAAAAAAGTAAAGAAGCAGTTGTGTGAGTCTCATATAGAAAACTATATGAGTTAATTGGATTTACCTGGATTTCTGCACTGTAGCTGTGAATATGTGCCACCTGTTTGGGATTATTCTCTTTTTAAAAAGCCAGGCATTTGTCTAACTCGAGCCAGCACTTAACAGCCTTTTTTTTTTTTTTTTTTTTTTTTTTGTGGGTTTCAGGCAATCAGCCTCAGATGTCAGGGCAAGGGGGAAGCACTGGCCTCACAAGTCTGTTCCATTCAAACAAAGCACTGACATTTATACTAATTATTGGCTTTTAGAGAAATGGAGAGACATGTGGGTGCAAAAATGAAGAACTGAGTAAAGTAACAGAGAAACTGGCACAATGCTCTGATTACTTCAGCAGTTCTTTGGAGTTGAAGCAAATTACATTTAAATGCGCAGTAGGAGACATGTTTCCATCCAGAGAACTGCTCTGCATAGGAATATGAAGGACAAATCTACTTCTCATGGAGAAGCACAAAAGAAAACAGCATTTTTTGTGCATCGTTTGTAAATGATGCCAAATACCCTTCCTAACCTTGTGAGAAGTATCCTACTTTGAAATGAAGAAATAAATTTCTCTCCCCTTTAATCAAGAGAGTGAAAAAGGGGAAAGAATGTGATGTTTTGCCTTCCTTCTTCCCCACATGCACAGCATGTGTGCTTGTGGCTGAGGCACACAGACAGATCAATCCCTGCAGATGCACCATCAGATGCTTGCTGCATCTTTCCTTCCCCTGTGTATGGGAAAGGCACCATGCAGTGCAGAAGGTCAGTCTGTGAGTTCCTGGGTCCTGTGCTTCAGCTGGGAGCAGGACAGGTATATCCCTTCATGTAAAGCATCAAGGACAGGCGTGCTGTTCCAAATGAGGGGAAGGTCTGCAAAGGAAGCGCATTGTCCTGCTCAGACTTACCCAGAGGAGACAGAGAAAAAATTCCTTCTATGAGCAGTTGGGACCCAAGAGGAAATTGCTTTTAACTGAACATGGCTATTGTTGATGTTTGGCTTGTAAATACAAAAAAAACTTAAGTAATATGTCCACTTGTGCTTTTCAGAATTAAATTGCATTATAACATGATGTGCACGTACTGTGCAATGCACTGGTTCATGCATAAAGTAAGACAGCATCAACTTTTGCCATCCACAAACTGCAATTTTTCAGCCATAGGAAAGAGAAGAGATAGCATCAGTTTGCTGCAGGTTGTGCGGGAGGATAAGGGAAAGGGAGAAATGAGGGAGAGGCTATCATCCATACAGATGGAATCTGTAGTAATGGAGCTCCAGATTCCTTTCTTTACTTTAAGTGAGAAGATGAAAGAAAAAAAAAAAAAGTTTAAATGTAGTACTTATCTTCTAATTCTTTCTTCCAAATCCCCTGCGATATTGGGCTGTATAGACTGCATGTTCCCTGTGACTGAGTGTGAGTTGGCTCTGGGAGAGAACGTGATCCCTCCTTGCTTGATGGTTTTGCTCTGCAGAGAAGCCTTTCCAGTAGACACCTGCATGCTGTTTTTCACTCAAGAGAAATGGATAGGGTGTGCATTTACCAGTGTGTGTATTGGTGTAGCGAGTGTCAGTTTCATTCATTAGACCCAGCTTGGGTTAAAAACCTGACCAAACAAAAGCAACAGCATCCCAACAGTGTCTGAGGTGGAGCATGGTCTTGATGTGCAGAAGAGCACTTGTCTTGCCCACAGAGACACTTCTGTGAGCATGGGCTTTAGTTCCCCCAGTAGTCACAGCAGACCAGCAGCACTTCTGTAACTCTTGTCCCGCCTTAAACAAGGGTGAATGGCAGTCATTCAAAACTGCCTGCTGGCAAAGCCCTGTGCGATAGGAAAGGAAGCTGTTGGCTGCTCCTTTGGTGCCTCACAGCAAACACAATGGCAGTCACAACAAATCACTGGGTACATGTGGGTAGAAGTGAATCAAAGCACACGTTCATTAAGAATACAATGCTACTAGTCATTATGTTCCTTAAGTGATTTAACTGCAGCTATTAGTGAGCAGACATTTCGCTGGGCAGGTCGCATGGCCCTGTAAACACCAGGAATACACAGCGTGTCTTGTGCTGGATAAGGGAACAGTCCACATCACAGCCCATTAATGCTGCAGTCAGTCTTGATCCCTTTAATTTTGACTTCTTGCTTCTTTCCCCCCTTCTTACAGGTAATCGTGCTCTCCTCAGCACTCCTGACCCCACAGGGCGCTATTGAGCAGTTATTTGCAGCTGATCATCCCCAACCTGATCCTGATATCTGACATGGGAGGATGTGTGGAGAAGATAGATGGCTGCCTTGGCTGGAAGCATCAAGTCCCTGGTTTGTCACTGTTCCCAACAGCCCTCTGAAAAGCAGTATGTCCCCTACTGTGCAGCTGGGTACCTCACTGCAAGAGAGCTGTGCAGCTCACAGGGGGCTCCTAAAGCTGGTCCATTTGTCCTGTACCACCCTCTCCTTAAGGGTCTCACAGCGTGGTGCTGAATCACCCCCTCCACTCAGCACTCACAAGGATGATTGTCTGTAATAACTCCCTAGAAAAGAAGAAACTGAGGACCAGGTAGGCTGAATGTGCACTCCCTGAGCAGCACTTTCCTCTGCAAGTAATGCCAGTGTTTTTCTGGGGTTGATTCTGCTGGGAAATGCTGCTGAGGGAGAAAAAGGGCAGCAAAATCTATCTCTCTGCCATGTCATCCTGCAAAAGATGTGTGTCTTATACAATATTAACAGCCTCTGCTCATTATATCCAGAGAGGGATCATGGAGCACAGCCCCAGTTCAGCTGGCAGAGCAGCTCCCAGTGCAGTGATGCTCTCCCAGCCACAGTAGAGCAGCTGGATGGAGGGCTGAGTTACATGATTGTTTCTCTCGCAGGTTTCCTTTTCCTGCTCTAGTTTCTCCACGCACAATCCCAGCAGAAAAGGCTGTTTCTGATGGCACACTTCTCCGCAGTTTAACACAAGGAGGACATATGGGCTGTGATGGGGTGATGGGAACCTTGGAAGAATCCTCCCCTCACATGCATTTAAAAAAGAGGGGAAAAAAAAGCATGTTCCCATTTTCAAGAGGCCACTGTGACAGGTTCTTTTTTGAGCTAGATTTCTGAACGGCATGATAAGAGAGCAGCTTTTATATTTCATTTATGATAATGAAAGAGCTGCTATCACATTCAGTTCTGTAATTTTTCTTTTTAACAAATTGATATAATCTTAGATAAAACAGCATTAGCCAATAGAGATCGTGATTGTGCGTAGCACAAAATGTTCAAATTGCAACATAAAATGGAGGAGCTCTGAAGCTGCATCCTCTTGGTTCATCCTAGAAAGGTTAAGACTGCAGCTCACACTAAGAACGAGAATGTCAAGTGATAGATGAAGTTTGCTTGAACGTAGCATTCTTTCTGATGTCAAAGGAATAGTCTAAATAGGAAGTAGCTCTTTAACTTTTTTTAGTAGCCTGCTTGAGTTCTCTTAAATGTTTATAATGGTCTCCAGAAAAGGCTGCATTTTGGTTTAAATTCACTTTTGAGTGGCTAGAAGGAAACAAAGGACCAACTATAAAGCATGGACAATGTTGCCTCTATGAAAGAACAATTTATAAGAATGACTTTAGAATGGAACTTTGTGCTGTAAAAAATGAGAAATATTATGAGATTGCAATGTTAAAAGCTCAAGAAGTATTTTGAGCGGAACAGCTTGAGAGCAAATAGCCTTTCTCTGCATTTCCTCTTCTTTCTATATCATTTAGTCTTAGACTGTAGATGTTTTGTGAATTATGTAATCAATAAAGCAATGCCTTTACAATGCTCAGTCCTCATCTCTTTCCCTCTTAGGACACAGGGCTATGCATACCAGGACTGCATATTCCTGCCACCCCTCTTTCTTGCAGTATTTGACTACCCCTAAGAACCAAAACCTTCTCTCTTGGAGATGTCCTCAAGAAGTTTCCATGCTCTGTTGGTAGCAGAAAGGCTCTTCTACCTCCTGCAACCATTGCTGACCTCTGCAGCATCAAGCAGGTTCAGGCACTCATATCTCTGAGCTGCTGCTGTGTTCCTGAAGTGATGGAGGCTTGCAGTTGTGGCCTTCTGTCTTCCACTTTTGTGAGTCAGGTCTCTGACCTGGCCATTTGAGGATGAGCTCTGCAGGGTAATGAGAGGGGTGCAGGCTTTAAGCAGACACTGGTTCTTCTGCACATCCTGAGGGTGAAGCAGCTCCTCTAGCTGAGGCAAGAGGACATGCCTCAGAACCAATTTTCCAGGTTCTCCTTGACGGGATCTTTTCAGCCAGTGTGGCCACAGCTGTGGCCATGGATGCTGGGATCCAGCTACCATCTGGTACTCAGTGGCTGAAGAAATGAAAGCAGACAGTCACAAAAAGCCCACTCCTCTCCTAGACCAAGGCTGGAGTGGGGTCTTTCCAGTGGCCCTGGTGTAATAATTATCTCCTATTTGTAGAAAATAGTTGTCATAGCTACACGTAGCTCCAGCATATGCTGGAGAAAAGACCTGGGCAATGAGTGGTCTCCTGACAGCTGTCCATGACCAGGAGCCACACAGGACTGTTTGGGAGGGTGCAGGGTGCTGGACCACAGCAAGGAGTGCCAAAGCCCTCTGCATGTGACACAGAGTTGTGCTCACCAGCTATGGGGTAGGGAAAACAAAAGGCCACCGTTGGTGCAAGGAAATGGCACAGAAATCAGTGAAACAGCATTTGAATGTAAGCTCAGACTGGCGGGGCTGTTGTGTTTGAATTCTAGTCCTTACTTGGTCAGGTGAGAGTGGTAGCTCAAATCAAAGATTACCATCAGCATGACCAGTATTTCCACCATTAGAGCTGTGTGCTAATCAGGGGACAACATGCATGGCACCATTCTAGGTTTAGCACGAACATTCCCCCCCTTAGGAACGCCCAGCCTAAAATCCCTTTAAATGTCAACAAATCAAGTTCAAGGCTTGTAGTAATTTGATTCAATTCTTCATTGTCACACCAGTCTGTATAAAGCTGTTGTGCATATTTTTTTAAAGAGACCAAAAGCCCCTTAAAACATTTTTCTGCCAAACACTGACCTACCTTACCTCATTCTCTTCTCGCTGGAGTTTTCTGACAAGGGAGTATAAAGAATCCAATTTTAATTTGCAGTACGTCTTCTGAAATAGTTTTGTAAAAGTTGGAAAGCAGTTATGAGAGCTTTCCCCCCCCGCAGATAATGCTAATAAATCAACAGCACAGGCAGCAAAGACCTTCTTACAGTTTCTGCAATGTATGTTAACCACTCTGCAAAAACAATTACTTTGTCTCCAGGCTTTGCTGGCTATTACCGATTGTTTCTCACACATACGAAGAACACACGAGAAAATACGCAATTCAAAATTTAATGCTGAAAGCAACTGTACATAAAATAAATAAATTACAGTTCAAACAAAAGCACAACTGGCTTTTTAAAGTGCATGTGTGTAAGGCCTTTAGCCTGTGAACTCCATTGGCTCAACGTAGGAAAAAAAATAAGAAGAAATGCTTAAGTCAGCCATATGTGTTTAAGGATGAACAGGGACCAGCTCAGCTCTGAACAAACAGCCAGCTTCATTGCCTTGGGGCAGCCATGCTTCACATCAAGCTCAATCACTGATTCTTTCTCTGCCTATTATAATACACCAGTGAAAGAAAGAAAGAAAGAGGAGAAAAGTGTCTCACGCTGGTAGTTGTAATGGACTATCACTCCAACTCCAGGCTTATTCCTAGAAAGCTCTGTGTTAGATCATTCAGTCTCAACAGTGTTTTTTCAGACAGTAAAAAAGACCCACCAGATATTTGTAATTACATATGTTTACACCCTATGCACAATAGTTTGGCATACAAAGAGTCTGGTCAAGTTGTCAGCAATAACATAGCCAGTAAAAAAGTAAAGGACCATTGTGTACAGTCACGATACCCAGTCATGTCCATTGACTTCACACTTACTTTTACAGAACAGTTGCATGTGTTCTTGTTTGTTTTGAAATACGAGTGAAATACAGCTCTACTGTGCAATAAATTGAACAGACATATCATGCTGTCCTCCATCCAAATGAAAATGTTGTAAAACTGGAGTGGTTACTTCTGAACAGTGAACTACAGTTCAAGGCGTTTCCCTGCTCAAGTACCAGTTGAGAGTCACAGCTAAAAGGTTGTCTCTGCACAAACATTAAGCCAGATCTGTCCCATCAGAGAAAAAGGCATTTATTGGAAAGGTCCATTTCCAAGTGAAAATACTTGTTCTACAAGTTACATCCTAGAGCCATTTCAAGACTATTTTTGTGGGGGTTTTTTTTGGTTTGTTTTTATTCTTTTCCCATCTGCCACTGTTCATTGTTCAAGCAACTTCTCGTTTCTACAGCCATGCAGAACCATCCTGTCACACCATCAGACTGCAGACATGCCAGTGTTAGACACCCCGGGTTTCAAACTTGGAAGAAACATTGAGAAGAACAACGCCTCTTCTTGGCCCTGCTGTCAGACAGACGTGACAGTCCTCACTTTGGCAGACAGAGCTTGCTTAAACCTCCTCTTCAGATCCTGCATGTTGGGCGATTTGGGTCGTGGAATGAGAGAAGTTCTCCGTCTCTCGGGGGTGCTGTTGGTGGTCTGTTGTTTACTGACTTCTTTGCAGAGGACATGGAAGGCATTGAAGACATCGTTGTAGTTTTCACTGACAGACACTTCATAGAAAGCACAGCCCAGCATGTTGGCCAGCTGAAGTCCGTGCTGAGGCTCCACCTCTTTAACATGCAAGAGATCAGCTTTGTTTGCTATGATGACAACAGGGACAGCATTCCCTGGATGCATCTGCCGAACGTGGTGGTACAGGTGACTGAGCAGTTCATAGCTCTTATAGTCTGTGATGGAAAAGACAATCACCAGGGCGTCTGCCCAGCGAATGCATCTGTTCAGCTGCTCATTACAATCCAGGCTGTGTTCATGAATCTGTAGAGTGAATGGTCTCAAATTAGATGGTTGAGGTCATAAAAGACTTTTAAAAGGCTCCTTTAAATCTAAACAGCATTTTACAGCTTCAGACTTATGTATCTGCATTTCACATTGTAAGTACAAATTTTAATCTGAGCGTGTCAAATAAATACATATGTTGATTCAGCTGCAAAAAAAAAAAAAAAAATGGAATTTAAGACTGGAGTTTGCTATACTCAAACAGAAAATTGACCCAAGTCGTTCTGCATGCAGAGAAAGACTTTGTAGTTCCACAGAATGGGAAATTAACTGGCTAGACAGCAAGTCTGGGGAAGCAAAGATATGAGCTGGAAACATTTAGACCTGGAGTGTTGCCCAGTTCAAAAAGGCAAAAATCCAGCACTGCTCAGGTCTATACGTTCAGAACTTCAAACCGTAATATCTTAATGAACACAGCTCCAATACAGTAGACTTCACTTTTTATTATATAAATGTATGAGTTTTGTTGGGCAGTAGCCATAACATTTTCTTTCACATGTGTACCATATTTGCACAAAGTGAGTTGGGTTTTTTTTCCTTCTAATGTTCCTAATATATGGGAACAAGACACTTCAGTAATTCAGCCATTCCAAAGCAACAGGCCTCCAGCGTACAAACGATACACCCAAAACAGTGAGCCGTTTCTTTTCATTACCAGCAAACTTCAGGCACCCAACCCATCTGGTTTGGCAGCTGTGGCTTAGGCACAGGTTGCCAGCTCCACCACCCAGAGCTCTGCACTGAAACAGGCAGCAGAACGTCACTAGGAAGAGCGGAACAAGATGCTGCAGTGGACAGACACACACACCAACTCCAGGCCGCTTCGATAATCTGCGTGGATGCATCTGACTCACCTGCACACCCGGGGTGTCCTGCACTTGGATGGCCAGCACCTCCCCGTCAATCTGGATGTGCCGGCTGTAGAGGTTACCTGGCAGAACAGCAATAGGTTCACACACACATACTTCTCAGACAGACTGTGATGCTTTTGCTCCCCAATTAGTCATTCGGGTTGAGTATTAATTATTTGGTTTGTGATAATGTTACTGGAAGCCTGGGATTTATGACTACTTATGCCAGTACTGGGATTTAACAAGCCTGGGATTTAACCTGGCTCTGACTTGCCCTGAAGCCTTTGCTCTGGGCAGCCTGGTCTGGTGGTTGGCGACCCTGCCATAGCAGGGGGGTTGAAACTAAATGATCATTGTAGTCCTTTTCAACCCAGGCCATTCAAGGATTACAGGATTCTAGGATTTAGCATCACACAGCTCACTGGTCTGTCACTTCTGAAGGACTGCTGTAACTTCACTGTGCACAGCAGCCAGTCCTTAGTACACAAGGGCAGTACCCTGGTCAGTATTTCTGTCCCTCAGAAGCCATTCCTCTGCGGGCTTATTCATAGCCGCTCTGCTGGCCGATCCCAGAGGCTGGGTGGCTTTGGTGGCTGCTTGTTTCCCGGGCCGTTCCAGCAGCAGATCGCCGCACTCCGGCAGCTCAGCCGCTCACACCTCCCGCCGCCCCGCGCTCGGCGCTGAGCATCGCCCCATGTATCCTCTAAGCCGAGGCCGCTCCGATGGCTTGGCTGCAAGCACCGAGCTTGGGAGGGTAGCAAACACTGCGTTTGCACTACATCGCATTGTTTTAGATTAAAAAAAAAAAAACAACTGCTTCAGCGAGGGGCATTTTCACCAGGTAAAGCACACCTGGCAGCGCAAGGCAGAACGAAGCACCAGCACAGCTGCTCGCGGGGCTCAGCCAGCGCTCACCCCCGACGGAGGGACCCCGACAACGGGTTCCGATCCGCCCGAACCGCCCCCGCGGCCGCCCCGTCCCCCCGCGGTGCTCACCTGCGTTCCGCTCGTAGTCGCCGATGAAGCGCCTCGTCAGGAACCGCACCACGAGCGCTGCGGACAGGCAGGATAGCGTTAGCCGAGCTCCGCCGCCGCCCCGGCCCCGATTTTCTCCCTCCCATCCGCCTCACCTGTCTTGCCCACTCCGCTGCCCCCCACCACGGCGATCTTAACCAGGCGAGGCCGAGCCGCGGGGCAGCCCTCACCGCCGGGCGCGCACTCGGCGATGGTGCACATGCTCTGCGTCAGGCGCATCGCGCAGCCCCGCACGGCCCCGCACTCCCACTAACACCGCTGCCCTTCCCGCCGCGTTTTTCCCGGCCCCCGCCAGCTTCGAGCCCCGCCCCCTTTCCGACAGCCAATCAGAGAGCCTGTCGTATCCAGGCCACGCCCCCGTCCCCTCCCCGTGCCGAGGTGGGGGCCGAGGAGGCTGCAGGGGGGCTAGTTTGTGCACTCGCTGCTGGAAGCGCTTAAAAATGGGAGCCGAGCTCAACCTCGTGTTGAATGTTGAAGGCCAGAAGCGGGTATTTGTGACCCTAGTTGGGTGTTGGACAGCCCCTGCACCCAACAGCAGTTGATCAAGTGCTGCTGTGGAGCTCCGTCCTGCCACCTACATGCTTCTCATTCACAGAGAGATACAGAAACGAGGCAGAAAAATAAATAGAACGTGAATATGGATATGACAGTGACTTAAGAAGGATGAGAAAACATTGGCGGGGAAGGGAAAATGCAGATGACAGGTGGATAGGCATGGAAGCAGAAGGGCTCTGAGCGCCTGAAAGCTGATCTCAGTGACAGGATGCAGTGTTAGCGCTACCCATGGGGGGAGCAGCACCTGCAGGGGGGGAGGAGGCAAAGGGACTGTAGTAGAGCCACCATCCACATCCAGGGAAGACAGACCTCACCGCATAGCTGCACTGATTTTCAAAAGAAGAAGAAATAGAAGCGAAGTTTGGGTCAAAATCTCAGCAGGGAGAGAAGAGAGTTGGGGTACAACTAGGGTGTGCTGCTGGCCCTGGCCAAAGGCAGTCACAGTTGCAGCAAACAAGCATTTGCACAGAGCTTCTGCAGAGCCGCAAAGTTATGTTTGCATGTGGAAAAAGATCTCTCGAATACAATGGAGCAGATTGCTGCTCCCTCAGTAGCTGCTGCTCTCCCAGCTATAAATGTGAGCACAGATGCTATGAATAGCAAGCAAGGCTGGATGCAGTGCTGGATGCAGTACAAGAGCCGCTCTCCCTGCCAGCACCAGAACAAGAAGAGGTGATGATGGGTTCCATTTGTAAAGACCAACGAGGTCGTAGGAAAAGAAAAAATCACTTGATAGATTTCAAGTAGATGCAGTTTAGAATGAATGGGCGGGTAAAATTGTGCCTATAAAAAGGCACTCTAAGGCAAAAGTGAAAAGGGTATGGAATTTGAAAAAATCAACAGGGCTGAGGGTTCGAAGACTGGAATACAAAAGAAACACTGGTTTTCTTTATGCCAGAGCAGCAGAAATGGTACAGACATTGTATCTCATGCAAAAGGAAAGGGCTTCACAGAAGATTTCCTGACATTTTGGTAGCTAAGGTCAAGGGAAATAGACACCCTGGGTCTAATGATGGGGAAGATCCCTCACCTGAAAAGTCTTGTCTTTGTCTTTGAGATGGGAAAATGTGGAAGACTGGGAAAGAAGAAATGAGTTTGCTATGCAGGGAGAAGGTCATACAGATAAAAAGGGGAGTCTGGCAGCATTTCCAAATCCAATGAGCGTTTTGCCTCCATTTTTAATAAAGAAGACTGTGTGAGAGCTGTGAGCAAAAGGAGGATGAGTAATGTGAAGTAAGCCGTGGGCAATTACTGCAGTAGGGAAATCAGTCTGTCTTCAGAGTGCCAACAGACCAAGTGTGTGAAGATGAGAGTGGGAGAAGCAAGAACTCTTCCTATAGTTCTCACATCATTATGGAACATATGCATTAAAGAAAGGGAATGAAATGTTTTACAGTAACTTGGACAAATTTTGAAGGAAATAATGATTAAAGGTTTGAGAATAAATGGGATAAAATGAAATGTTACTTCTGAATGATCTCTTTCCTTGATACAAATTTGTCTCCCTCTCTGAGAAGTGGCAGATCTAATCCATTTGGGGTTAATAATACCTGACACTGTCCAGAAGGAACTGGTTGTTCAAACAGAAGAACGGAGGATGAGGAGGCAGTGACAAAGAGCTGTGTGCATGAGGCAGAATGGAGGAAAGTTATTCCATGGGACTCCTCAGGGCTCCTCTCTTCCTCCATATTTTCATTATAACGATGTCATCAAGAACGTGAATGTGCTAATGAAATCCACCGTTGGCAGAGCCGGGGGACATCACCACTTCAAACAAGGGTGGGAATAATGTGCTGGAGAAATTGGGTGCCTCTTAGAACTAGATTAATGAAAATGTAATTAAATTTGATAATATTAATGGCTTACAGAGATAAATCACAAAAATTTCTTCTGTCAACTATGAGATCAGCACTTGGGAAAGAAAGACTAGTTAATCATGAGGTGAGCAGGAGCTGTGTGAACAGGCAAATGTAAATTCAGCTATTTCAGATTGGTTATTTCAGAAAATATCTGAAATGTGAGGTCAGATTCTGTCACCCAGGCTCAAGAGAGAGCAAATCTAAAACAGAACAAGCAGGGATGAAAATCACTGCAATGATTAAAGCCTGGGCAGCCTATTTCAGCCAGAGATAAGAACACATGGTGCATCCAGTTTTGCAAGATAAAGAGGAGCTTGGGGAAAGAGATGCCAGGGAAGCCAGTAGTAGAGGCCAAAGTCAGCGTGAGAGCAAGTACACGTACACTTGTTTCTGTACTCAGAGCAGGAAAGCACTGGACTGGCCCTCTAACAGAGTGGTAAGACCAAAATCAAACTTAACTTCTAAATGGAGCTGGAGTTTGTATCAGGTATTCTAAAATGGGACTGTCTGCAGTGACAATGAGATTGGATGATTGAGAAATGCCTTCCAGAGGCCTACAGACAATGCCCTAGCTCTGTTACACAGATAAGTGTACAGGCCTAGAGTATAATAATATGTGCAGCTCTGGTATCTCCAGTGCACAGTGCACAGAGGGAAACTGGAAAGAGAAATGAAAATAAGACGATGCCTGGATGAACAGTCAGAATGTCAGAGGTATTCTCCATTTTGTGAAAGAGATGATTAGTGACCACTGAAAGTACTAAAATAACCAGAGAATGGGCTCCGCTCTCTGCATCTCGGAACACAAAAAGCCAAACAAGTCAGTGAGACTGAAAGGTGAAACTCGGGAAAAAGCTGAGTTACAAAATGTATTCTTATAAAATATGTACTCAAGCTGGTGGACCAATTGTTGCAGGAAGGCACTGGGATGAAAATAAAACTAACAACATGTGAAGAAGTACATGTATAGATTATAAGAAAATGCAGTTTTACAACATTTTATGCTAGCATAAAATTTGTCAGCAGAAGCAAATTACTTTCCTCAACATTTGAACCAGTGTCTTAAGCACTAGGAACCAGAAAGAGCTCTAGAACAGCATGGACGCACTTCCTCATCCATCAGTCTTTTTAATGTAATTCCATTCTTATTAAATTCAATTAATTAATACAATTTAATTCTTGTTTTTTAATGCAATTTATTTTCTTGTGTCTTCCTCTCAGTTACGTGGAAGTGATTGCTGTCAGAAATGAGATATCACCCCGGATAGCTGCAGGTCAGAGCTGCTGTGAATGACATCCCACAACGTAGGGGTGCATTTCTAGTTCTTATTTTGTGAGTATGCTTACATGTGGCTTACATGTTTCAGAAGGACAATTCCATCTGTAGCCAGGGGAATTAAATGTCATTATCTCATGCGTTGGTGGTTAAATTCTAATGTAATGTAATCTAAATTCTAAAATTCTAATGTAAATGTATCTTTGAAGAAACCAGCGGCCTGGACAAAGTGTTCAGAAACACAGATGATGGCTGCTTGTTCCAAAGAAGGATTTACTTTTCAAAACACTACAAGTCCTTTGGTTTTATAGGAGTAAAAACAAGAAAACCTCTTGCTTGTGGCACAGTACCTATGTTCCAGGCTCACAAAATACAGAGCAAAGTCACCAACCCCTGTGGAAAGTGAAGGGAGAACAGGGCTCACTTTCTACCCTGGCACAGCACTGTCACATCACCTTCCACAAGAACAAAGGAGGGAGGAAGAAGAGATATTTAAAGAAACTGCTTAAACAGGAACAGAATTCCTTTGTGCGCTGGAAGCGACCGTCTGGCCAGAAGGGCCTGCAGTGAGATAGGATCTTCATTCCAGCACAGAGAAGTGGGAAGGGAGGGACAAACTCCATGCCCTCACCTACCTGCATACTCCACACTGTTTCTATAGCAGCACAACAGCAGACATTTTTCCCTTTCCACAAGAAAGCCTGACTAACTCTCTACAATTATATTAGTCAGCTTTTTAATCAGATTTTGTCTTCTCTTGAGCTTGCAATTTTATTTCTCCTCATTTCCTCCTTATGTAACGCTCCCGAATTCTCATCAAGAATGGCTTGAAATGTTGAGGAAAGAAAGCTGAGGGTTTTCTTTTCCGTTCAGAGCTGCCCATCTGCTGCTACTGTGGGTTTTTTTTAGGGGTTGCTTTAAGCCCCCACGGTGCAAGCAGCTGTTGTGTGCATGGAATGCCGTTTTGGTCTGAAAAGGCAGAGAAAAAGCCCCAGTGGCAGAATCCCTTGAATCAGTTCAAGTTCTAAGTCTCCTTCAAAAATGCATACGAGAACACCTAGCAGAAGGTTTGTTCTCCATTTTAGGAATGCCTTGTGTTCCATATTAAGCTATCTGAAACACTACTGCAGTAAGTGCCTTTGTCAGCCTCTCTGCATCCCATCTTGTGTTACACTGGGGTCAGTCTGTCAAGGGGCAAGACACCTGGGCAGTGTTAGGAAAGCTCACTGCAAAGTCCTGCCATGCCAGGCCAGCCTCAGGAGGACACTCACTGGGGCCATTACAGATCCTGCTAAGCAAAACAGAGCTTTTCACTTGCACCATCTGCAAGTTCAGCCTCTGCAGGTTCTTTGGTGCTGTGGGCTCATCCTGAAGCAGTCGCATCCCTGGAGATACAGGTGGGGAAGCAGTGTTTTAGTTGCCACTTCTCCAAACCTCTCCTATGGCCTTCAGGCTGGCAGCAAATGGCCCCATGCAGGTGTCAGGCTGGTACAAACACTCCCCTGCCATGACCTGTGTGGTCCACTGCAGTGGAAAGGTACCAAAAGATTCACCTTTCTAATGCAGTCACTTAAGCAAGAAGGACATATATTCAAGTCATGCCTACAATCTACAACAGAGCTGAGATGAGTGAATGCGTAGGTTACAATGTCGAAGACAGAAAATATAGGAAATGCCAGAAATAAGATTGCCTGGGCAACCTTAACCCATCCTCCCACATGCGTATGCATTTTGTTACAGCCTTAATTGCATAATGTTACAACATTACAGTGTTTCCTGTCTTACTGGCAGCCTGTCTTTTATCTTCTCTTGGGAAAAGAGCACCTAAATACACCTGAAGACCTGAATGTTATTCAGCATGTCTTAAATCCTCGCTTGATCAGTCTGTAGTGCAACATATGAAGTATTCCCTTAGAACAGCAATTACAAACTCCTTCTTAGGCTTGCCATGGTGTATGGCAAAGTTATGTGAGGAAAGCTCAAGCTGTAAGTAGACTAGGCTGCATAGATCGTGTATGCTACCTCATCCCATGACACCCAAACACCCTGTTTTCTAAAGCTCTATGTTCTGTTTTGCCTGAAGTCAGAGCCCACGGGTGATGCTTTGTGGGGGCTGTGTTTGAAGTATTTGAATGAGCAAGTGCTGCTGCCTATGAGGCAGCCTTGACAGCTTTAAATAGTTTTTATTCATCAAAGCTTCAGAACAGTCATTAGCATTCACACAGTTCTCGTGCAGGCAGGTGACTGCAGATAGGAAGCCAAAAATTGTCAAGGAAAAGACATTCATTTTTATTAGCAAAAAAATGAGACTTTGGAGCTACTGCAGCACCCAGCATTCTGATAACAACCCATTTCTCAATAATACACTGCTAGGATGGTGACAGGCACCAGGATTAAACACAGGAAGCTTAAGAGCAGACTTTGTCAGCTCTGTTGTTTTTCTATAAATCCCTTTGTGATTATGATGAACTGCATCGTAGCAGAAAGGGGTAATTTAGTGTTATTGTATAGATGACTCATATAGTCTCCACAGTTTGACAAGAGCACAGTTTTGTTTTTTTTTCTAAATAAAGAAAGCACTCAGTCCAAAAATAGAAGTAACACTCAAAAGAATGCAGCTCCTTGAGGACTTACAAATTCCAGCTACCAAAAACACAGAGGTTGGTATGCTGGGGCATCTCTGCTGAGGATATTGTGTGAAAGCCATGAATGCTTCATCTGGAATGTAAATCTATGCCGTTCAAATGGGATTTAAGTAAGTATTTCAAGGTAGGACTTCAGTTCCTGGCTGGAACCAGTTTTAACTGGTTGTGCAATTTTCATGGTCATTTTTATATTTGCTTTCTTGCTTGAAGCCTGGAGTTATTTGCCCTGCACTACCTGCATGGCTTGGTATGGCTGGAATGGGTCCCGAGGCAAGGAAGGAAATGGGGCCTCGTCCCCCAGCCTTCCTCCTCCTCCTCGCCCTGTCAGGGCCTCTCTGGGCAGCAGGCTCCTGGGCAATTGCACTGCCCCGAACTCAAAGGGGACACGGACACTGCAGTGTATGCCACTTTAAGGATTAACACCATCTGGCTGATGGGAAGAAAGGCATAGATTCCAGACAGATAGAAGGAAAGCTATGTCATTTGTTTCCTATGCTGCATCAGCTCACTTTGTCTCCAAGCTTTTCTTTACTCCCCCAGCTACTCAAGTATTTTGAAGAGAAAAGCTCTAATTTGCCTGAAATATCCTGGGAACAGGTTTCTGTGGCAAACTACAACTTACGTTTACCATAGCATTAGTAATTTCTCCAAAAAAAACGTTTAAAAGCCTCAACGTTGGTCAGTGGTTTCCTTTAATGTGAACAAATTGCAGAAATCACTAAATGAGAAAGGAAAAAAACTAACAGAGAACTGCTTGTTCTTTGGCTTCTGATATGATATTTGAAAAACAATAAAGGACAAGAATGAGGAAGAGGTAAGGTAGGAGCTGTAAATGTGAGCACATGGGATGGGCTGTGCTGGAAAACCCTGTGAACAGATGCACCGTGCCTTTGCGGTGAGTTTCATCCAGCTGCCTGGAAACTGCATGCAAGCCAAGCCAGGTTGAAACTACATTGTATGAAACAGACTCTGTAACTGGTGGAGCAGGTCAGCTGGGTAACAACAGAAAGATTTTCTCTCTAGTTGTGTTGGAAGTAGGTATTACTTCATTTCTGATGTCTGGAGTCCCATTGTCACAGAAGCACCGCAGAAGGGATGGGAGTATGGTACAGCCCTTTGTGCAGGTAGGATGAACACCCTGGGATGGAGAAAGCCTTACATGTATCAGGAAGCAACTGGGCTCCTCCAAGGTTCAGTGCACAAGCAGAAATGGACAAGCCACCTTTGGAAAGTAAGACTGGGCTTGGTGTTGCTCCTTTTTCTTACAAAATATTAAAATATCTGCCGTATAACCAAAGCAACCAAGACAGCCAGTGGTTCATCTTCATTTCAGTATTGCTTCTGTTTAGACCTAAAAACAGGGTTGCTTTCCTGTGTTTGGAGCTTCAGTGTGACTTTGCTGCTAGTGGGCTTTATGCCATCTTATGCCTTCACTGTCTCTTTTCATTAACTGGTGAAGTTAGAGTAGTCATATGTACTGTACACTACAGATACAGTTTCCATTAAATATCAGCTTGAAACACACCACTCTTCAAAGTTAAGTTATAAGAGAATTTGAATGCAAAACAACAATGTTTTATCCATTAAAGTATCTAATGCTCCATTTAATGGTACTGTACTGCTGGTACTACTGTTATAAAGTACTTGTTTTGCTAAAGGTTTGGTCCCTCTTCTGTTGGCATTGGTAACAAAGCCTACACGAATTTTGTACATAGTACACAAATTGGATTCTTCACTACAAAATGCATTGCCATGTTTAGTCTGAACTTGGGCAAAAAAAAAAACAAAAAAAAACAAGAAAACAAAAACAAAACACAACTCTGTATCTAGAAAGTCTGAGAAAATGTGTGCTTCTTCACAATAGCATTTGTAGAACAGTCCAAAAGATATTACTTATTTGAAAAAGAATACTAATCAAGACTGGTTTGTAACCCCAGGCATTTCAAAATGCTGAAAAGATTGCTAAGAATCAGCATCATTGTTCTTAGCACAGGGAAAAAACTTACCAGGAGCATATAGAAGAGTCTGCGTAAAGTAAGTCAGGTCTAAGAGCAATTCCAACTACAATCAACTGCTGGAAAACTTGGCAGTGTTGCACTGTAATACATATTGGGCTTTTGCTGCATTCTAGGAACAGAATTGCTGTATCTGAAGGTCTGACTACAAACAGCAGTAACTCTCCCCGGTAGTTACTGGCAGCATCTCAACTGTATTACCTTGAGTATCAAGGGGAACAGCCTTTACACAGCAATGATTAGGAGATCCAGCTAAACGAGGTGTAACCCTGGACGTACTGTTTAGCTACAGATGTAGACAGCAGCTGACTCACTGCTTAGAATCACTCATCTTCTCACTGCTTGCCCTCTAAAATAGCAGAAACATCGCAAACAGGTAAGATTTCTAAAAGAGAAGTATTTTGCATTAATATTACATGCAGTCATGAATAAAACAGCAACATGTAACTGGAATGTTTTTCACTTGTATCTGAGCAGTAACTGCAATTTCAGCTGTTTCAAAATGTGTATTCTTTCAGAATTCCAGAAGGCAGTGGTACATAAAAGATTCATTCTCTTCTGGTGCATGAATCAGCCATGAAAGAACTGAAGTTGCAATTCATTCTGCTGTCTGCTCAGCGAGCAGAACTACATTATTACTGATTTGGGACAGATTATGATGTTCTAATTAACTGTGAGATAAAAACCCCTGAAAAAAAAAATCAGTATTCAGTAAAAATATTCTGGGGGAAAAAAAGAACAACTGGCTGAGCATAATTTTCTGATTCTACTCATGCAGTAGTTTCTGAAACAACGTTTACGTTTATTAGTGAAGGCCTCACTTTCTTTGAATAGCAAATCATTTGACTGCTGAAGTAGAATCCTTTGTTCAGAATCTCAGTAAGCAATTGTATTTACAGAGAGTGATGTCTTATTTTTTCAAGAACCTCTGGAAGCTGTGCAGTAGTTTGTCTACAACAATTGAGCTCACAATTTTTCCTAAAATTAGGACAGATTGTCCTTTAGCCAGCAAAGAAATAAAACAAAAGGCAAGGATCATCATTTTTTTATTGTTTTAAAATCCGAAGGCAAATTATTTGTTTTTCAGACTTGTAGTTCTACTTACACTTGAAAAAATGCCCAATAATTTTAGGGAAAGACTGCAAATATGAAAAAAGAATGTGACAAGTAGAGAATGAAAGATTGGCTCTGTTAAGTGCCCAAGTGGGACTTAGTATAGGGAGGAGGAAGGCACTGCAGGGAGGCTGAATGAAACTCTCTGGAAAGTGAGCAGTCTGGAAAGAGTACATTCAGCTTATGTTTTGCAGTTTGTAGTGTATAAGTTTCTTAAACTGAGTGATACCACTGTGCTTTGTGGGCGATTTCTTCAGTCACTTCATCCTCTGAGCTTTGTCAATCACCAATGTCTGTGGCGATGACATGCAGCAATATCCATGCACTGACAGGTGAGCTCTGCTGACACCTTCTGCCTGCTCTGCTGGTGACGGTTCACTGTGCAGTCGAAGCAGCAAAAGGAAAGACAGGCACAGTTCACCTGCATCAGAAAACAGGTTTGCTTTTGTCACAAGCAGAGATGCACATGCACAGTTGCAGGTGGAACATGGAGACACCCTTCACTTCTTCTCACTTCAGCCCAATCTTTTCTTGAGCTTAGAGGTTTCAGATAGGGCTTTCAGGAAGTAAGTGTCCCTCTCAATACAAGGTACCAAAGGTTGCTTGTTTGGGTGCCACACTGACAGCAGTGGGTTCCAAGGCATGGCCAGCACCTCAAACAGCAGTGATTGTGGACCTGCTGCTGGTTGCACCTCAGAAGAGAGCTTGGCTACCCTAACATCAGGCCAGCTGCAACTAAACCCCATGCCTTTCCCCACTACCCCTTTCCCATCCCATACTCAAGCACCAAGCCTAGTCCTCACCCCTGCATATCTGCAGCTGTGTCCCAAATAAAAGCATAGCTGCCACCTTGGCAGCATCCCTGCAGACTTTGGGTTTACCCATGCCAGGCCACTCTTGTACGTGAGATCTTGCTGGGCAAGAAGTGCAAGACCTCCACCCCGCCAGTACTGACAGGGCACCCAGCCAGATGCTGGATGACTGCCCAGGGATACTGGGAGGAGAGCAGAGCCAGCTCAGGTCTGGCTGCTCACCATCTCTTTGTCTCAGCAGTGGTACATGAGGTGAATGGCCTTTTCCGAGGTCAGGAAGCTGGGGCTGTCAGGCCAAGTTGGTCTGTTCATTATCACAAGGCTTTTCTGTTTTTTCCTTCACCACCTTTTCACATATTTTCCTGTAAAATATTTTTCCCTGGCTGAATCTATCAACATGCAAGATAGTGGTTTATAGGTGAAACCTGTGTCTTCAGGCTTTGCTGGCGTATGTATAAGAAAATGTAAGCATTATCAGGTGCACATGGCTGTAGAAAATTCCAAGAAGAGGCTGCCAGCATGGGTGACAAGACTGGAGACAGAATTCATACAATCTACATTTCATCATTACTGGAGGACATGTACTTCATGTCTAGAAAATGAAGCCATTATTACAATGTGAAAATATATCCCCTGTAAGGCTGCAGTGCTCTCAGGAGCAGAGTTGCTATGAAGCATTAAGGGACACATTCTGAGTCACTTTGTGATTCTGCAAAAGCTTCTCAACTGTGTAGCAGTTGTTTTTCTTGTAGTCTGCAAACAGCTTTTATTTGCCTGCCAAATTCAGATGCCCTGTCCTGCCTTGCAGCCCTTTGGAAACAAAGAGCAGACCTAGCTGGCAGAGTCACAACTCAGGCAAGCTTCTGTGAGCTCACATATGCCTCAGACAAGCAGAGAGGATAAACTGCAGGTAAAGATACACAATGTCTTTCAGGGAGACAGATGGAAAGAATATGTGCTCTATCATTAAGTACTAGTGGGCTGTGTTCTCATGATACACACTGTTTCCTGAGAAAGCCTGTATAGGGTTGGTAGGGCAGTGCCAAGAAACCCCAAACAAGACATCTGATACAAGAACCAAATGAACTCTGGGGCAGCTCCACTGCTCTGGGCGGTTCCTTAGGCCTGCTGCTAACCTTTTTTCTATGCACTTCCTGCATGCCTCAGCATTGAGTCAACCCTGCCCATAGGAAATATGTTGTGCAGAAACACAATACTAACAATAAAAAATATTTTTTAAAAGTATCTATAGCCGATTTTCCAATTCCAGAAAAAGCAATATATTGATTTATGCACAGTTCAAGAAACTTCTTTCCTTTTTAATTTTCCCTTTCCTCTCCTTTTCCACCAGATTGGCTGATAGACACTGAGTTGTGTGTAAATTGTGGCCACGGAGTGTGTATTTCCAAAATACATTCACATGGTTTTTAATTCTGTATTACTTCCAGTTCTAAACTATATAATGCAAGCTGCATTGACTCCCTCATCATTTTCCCATCTCTGCAATGAGAGCAGTAATGTTTCCCAGCATCATCAAGAGCTCTAATATGGGTGGATGAAAAGCACTACAAAGGTGTGTTGAATTGCTAGTAAAAATGGCTTGCAAAACCTTTGCAGGTGCTTTTGGTATGAAGGCAAGGGTAGATTTTGATGGCAAAGGACAAAATTTGGAGGAATCTGCAGGGAATTAAGTCTCATGATTCCCTAGCATTTCTATCACCTTGGAAGGATAGAAGAGCAAGCCATAAGCTCTGCTGAACTATGGATGAGGTTAAAGTCCTGGAGGCTCTATGCCATCATTGCGTCTGTATTGCTCCTTTCCTGGGATATGGCCATAGCTGCTTCAGAAGGTCCTCCACAGGGCTTTCTGTGGCCCACAGAGCTTCACAGAAACTTTGCTACTGGCCAGAATCTGTGGGAAGGATGATGCTTTTGTACACTGCCATGTCCAAAAAGAGGTACTGTCACATGATTATTTGGATGGATTAATACTGATGCTATGTCTTTTTGATCTAGCTTTAGCTAGACATTTAGAAACAGTGATACTCAGAAACCTAGGTCAATAGTTTGGATGCAGGTATTAGTCTCTTTTTTTTTTTTTTTTTTTTTTTTTTTTTTTTTTCTTTTTGAAGGACAGTGGTGCATTGCTGCCCAGGACTTCCTAGATACTGAAGTGCTCATGCAGAAAGCAGCAGAGCTACTTTCAGTGTTGATTCCAAGCTATGTCTTGACCCCTCTAGGAATCTCCTCCATCCACTGGACTGAATTCTTCCATGGAGACACAGCGTTCTCCACCTCTTCTCTCGAAGTAGAGTTGAAGAGCAGAAAAGAAACAAACTGCAAAGGGCCAGAAAGAGACAGAAGAAGCACAAAGGCACCTCTGTACATTGTCCACAAATGTCAGGATTGAGCTAAGGGAAGGAGCCTTTGGATTGTCTTCTTCCAGAAGAACTTACATATTTTTATCCAATTCTTCTGCACTGAATATTCAGGAAGAGAATTAGTAACAATCTGCACTTGTTATTTTATGAAATAAGATCTTCAATCTAAGTATACTTGACAACTATTGGCATTTGCTAACTCAACTGTAAGATGAGTTATACATAAGTTAAGTGATACATGCTACCATTACTGCTGTGAAAATAATTAACATGAACAGGCATCTTCTTGAAAAATAAAACATTCCCCAAGGAAACAGACCTGATGATTGTTGCTGGAATGCCATATCCCATCTTAGCACAGACAAGCCAATGACTCAGTGATGGTTAGAAAGGCACAGACTGTTGTCTTGTTGATGAAAGTAACCTCCCCTCTCTCATCATAGCACTTACTAGAGGCAAGCCTGAGTCCACCTCTGCAGTATAATGAGTCATATGTGCTGTGGCAAGTTTTCAGACCTCCCAGTTAGGCCTTGAGCCCTCTTGTGCTAAGTGAAATGGGGAATGGAGAAAAAAAATGGATGGTTTCACAGATCAATCCTATTCTCTGACTTACAGTCACAAACAAGCCCTGCAGTCTTCTAAAACTGCTAGCTCAGCAGACAAGAAATAACCAGCTTGGGGTGAATTTGTTAAGGTCGTGGCCAAGTGCATGCATTTCAAGGCATTCATTTTCCACCCCCCGCTGCCTCTGCTTTGGAGAACAGCAGGGCATCGAGTCTGACAGTGATCCAGAGCTCTGAGAGGGGAGCAAGGTCAAGTTCAATTACTTCTTAATTGATAACCATGGAGCCAACAGCTAGGATATGGAGACAGGGCAACATGTCTGTGTGTGTCCTTCACCTCAGGCTAGCTGCTGATTCTGGTCTGCCTGCTAGAGAAGTATAATGCTCTAGACTGATGCTTTGTCCTTCATTATCAAGTTTTCCCATCAGATTTTTCTCTCAAATCCATTTTTCTGGGTATCTGGTGCTGCCTCTAGAATCCCATAGGAACAAGGACACTCAATCCATAAGGCTTTCCTTCTACCTAAACTGTGTCTTAAATTGTGTCACTCAGTTAAGCAGAATAAAAAAAGGTTTGCATGTCTTCACAAACATTGGTGTATACTCAACAGAAAGAGTAAGATTTCCACCAGATCTTAAATAGAAACAAAAATGTTTTTAAAAGCTGTGTTCAGTAGAAAGAAATACTACTCTCCAGTAAAACTGAAAGTACACAGTTAGCTTTCTACATCGATTTACACGGACAGACAACAATAAGGTAGCTGATCACTTAGAATGAACGTTTTCTCTTCTAAGGTACAGAGATTAGTATGAGTAGAGAGTCATATGAATACAGGGGCAAAGAAGTGGAGAATAGTGAAAACAAATGAAAATTATCACCGAACAATTGCTGAGTCGCATGTTGAAAGTGTATTCAGAAACATTGCTTAATCAAAAGCAATAAAGTAAGCTAAAAATCGCAACAATGTCTCAAAACCACTTTATATTACAGGAATTAACGTGTTAACTCTGGAAGCTTATTGAGGTTGTACTTATGAGGTATGAAGTGGCCACACAAGCCTTTGAGAGCACCATCCTTTTAGGTTAGGCCCATTATTGGTAATAATTCCTACTGTGTTTATATTAGTTAATCACTGCAAGGCAGCCTGAATGCAATGGAGAACTGAGAGCTGGAGGAACTTATGAGACAAATTCCTGGCTGACAGTTAACAGGTTTCAAAACTAACAAGCAGTAAGAACAGGGAATGAGGTCAGGCTGCCCGGTCCAACTACCCCACTGACTTGAGATGGGGAGAGGAACAAACATGCAGCACAGCAGATACTGAAACTGGTAAAGATAAGAAATGCTTGTAACTTGCTATTCAAGTGTTTGCTAGCTGTTCTACCAACTTTAATGTCATAATGAAATTTTAAAGCATTTAAAGAGGGGCTTTTTACAGAAATGTAATCCCAAATCTTCAGAAACTGCTCCCACCTAAAAGAGAGAGGTAAAATAACACTGCAATGCTCCAGTTTCAAAATATAAGGAAGAAAATTACAGGCAATTTCAGGCCCATTGCTATTTTCTTTACTGCTTTGAAAGAATGTGGTAGATTACCTCCATTAGACAGGCGGGCTTAGAAAAAGGCTCTCTTTTACAAGCTGCTGAAAGTCTAAAAGACTTTAATGCCTTTGGAAATGTCTATGCAGCAAAATAAAGGACATGAAACAGAATGGCGAACCTCAACAGGCTTTTATCTTTCTATTACAGATAACAAAAGCAGGAAGAGCAGAGAAGGTAGAAAGGGTTTTCCACACCAGCATTTGTCTGTAACATCTGCACAGAGCCCCAGGCTGGTTTATATTTGGGTTATGCTCCAATCTGTCAGTCCACCCTGTGTTGTGTAGGCATGTTTTCTGTCTTACAGACAGAGCACACATGTAGGTACAGATGGCAACAATGCCCAACTAATGGCACTCCTCGCCTGCTGTCTAACTTAGTTTTAAACTGTTGCATTAACTCTCTCATTTGCATTGTGGCAGGTCCTGTACGAATAGGGCAAAGCAGTAGAGAAGCCTAATGTAAGGGAAAGGGTGCAGATGCCACTGATTTGGATTAACAGGCACTTATGTGAGCTCTGGAAAAGGTGGGAAGGCACAACATGGCACAGTGGTCAAGCCAAAAGTGCCAGCTTGTTGTGTCTGTGCTTTTTGCCAGACAAGTGACTAACACCTACCTCCAATCACAGAATCATAGAATGTCTTGGGTTGGAAGGGACCTATAAGGCCATCTATTTCCAATCCCCCTACTGTAGGCAGGGACACCTCCCTCTAGGCCATGTTGCTCAGGGCCCCATCCAGACTGGCCTTGAATGCCTCCAGGGTGAATCATTCAAGAGCTAACACAAGTTTATATAATTGCCAGCATACCTCATTGCAACATGGCATAGTTACACTCCTTGCCACTCTCTACAGCAACACCAGACTCATCTGCATGCTAATTACCGTAAAGAAACTATCTTACACTACCAGTTAGAGCTAGATGAAAAAACATGATTTTGTTTTTTTGTTCTGCACTGAAAAGTAAAATGTTTCGTTCAAAATTCAACCTTGTTCCAATTCTGACATACAGCTTCTCCAAAGAAAAGTAAAAAAATATTGAGGAAAAAAAACCACTGACTTATTTCCACTTTTAGTTGACTATTATGAGACCAGGAAAAACACTCTGATCTGCTCGTAAGATCATGTTCACATTGGCATTGCTACTCAGTGTGCAAATTGGGAACACAAATGAGAAGGGGCATACCTTATTTTGCTTGTCCCAGCTGTTCACCAGTGCAATGGCATGTTTAGCCTGCAGTAATCCCAGTGCAGAAGAAAAAAACACAGCAGGCTAACCTGGACACTAGAAGTTTGCCAGCTCACAGCTCTGTGTGCGTTAGTTTATCCAAGAGAGAATGTGCACATCTGAAACCATGACAGACACCTTTAAGTCATGTCTGTGTTAGTAGGTCACGTTACATAGGTACAACAACACATCTCTACTAACAGCTTTCCCTCAGTAACCTCGCTTGTGTATGTTTTTCTAAAGCAGGTAATAAAACAGCGTACAACTGACTCTTCATCTTTTCCTGTCGCAGAACAACAGCAGTAGAAGGGACCAAACCAAATCACACAGCCCACCCCACATCTCCATCCCAGGCAGGAATAACTAAATTCAAGCCACCTATCACAGACATCACTTACACTACTTTTTCTGTCTGTTCACACATTCATTTTAAACCAGCCTTAACATTTCTCCCTCAACTAGAAGAGGATTGATGGTATCTTTTTTGCTCAATAGACTTGATGCTGTTTCTCTCTTTCTGTGTGCTGTTTTTGCTGTGGAATTTTCAAAGTCAAATGCCTGTTTATAAACCTGGGCACCTTGTTTTTGGAGCTAAAAATGCTTTTGGAGTTTACTGCTGACCAAGGCGTGGAAACAGGGATCAATGACATTTTTACAAGAAGAGCATATGACTGCCAAAAGATATTAGGAACATCAATTACGCTCGGTTTTGAGACACGCATTATGTAGATGGTAGATTTTTTGTTTCTTACCTAATAATTCCCTTGATTTTCTGGGGCAGATTCTAAGCTTATGTCAGCACAGTTTCACATGCAATTGACCTGTGCTGGATTACACCATGCAAAAAGGTTAATGGCAGTGTTGGCTGGCAGAGTACTTGAGAAATCTCAAATGAGGATTTGCAGTATTTCTCCACAGCTCCAGTCACGCTCCATACCATGGCACTCACCAACGAACACCAAGTATCAACCTTTGGGAATACACAGGTTTGTTTGTAATATGCAGGACTGAGAAAAAAAAGTATGAAATAATAGAGATTTTACATACAAGATGCTATGACTCAAAGGTGTAATTTGGCCAAAATGCTATGCTCTGTCTGAACACAGAAAAGTACAGACCCCAAGAAATCAGCTTTGATCAACAAATGTAGCATAAGCACAGTTATCACATAATTATGTCTCTGTCATTTTCTGATGCAAAGCCTTTAAGGTCCAGGAAAACTCTGGAAGAGTAAGGGCATAAAATAAAAATAGCCATTTTTCTCATATTTCAAACGATGCAGAAAAAAGTAACAGCCTATCCATTTTCACCGTGCTGATTTTTTTTAGTGTTCCTGAGCAGAGCTTGGATGGCAAACACTTAATAAAAGAGGGGGAAAAAGGAAGTCTCCTGCCTGTTTTCTCCTCATATGTATAAAACTAATTACTCTGCTTTAACAAGGGGAACTTTGTTCTCATAATTTCCAAGTTTCATTCCAGCCCCTGCAGCTAATCATGACCATGGTCGCTGATAATGAGTAGTAAATTGCTGGAGTCCTCCAAGCTTGATAGGTGCATTCCAGCCGGCATCATGCAGCCGTGCTTCTCTATACATTATTGTTCACAGATGGTAGCTGTCAGACCCTGTCAGCTTCATATACACATTCGGAGAGTCACATCCGCATTCCTGGAATTTATGGCTGCACAGCCCTCACCTTCTAAGGCCCTTAATTCAATAAAATGTCACCTCTCTTCAGTCTCACCTTGCTCTGAAATACTTTCACCCACTTACAGGCCTTCCATTTAGAAAAAAAAAAAACACTACTGAGTTATTACAATGTAAATATTTTAATAGAATAGAGGGGAAAAGCCTATCCAGCTTTAAACAGTCCCATTATTATGTTAAGATGGATGGTCAGGAGCTAATGGAGCATTTGCTTTAAAAGTTTATTTAACTACAGGGAAAGTGGATATAGATTTGTACATATGTTGGCTGCCACATCGCTGGGTTGTTGGGTAACACTATATATAGAATACGTGGGCAAGAGCTTCATTTGCCAAAGGGTTATTATTTAGTTCCACTTTGCCTAATATCTAAACCTTAAGCAAAATGAAAATATGTATTAGCAATTTCCATTTCATCTTAAAACCATTTAATTTTAGGCAAAAAAAAAATAAATTGCACTTTGAAGACAGCAGTAAGAACATTCTGTCAATAATAACAAGAACGGAAAAGGAAAAAAATCTTTCTTTTGCCCAGAATAGGTAGTGCAAATAAGTAAAGAAAGCAAATAGATCATAATAAGTAAATTAAAATGCAGATTTCCTTTTTTATTTTTTTCTTTCTTATTTTCTTTTTTTTTTTTTTTTCCTCAAAGATATTCCTGGCAGCCCTGAGAGAGCTGATGCCTGCTGATGCAGCCCTCCCCCCTGCTGACACCTCCAGCCAGGATGCTGCTGACTTAGGGAAGGAAAGCTGCAGAAGCACCTTTCTACAGCTTTTACACTTCTAAATTGGCTCCCAGCACGAATCAGACTGCAATGATCATTACTTGTACTGTGTCATCTCTTGGTCTGTGACACTGTGCCTCCAGCCTCTGTAAAACCTTGCAAAAGGAGAGAGATCAGAAAGAAAAGCTGGCATAAACTACAGTGGACATAGCAGATAGCAGAAAATAAAACATGGACAGAAGTCTCCCTGTCCCAGTGTGTCCTCAGTCAACATGCCCTTTCTAAAAGGCCTGGATTAACTTCAGTTTCACCTCTTCTGCAAGCAAGGAGTACCCAAGCATCATGGAACTGCCACCCACATCAGTGAGCTGGCGCAACATCTCGTCAGTAATGCAGAATATGCATTGGCTGTGCTGGAAGTTAAGGTAGTTTCATGCCATGAACTCAGTGTACCAGCTTTTCTTCCAATATGTTTTTAAGGTTAAGTCACCCCCAAATAATGCAGAAGGACAGAGCGGGCCTTAGAGAAACACTGCACTGCACCCCACAGCCCTTATAAGAGAGCTGAGAGTAATCTGATAGGGATCACTCTGAAGGTCAGAGGCAATGCTGGAGTCTCCTCTTCCTTGCTAACCTTTGTAAAACAGCCCCTTTGTAAAAAAGCTCTCACCAGTGTCTTGGTAGGAAGTGGTACCAGTGTGGAGGTCGTACAGCACACCCTCTCAGTCACTTTTAATGCCATCTCCCCTATTACAAGCAGCACTGTGAACCCATTGTTGTGACAGAGAAAAAGGCCTGGGAGACTGCAATTCATCAAGCTTGGTGTGCTGGAGCTGCAGCGGTGGTGATCTCAAGAACATCCTTCAGGGGGATTGCTGTAGGTGCTTCCTCACAAGAGCATGTCCCACTGAGGTGAAGGTACAGCGCAGTCAGAGGCTGACTGTAGAGAAACCTGAGGAATAACATTCTGAGAGCAGCATGTTCTGCTATCTTTCCTTCTCTCCTGCAAAAGTGCAGCCACTGAATTACGGCAAAATTCATCCAATGCTGCTTTGGTACTATCAGCAAGCAAGAAAAAATGGCCCAGGGATTCAACTTGAGCTATGATCTGAAATCTGTACATTCTAAAACAAAGCGTGACAGAGCAAAGACACCTGGAAATGTGTAACGAAAAAAAAAGAAGAAAAAAAAATCTTCTACTCCATTAATAAAACAATAACAAGGTCAAAAATGCTTTCAAGGAGTCGATAGACTGCGATTTCTGAGGTTCGTTTCTTGCCATAGGTGTTCTGTCTAACCAGGCAATTTCTGTGCAGCCTATCCCCTATCTCAGGGGAGATAAACTCATTTGGGACTCCAGAGCTGTTCAGATATCACACTAAAAGCGGTTGCCACAGGAGCTGCATTGTCTCAGGTTGGGACTTGAGTCAGGAAAATCTCTTTAGTCAGGAAAGCTCTTCAAGTCGCTCAGAGATATGGCCCACTTATAGAGACACTGCCCCCATGCTCTGCTGCTTGTCTCTTTGGAGAGCAGAAACAGAGGGTGGTTTGAAAGCTATTCTGATCGAGTTTATCTGTTTTTTAACTTAAAAGAAGGGGGAAAAAATCAAGGTATAGGCTCTGATTTAAAGCAGTCTCCTACACATGGAGTTTTGCTGTGCCAAGACAACACATCTGTCTGTTCTTCATGTTTTGACCTCAAGGAACGATGCAGTCTTCCTTGAGAAATCTGTCTCGATTACCCACTGGTCTGAGCAATGATGGTTATGGAGAACCATTCCCCTCCCAGTGCTGGGGCCTCTGACTGTGATGTGCAGTGTGACTGGCAGTGACGAGCAGCAACTGGTACTTCAGGGTCAGTTCATTGTTAGCACCACTCTGGTGTTAATATATGACACACAATTACACTTCATCATCAGAAGAAAGTGCTAGAAAGGAACATGCCCTTTAAAAGGCTTGTTGTAATTTTTTCCCATATTTTGAAAAGGGGAAAGCTGTTACTTTGGTTTTACATACGAGAACAGTTGCAGGTTATGAAGAGAAATGTATTTCTAATAATTAGAAAATTGCCTAGATCTGGGTTTGCATACTTGCACAGATGATGCAGGATCTGAACCCAACCCAAGTGTTTGAAAGGCACTGAAATTTTCTCTTTTCCAAACACAAATCTAATCCACCTCAGCTTTACGCACTGCTTGCTGCAAACAAAAAGTCGGCTTTTTGTTCCTGTTTATGTATCAGTTACAGCTTAACCAGGGACACAGAGGAGCCACTGTGCTGCCATGGAGCCGTGGGGCATTCCGGCAGGTGTGGATCAGCCCTATCACCAAGCTCCGTGCAGGTGGGAGTGCAGCCAACATGGACTGGGGAGAGCTTGGGCAATACGACTGTGGGTTTCCCTGTCCCACAGTGCAAGAAGGAGGGATAAGGGTGAGCAGTGAGCAGTGGGAAGAAGACATGGAAGGGAACAAAACATTCGGATTTGGAGAGAAACAGCATTTAATGCAATCTTCTACTCACCTTCTGTCCTCCGCTGATGTGTTCCAAGGTAAGAAAGACAGAGATGTCTTGACTAGTGGAATTTGCAGTATCAGCTAGAACTTCAGCACATGCTTGTTTGGCCTCTCTGATCTTGTCTATGTTACTAACATGGAGGTGATTCAAGTACACAATAAGCTGCTCTTTAACAGTTGAATAAGGTACTCTAGGTGGACTGTCAGGCATATAACTTTACATATTTTTAAGAAATATGTCTGTTAAATTACTTGATTCATAAAAAGGTGCATGATTACAGGGAGACAAATGTAGCATTGCCTCCTCTAGGGAGCACTAGGTCAGGAATTTCCAACATGCAGTCAAGCAAGGAGAAAACGCTTTGTTGACTGTGATAGAAGAATTTTCGTAACATCTCATATGATTCAACAGCAACTCCTCCATTAGTTCCAGTACTGCTGAGTTGAAGATCAGCCGTTCTTCATTGCCCTTTCTATAGATGAAGGATGGAAACTATTCCCTCTTCCTCCCAGCCATCCTAAGCAGTTGGATGAGAGAGCTCACACTGTACTAGCACTGGGAACAAAAGGAACAGTTCCTTTCTTGAGTGCTGACACCCTGATACCACCGACAAGCTGCAGTTTCAATTAGGAACGTGGAAAAGGTACAAGAAGTCTTCTTAAGGCAACTTAACTGAATTGATCTGCTAATTGAAAAGGGTCACGGGTACCCTGAGTTTGACACGACTGCTGGGACAACAGACCACTAGGAGCACAAATGGGGACAACACATGCTTCACTCGATTAAGCAATCAATAAGATTGTTGTCTTCTATCTCTGCATTCTGGCAACATGAGCATCCAGGTATTATTTTTGAAACAAATTGTAATTTGAACCTTGCCAAGCCAATTAGAATGTTACCTGCAAGGTCACGAGCATCCTTAAAAATAGTGCAGATTGACTTATCTTCTGGTGACAAAAAGCCCCAGAGATATTTTTTTTGGCACCTTGCATTCAGTTATTTTCACCCTTCATTGTTCCCGTATCAACTGAAAATCATCTCAAGTGTTACAGTGTGACAGTGTTAAGTTCCCTGCTCTCATGCTGGAACAAGAAGGAAAGCTGGGTGATGTTCTTTCCCCTTACCTGCTAGAAGCTGAACATGTAGGAAAAAGAAGAAATAGAGTAGGCCAGTACAATGTTGAATAGAGGTGGTGAAAAATTAAAGCTTAATGATTTCAAACCCCTTTAAAAATAGTTTTGAGAACAAAAAGTTCTTGCTTTCCCCAGTATGCTGGAGGATTAAATGAGCACAAAGCAGTGCATGGCCTGCCTGCCTCCATAACATACATACACACATTAAGAAACAAAATTGCCAGGCTCTGGCATAGATCTACAGGAATTCTAAAATGAGATTAATATGGTTATTATTAGCAACTCTTTAGCAAATGTCTCAGCAATCAGAGTTTGCATGTTTGGTTTTTTTTCAAAATACAGATAAAGAAGAAAAAGTCACTGTTCTTCCCTCCAATCCCATCTTACCAACTCTGCATTCCTTCAATGCTGACTATTAACCCTTTGCTCTTTTTAAGTGTGAGTTTGGATCCCACGAAGGCTCAGAAAACCTGGGTGTGACTCTCTGCTTGATTTTTTCTTCCATTGTCTCCTCAGTTTGCATAAATCTGAGATTGCCAAGACTGAATGAATAAAGCTTAGTTTTCAGAAGGAATTTTATAGTAGTTGATGATACAGTTCAGTATTTTTTTTTTTGCTTTTCAGCAGTATTTGTCTTTCAGCATTTTGCCCTGTGTTCTGTTTTTCTCCTTTCAAGCCAAGTCATGATTTCACTTGATTTGTAATTTGAATACAGCCAGGTGTCTCCACTATCCCCAGTATCCTGGATGTGATACACAAATATTTCCTTCCCAAGACCAAAAGCCTTTCTGTTACAATTTTTTAAGTTTTGAAACCTTACATAAAACATTTTTTCTTGAATTTCATTCTTCCTGGGACTTAAGGAAGCTCTTTTCATGTTGCTTTGAATCAAGGCAAACCTACTACACATTATCATCTGATAAAAAGTATTTCCGTTACTGTAAGCAGAATGTCTAACAAGATGCTTCAAACAAATGGGGCAGAAGTAACCTCAAAGAAAATAGCACTTTCCTCTTTGAACAGTTGAAATGTTTGGCTGTTGTACAGAGGTAATGGATTACACAGGAAAGAATTCATTCTCTCCATGCAGCAAAATCCATTATTTATAGGAGTGTGATGATAAGGAGACTTATCTAACACTAATTCCAGCTGCTCAAAACTGTTGCAGAAGATCATAATTACCGTTGCTATAAATTTATTAACACGATAGATCTTGCATTGCCGCTGAATGCCCAACACAACAGGGAATCTGATCCCTTAGGACAGAACAGGCTTCATAACCCCCTGCACAATGAAGACTAACTAGGTTGGCTTGCTTATGGTGAGAAGTATAAAGGCAGTTTCATCATGTTCCCCGTAGGCTTATTTATGATGCTTCTCTGTGCTCCCACAACAAGGGCTGATTCTATACAAATGACTGTGGACTCATTTACACTGCACTGATCACATCCCTTCAGAATCACTTGCAGATCTGTAGATCAAGGAGAGAACAGAAAATAAACTCCTAAGTGAGAATCCTGTGCCCTGTCCTGCCTGCAGCTCTCTGAATGTGTATTTCCACTGGAAGGCGAAGAGTAAGGGAGCTCCATCCATTTCCACCACCTTTCTCCTCATCTCTGAATCTTTTTTGAAGTCACAGTGCCCCTGGGCTGGTTAGGATCACTATTTACAACCAGTCCCATACTTCTGTCTGTCCTCATCCTGATTAGCCTAGTTCAGCCTCCCTCCCCCAGCACAGGTTGCAGAGCTCTGGCAGGGAGGCTCTAGCTCTAGACCTCACCTGCTGCTGACAGACTCAACAAAAACAGAAACCACAGACGGTAAAACCAATTGCATTTGGCAGCTCAGAGGCATTCATGTTCAATTTGAGATCTGCTTTTCTAACAAAGACAGGTGAAATTACCTTATGGGTGTTTTGCTTTTGCTTTTCAGCCAAATTAACAGCAATTACATAAAAGAACGATTCATTTTCTGCTGCAAACATAAACAAGCTCGCTGCAAACAAATTTAGAGAGGAAAAATGATGCAATATGGAAACTTCAAATTGAGCTTGTAAAGCAATGTTACTGGGTTGCTATGAAAAATGCTTAATCATGTGGCTTATATTGCAGACACTTTTTCAGTAGGTTATGATTGTGAACAAATGATATATCAGCCTCCTAAATTTTTCATCTGCAGACGCTGATAACCAATGCCTGGTATTGAATACCCCACCTCTGGCTGAATTAGCGATTGGAAATGCGAGGTGTGTGAAATGCTTCGGGTTCAGATAGGTATGTGCCATCAAGCAGGAGGGACAAGTTTAGTTTCAATGCAGACTAGATATAATGAGCTTTACAACATCATTGACGTTTTCAATGCAGCCAATCAAAATGATTTTACTGATCCAAAGTTGCTCTGTCACCTGAACTGATTAAGGAACACCACTGATTTTGATTTTAGCATTCATCAGTGGCCAAAATTTGCTTTACTGTCATCAACATTGAACTCAGAAAGACTAGAAAGAAACTAATTCTGAGTACTTTTGAAAAACCCTACCTTAGAAATCCTTACTCTATGTTACTTAAAATATGCAGTTTATAGAATCTACCATGAGAAATTCTGCCAGAGTGGATCTGCAGTGCGGCTGAGAATACAAGCAAACAGATGATCTATATAATACTCTTACTTGAAGCTTTGAAATCTGACAACTAAAAATAATTTTTTGGAAGGAAAACTAATTCCTCTCCATCTCTTTTCCAGTATATGAAATATTCAACTCCAATTTTCTTTTCCAGGAGGAAATGGCAACAGCATTTTGCAAATTGCATTCTGTGCAAAAACCTCTCAAGCTTTCCAACTTGTACTCAAATCCCAAGACAATAAAAATGCATATAAACTATTTAGAAGCCCATCAGAATAAAAACCAGAGGTATTTAAATCACATGCTATTTCAAAGTCCAAGATGTTTATTTCAGATTATAAGGAACTTTTTCTGCTGTCACACAATTATTATAAAATAACCTTATTCCAGACCACATGATGAGACTGAATTTGTACAAGTCTGTGGGACCAGGACACGCACCCCAGGGTCCTGAAGAAACCAAATGAGGCAGTTGCCAAGCCTCACTCACTCATATTCACAATGCTGTGGCTGTCAGGTAAAGTCCCCAGTGACTATAAAAAGGGAAACATCCTTCCCATTTTTAAGATAGAAGGGAAGAGCTGGGGAACTACCAGCCAGTAAGCCTCAGCTCTGCGTCTGGGAGATCAGGGAACAGATCCTCCTGGAAGCTGTGTTAAGGTGCAGATGAGACAAGGATGTGATCCAAGCCATCCTGATTGAGGTAGGTCTGCTCTGTGCTCTTGGTCTGACCTGGAGAATGATGTTAGGAAATCACTAAGGAAAAAAATGTGTGCCAAGAAATTATCATAAAACACAGAGAACATGAGTATTTTTATTTATTTGAAAGCGGCTGAGAGTTTTCCTTTTGATTTGAATAATGACTATTAATTGATTACTGAATCAGCTATCAGACAAGTGCTCTGTCTGCATGTCAAGTTATTGGCATGATATGAGACAAAATGGTAAAGAAAAGCAGAGAATATTTACCTTCTGAAATGCCCCATGCATCTCAAACTGCTTCACAGTACCATTTGTAATAGTGCTGCTGTCACTTTATGAACTGCAGGCACAGCGTTTGCTACACGGTGAGTAACTACTGCCATGTAATTCTTCTTTAAGAGGAAGAAGTTATAAAGTACTATCATTTTAAAGAAAATTATTAGAGTTGTTGCGTATTTTATTAAAAGATGTCATCCCATGTAAACTATAGGATGATGGAAGGGCTGCTCTCAGCTCTCGCTGACTTCGGACCCATGAATTAGGAGCTGAAAGGACTGCTCAAATCAAGGTAACTTTGAAACTTCCAAAACTGAGGATTAAAGCCATTCTTAGGCAGGAGGCCACTGGGATCTGTAAACCAGCACAGTGATAAGCATGCTAGCACAAAGGCAGGACCAGGTCTCCAGAGGTATAAATCAGCATGAAACTGCACTATTTTACTTGAGCAGAGCAAGGACAGGTCCCATCACTTGTCTACAAAACTTGGTTGTCTTTCTGAGTTTGCTGTTCATAATAGTAATGTCTAACAACATTTGAGATCCTGTCCTCAGCTGTGCCTCCTTGTTGTCACAGCAGCTCACCTCTCCTGTGCTGCACAGCCTGAAGGGGCTGGGTTGTATGAAGTGGGGTTACTTGTTCCATTTCTCACAAATCTTCACTTCTGCTAACCTGAACTCACTTCTGATCTTGTTCAGCTTACGATTTGACTAATAATTTACCTTTGCTTTTTTCTTTAAGAATTATAATTTTTTCCTTTCTGGATAAGTGATCTGTTCTTTCATTGCAGTTTCTGCAGTTTAATCTTGAATATCAGTGAATTATTGCTATTTCATAACTTCCTGTTTTTATCCTGAGTAACAATAGTAATACTGAGTCTATCTTACCAAGTCTTTGCTTACAGTAGGAGGGATTTTGCTCCCCCAGTACCCACCAAGAGATTCAAGGACACAAGGGACATGAGAAGCCTGACAGCCAGGGATGACTGAGGCAAAGAACTTGCTGAGTACCTCAGGCTTCTCTGCGTCTGTTGTTGCCATTTCTCTCTTTTCATTTACTGGGGGGAATGAGAATCCAATATCGTCAAGTCTGGATGAATAGGAGAGAACACATTATTGCTGGAAACAAACTACATCCTTCTGCATACTTTACTTTATTCCCTTCCTTTTTTACTTTCCTTACAAAGTATGTTGCGTGCATTTCATGATTACATTTCAGGGAAAAGAATGAAGTGATGAATCTAATAGGATTCGGTACTAAGATCCTGGGGAGGCTGAATGAGCAATCTTTTCAAGTAGCTTGTGGAGAAAATGCAGAGAAATTATTCCAGAGAACTCCTATTTATTTTCTTTCACTTTCCAAATTGCATGAGATAACATTCTATTTATAAGGGAGAGATTGTGACATAACCAAAAGGAAGCTGCAATTTCATCCTCCTACATCAGTTGCATTGAGACTCAATGGCAGAAGAGCTAATAAAACCTAAGCCAAATTCCCTTATACAACTTCATCTTCAAGTTCACCTTCACTTCTCAGGAGAAGGACTAAAAAGCACTCTGACTCATAGGCCACATACCACCTCTGCTTTGGTGTGCAATAAACCATTGAGAAGGAAATAATAAATGACCTTGCATGCTCCCAGGAGACAAACTAGGGATCTACATCACCTGCTGTCTCCATGGCCAGGCAGTGCTAAAAGCTGCAACTCCCCACATTTATTTCTCCCTTGGTTTTGGGCACACTCATCTTCCTAGGATTTACCTATTTCCAATTACTCCTCCTGCTCAAGATTTTAATTAGGATTATTTAAATTAAAATGCATATTCTGGATTACATTACCTTGGCACCTTAGATTAAGCACGCATACAATACAATCTGAAGATAATAAATCATTATTCCAAGCTTCTATACCTCAGCCTGAAAGAGTATTAACGTCTTCAGTGCACTGAGTCAAAACCATAGAACTCAAATGTCAAACCACTGTGAGGAAGTCTCTGATCTCTACATCAAAGTGCACCAAACAGCAAAGACCCTGTTTGCAGCAATGAACGTCTTGTGAAGGTCATGCAGTTTTCAACTTTGCTTAGATAAACTTAGAAGTACTGACATGTTGAAGAATCCAATGTTAGCTCCATCTGAAACCAAGTGTAAAAAGTGTTAAGAAAATACATACCTAATATCTAAAGACCACTACAGCTTTATAGGAAGTGCCTGCCTGCTTGCTTTAATCCAAATTAATGCACAGGATGCACACTCATTGTTCCTTAGGTACAAGAGCATTCATACATTATCCTCACCCTACAGATATTTTGCTGGTTTTCTTTCCATAAAGTTTCAAGGTTAACCAGAGTTTGCGTTTGCCAGCTGCAGAACCACAAATTCTCAAGCCTAATGAATATAACTGCCTGCATTTCAAGAGACACTAATGATCTACAATTAATGATGTTAGTTATCTCTGAAAGAAAATCCTGACTAAAATTTCTTTCCAAGTGAGTCCCAGTAAGTTTGGACTACTTGCTCACATTCCAAGAAAGTCCTCTAAAAGCTTAAAATAGATAGAGGGAGAAAATGGAAGAAGAACTTAAAAAAGAAAAACAAAACTCACAGTCTACCATTACATCACTAGAGATGTTGATTTCCAGGAAAAAGCTCTTATCCTCTATTCTCCTGTAAGAATAGAATCTTTCATTATCTCTTCAGAACAAGGTGCTCCACTGTCTCCTTTAGGCTTACCTTCGTCCCTTTTCCTTGCCCTTTTAGATAAAAGAATCCCCCTAAGATCATTTTTAAACACTTAGACTCTTTAGAAAGGCTTCTCTTCTGTATGAGGTTGCTCCCTAAGCATCTTACATACTTCATCTTCTTTCTATGCCTCCTTTGATCAAGTCTGAAACCCAGTTATAATAACTTGCTAAAACAGAATAGAAAATGCACTCTTCCTGCCTGACAGACCATCTTGCTGAACAGAATTGAATCTGCTGCAGGTCTAGCCAACAAAACTCTCAAGCATCATCCTTAGATGTGCAGTCAATAATCAGAATTACAAGAAATGTACAGATTAAAAGCTACCTAGTAGCTCTCATTCACTTTTATTCCCCCCTAGCTTTTTCTTGCAATCCCTATTGCACAAAACCTTTATACAGAAACCTATAAAATGAGTCTGGCTTGACATCATTTAGCTGGAAATAGGAGTAGTTAATACTAATCTTTGATAGTGCAAGCCACTCATTGGCCTTTGAGTGTTATCCAGCAAAGAATTACAAGACATGCAAAAAGCACTAACTATGAAAGGCAGTAATGCCTTAGCAGTAAGCCTCTGGAGAAGTCAACAGGTAATCACAAATCTTGGCCTGAAAGAACAGGCTTCATTTTCAGAGTCTTCAAGTAGGTCCTCCAAGGGCACTTTTCTCAGTGCAGAAAGAAGAGGAACAAGTGTCTTGTTGCCAGAAGTTAGTTTCCAGAAGTGAAAACGTTTCAAAGCTTATACTTAAGGTAAATCCGACAGGCTAGAAATTATAAACCTTCAAATACTTGCCCTATTTAGCAGATGCTTAAGTGAAGAACCAGAAACATACTTCCAGTCTAGATGGAATTCTAATCTGACCAAGGTTATTTACATTTGGCCCTAACCCTGCCATAATTCACTGCACCAACTCAGCAGTACGGATTGCTTAACAGCCAATTGGAACCATTGCTATTCTTGCTTATGCCTTCGATTGAAGCATCAGCTAGTAACAGAATACACAAATTACAGTTTTACACTTTCACATGGAAACCTGCCTTTTTGACTTAAGAGATGCGGCCTTTCAGTTGCTGGAAAACATTGTTCCTGCTCTCCATAATCCTGCATAACAGGCTCTTTAAAAGGAAGCCTGCAGCAGAAAAATATTTTGTTGTATTTTAAATAGCAATCTTTGAGGATCTCATTATCCATTATAGGAGTAGTCAGCACGGGTTCACAAGGGGGAGGTCGTGCTTGACCAACCTGGTAGCCTTCTATGATGTTGTCTCTGGCTGGGTGGATAGGGGGAAAGCAGTGGATGTAGTCTACCTTGATTTCAGCAAGGCATTTGATACCGTCCCCCACGACATCCTTATAACAAAGCTGAGGAAATGTGGGATAGATGAGTGGACAGTGAGGTGGGTTGAGAACTGGCTGACTGGCAGAGCACAGAGGGTCGTTGTTGGTGGTGCAGAGTCCGGTTGGAGACCTGTAAGCAGTGGTGTTCCTCAGGGGTCTGTACTGGGTCCGGTCTTGTTCAACATCTTCATCAATGACCTTGATGAGGGGATAATGGCCACCCTCAGCAAGTTTGCTGATGATACAAAGTTGGGAGGATTGGCTGACACGCCTGAAGGCTGTGTTGCCATTCAGCAAGACCTGGACAGGCTGGAGAGATGGGCAGAAAAAAACCGGATGAGGTTTAACAAAAGCAAGTGTAGAGTCTTGCATCTGGGGAGGAATAATTCCATGCACCAGTACAGGTTGGGGGATGACCTGCTGGAGGGGAGCTCTGCGGAGAGGGACCTGGGTGTCCTGGTGGACGACAGGTTGGCCATGAGCCAGCAGTGTGCCCTTGTGGCCAAAAAGGCCAATGGCTTACTAGGGTGCATTAAAAAGAGCGTGTCCAGCAGGTCGAAGGAGGTGATCCTCCCCCTCTACTCTGCCCTGGTAAGACCTCATCTGGAGTACTGTGTCCAGTTCTGGGCTCCCCAGTACAAAAAAGACAAGGATCTCTTGGAAAGAGTCCAGCGGAGGGCCACGAAGATGGTGAAGGGCCTGGAGCATCTCTCCTACAAGGAAAGGCTGAGTGAACTGGGTCTGTTCAGCCTTGAGAAAAGGAGACTGAGAGGGGACCTGATCCAGGTCTATAAATATCTAAGGTGTGGGGGGCAGAATGGTGAGGCCAGACTGTTTTCAGTGGTGAGTGGAGACAGGACAAGGGGAAACAGCCGGAAACTGCAGCATAGGAAGTTCTGCACAAATGTGCGCAAGAACTTCTTTACAGTGAGGTGACGGAGCACTGGAACAGGCTGCCCAGGGAGGTGGTGGAGTCTCCTTCTCTGGAGATGTTCAAGACCTGCCTGGATGCCTACCTGTGTGACCTACTGTAGGGAACCTGCTTTGGCAGGGGGGTTGGACTCGATGATCTCTGGAGGTCCCTTCCAACCCCTACAATTCTGTGATTCTGTGATTCCATTATGTCTTTAGCAATTTTGAGACCATCTTTTGACTAATTGGACAGTATGCAAATTATCATAGCCTAATTAAATAATTCAGAAGTGGGCCACTGACCTCAAAATAAAGTGATTTCAAAGTGAAGTAAATTAACACTCTTAATTTCTGAATACCTTTGAATAGGGAACACCTAGATGAGAGAACTTCACAACACAAGCTTCATGTATTAACTTTATTTCAGTCAATCCATACAGAAATAAATTGCCACAGCTTTTAAGAAACTTCTGTTGCAACCAATGGCTAGATTGTTTAAACATGAGCATTGAAGATGTAATAGTCTCAGTCAGTTTCAGTTCAAGACAAAACATTACATAGGACAACTGAATGATCTTGTGTGAAGTCTGCAATCATCCACTCAACAGATCTGTTCCGATGCCTTGCACATCCCTTGCTGGTTTTCTCTCTATAAAAGAAAAGCTTTATTTAATTTGCAGTCAGCATCAAATACCTGAATGGAGTTAAATGGCCTAAGATTGAACCATATGGACAAGCTACATGACACTAACCTTTAATCAAGGGCATTTCTCCATAAAGATTACATTTCCCAGGACAAGATTTTCCTTGCCCATACAATTAGCACACATTCTGGTCCAAGGCAAGTCTAGGAAGAAAAAACAGATCCACTTTACCAAGATATTATTTAATTTAGCTTGACTGATCTACATAAAATCAGTTTTAAAAACTCTAGACTTCCACAGGTTTCCAGAAGTCCAAACTAGTTTCAAACTAGGTGTTTTTGTTTTTTTTTTTTTTTGTTAGTTTGTTTATTTAACTTTCAGTTAAGCAATAATTTAAGCTACTTAGATAAAGACAACACAACCCCATCCACTCAAGTCTGATAAGACTTTTTACACTACATACCTGGAAGACCAATCAATTTGCAAGGAACTCTTTTGACTCCACGTTGTTTATCTCTATCTCATGAGGCATATTCTAGGCAGTCAAGGAGCACCAACACACTTGAACTCTGAAAATTGAAAAAGATTAATGTGAAACAGAATTAGATAACATGATCATCAGACGACTTCCGCAATCCCAGAAGCTTCTTTGAAAGCTATAAAGTTGACTCATTAACTTTCTGACATTCATGAAAGTGGTTTCATGGTTTCATTAATGTGTTCCTCTCAGCGTGATCCAAAGAAGAGTTTCAGCCTCACCTCTGGGTTTGAGAGAGAACTGTTATACCCCTCCATACTGGCCACTTAAGACACTGAGAGACTTAAGAGGGCAAAGCTAAAAAGGGGAGTAGATCATACCAATTTGTTCTAAGATTATTTGAATTTACCATTTACTCCGATCAGACAACTTACTTGAAACTCATAAATTATCAAAAAAGCGTGACTTAAAATGGTCAATAACTCATTAAAGTAGAAAGCACTTACCTTCTTAACAGAAGGTATTATTCATTCCTAAGGAATCCTGAGGACTGCTTTCAGTTTAGGTGTGATCATCCATTTCTAGCCTGCTTCGATCATGAAATCACTAAGTGACTCCTAATAACAGAGAGGCCAACTATTACAGTGTAAAATTTCAGAAGTCACTTATGAAGTTTATTATCAAATATCTACAGCAAGGTGTAGTAGATGGTTTAATCAAACGGACGAGAATATCCTTTTCCAATACGGCCATTTAAAGTAAATAGTACATATCTTCTTAATATTGCTAAATACACTGCTAAACAGAACACTTAAATTACTTCTGGAGCTGACATTACCAGAAGCTGGGAGTTCTCAGCTTTAGGAGAAGCCTTAACTAGCTAATTCCTTACCACCGTGTGCCTACTTGCTATACCTTGCAACAAATCACAGGGAGACACCAAAAGCTACTGTATCAGATAAAAGAGGAGGCCGGGCCTAAGGAAAACTACCGCAGAGGCAGAGCAACGACGGGCTGAGCTCGACCCATGAGACCCGGCGGGGGCAGGGGAAGGCTCGCTCTGAGGCGGCACGCCCACCTACCGGCATCGGCAAGCGAGGCTCCAGCCCCAGCACGGCCATGGCAGCGGCCGCCGGGACGGGGAGCGACCAGCTGGGCAGAACCCCGGAGAGCATCGGGAGACCTCGTGGGGACCTCGCGCCGGAGCTGGGGAAGCAGAGAGAAGTCAGCACGGGAGGGGATGGAAAGAGCCGTGGGGCGGAGGGAAGGGACGCTTGTGCCTCACGACAGGATGCAGGACGGAGGGGCGGCTCCGCGCTGTGTTTATGTGAGGAAGGCGTTCTATCCCCCTGTGTTGACTCCTCGGGGCACTGCCAGGCTCCGAGAGGGCAAATGTGAAGGGAAGACGCGATGTAGGCCCCCGCCCCGCCCTCCGCCCTCCGCCCACCGGCACGAGCCTCCCCCAGCCTCCATGCCACCCGCCCCTCATACGAGAGGAACGCCAGGCGGAAGCCTTACCACCTCACCGCCGGGCGGCGGGGAAAGAGGGCGGTCGGTGCCTCCGCTGCCTTTAAATACGGCCCGCCGCTCCCGCGAGATCCGCGCGAGCCCGACGTCCCTGGAGAAGGCGGGGAGGGGGAGCCAGCGGCACGGGCGCCGTCGCCTGTTGGTTGAGTAGGAGCACGTGAACCGGAGGCGGTGTTCCGCTCCTCACCGGACGGGCAGTGGGGTGTGCGTGCTGGTCTCGGGGTCGCTGGAGCTCGGGGAGCGCTCCAGGCCTCTCGGTCAGGAGCGGGCTAGGGCCTGTAGGTCTTCTGTCGGGACGTGGCTGCTCAGCTCTGCCCGGATGACAGCCGCACGGGTCCGGAGGTCTTTAACGTGCAGACGTTCGGTGTAAAGTAGCAGCTGCATAGCGGTTTCAAGAAGCTAAATACAGCTGATCTCTGTCTAAACTCCCGTCTAAGCCCTTCTTTAGGAGGCTTAGGATTTGCGTGTAAGGCTGGCGAGGCGAGCCCTAAGGCCGTGCTAATACCCCGCTGACTCCCAGCAGGTGAGCACGCCTGGGCAGTAGGCACAGGGCCGGCCGGCCCGGCTCGTTCGAGTTACACACAGCACGTGTCACCAGCCCTGGACGCACTGCCTGGCCTCGGAGGTTTCTAGTCTCTAAATTACAGTCAACCAGCCTAGTTGGTTTGATTCAGGCTAAAACAGACACATAGTAACAACCAAGGGATAGTTAGAGAAGTTTTCTTACCACTTGTAGATACTTGGCTAAATCTTGATACAAAATCTAAATCTTAAAACACTGTTGCAGGTGCAGTCCTTTTGTAACAGTATGCCTGTTACCACGATATCAGGATTGAAAAGCAGCCTCCTGACTACAGGTAAGCCACTCTGCTTAAGAGTTTGCAGATGCACCTAGCTTCAGGTGATTTCATGTGAGGATCTGCACAATAACTATTTTTCTACAGGTAGGCAAGTAAGCTGGATCAGTCTGTTCATGTAATTTAGTCAACAGCGTAAAGAGGCATTCAGCCTTTACATTTTTACCATCCATGACTTCTACCATGGAAGCTTGACTAGTAAACACAAAAGTACTAGGGGCATGGGGGGGCAGGAATGGTTAAGGAGAGCTGTTTCAAGACCTTAAGATTCAGGTTTTATGTGCTGTTTTTGATCCACAGTGATTACCTCCTGATAAAGCAAAGCCATCACTTCTTGTGAGTGTGAGGGGTTAGCAGGCAGGTTGTACATATGACCAGGAAAAGCTCATCAAGTCCCTTGTTGATCATGCCAGTGGTCCATTTTTTCTGCTGACACCAGGGCACCTCTGTTTTAGGCAGTCACCGTGAAGAATATTTTGAGGTCTGTGTTTTGAACTTACCTAAGTGACAACTGGCTGTCTTGGTTATTTTGTGCACTTAGTGTTGATTTTTCAAAGGAGCCTATGGTGATCTGAACTCAGCTGTTCAGATTTTGTAGGTTGGTGCCCTTGTCATCAAGGTCCCTCTTTGTAGGATGCATGAATTTCTCTAAGTCATTGGTTTGATACCTTTCTAAGTGGACAGAATTTCATTTGTTCAAAAACATCACACTGAGTTCATCAAAATGCACAGTTATTTTTAATGTTTCTATTCAGTTTGACTTCTTTTCTCCACATAGTTATGAAGGAAAATCAAGCAAGCAAAATCTTGATATAGCTGTCAGTCTTTGCTGATAAATGTCAGTATCCATCTGCATTATATAACTGGCAGATTTGGAACCTTACCATGCAGTTGTTTCTGTGTTTGGTTTGTTTTTTTAATCTATATGTCCAGTGCAATAGGACTGTGTCTTAATTAAATCCGTGGGATGTTAATTCATTAAAAATGCAATTTGATTAATTTATGCAACCATTTACATGAAATGAAAGGACCGTTTCAAATTCATGCCCAAAATAGACTAAATACAGCTTCCAGCCTATCTACTATCAAAATATCCTTTGTGTTTTGTTCTCTCTATGTGAGACAAAATTAGAGCCAGTAGAATAGAATAAAAACAATAAAAGAAATCCTTGGGGGTATGCAAAACAAATTTGTTATTTCTGAAGGTTTCTGGTGTTTTTTTCTCAGTGAATCTTTTCTGAAGAATGGTAAATTACTTCAATGGCTACGAAGTCTGGTCATCTCAGCAATACATAATGGTTAGAACTCAAATGGTGCTTTCCACTCCGCCAATATAATATTAATATTAGCACAGGTAGGCTGGATTCACAGATGAATTTAATGCAGACTTTCATTTTCTCTGCTTCAAGTTTGGTAGGTGACAACTGAGTTTGCTAAAATTCTAAAAATAAATGATGATAACAATGTAACTTAAAAAAAATTACAGAATTGGGAAAAAAAAGCGGGTAGTAACTGCCGTGAGCTGATAATGTCCCAGAGAAGAAAGTTGGGTCTTTTATTGGACTAAGAGACCCCCGAGAACCCCTCCACATTTGTTTTCCATGGACTGCCGTGAACTTTAGAACACAACACACTGCTATCATTAGAACTCCAGAAGTCAATAGAATATCTCCTGTGGACCTGTTAGGAAGTTCAGTCCATGGGCTGCAAGCTGGCATTTGGCGTTGTACTAAAGCTTCCAATCTGTTCTGCAATGGGAGCCAAGTTTCATGGAAAATATCTGTTGTTAACTTTAGAAAGGGATTATCATGGGACTTTCTACTCTGTCTTCTCTTTTTCTTGGATGTAGCATTAGAAAGTGCGATTTTTCAGCTTTGCAGTGGTCCCCACATAGGCGAATTCCTATTACTCTGATAGCCCAAAGAGCTGATCTTTCTCACTGAAGTTAATGATGAGTTGTACTAAAAGCTGAAGGCATTATGTAGCCCAAATAAGGTCAAAAAGGTTTGGCCTAGTGTTTATACAATGTGTGACTGTCTCACCTTGCAGAAAAATGGAATGCCAGACAAATTTGTATCTCTAGAATAAAAATTCAATGCTGTGGGATCAAGTCACTGAAATTTCCCTTTTCTCAACAGAAATCAACCTAAAAACTGTAGTCTCAGTGATCTGAGGGGTTTGTATCTGTCCTTAGTGCTCATGCTTCTATCAGCATATTTGTTCATGCTTTTAAATCTACAGTGATCATTTTTGTAGTACAAATATTGTGATATGTGAAAGATGATAAAGTGTTTCTAAAATTCTAACCATACTGATAGTAGTGCTGATAATGAATTCAGCTATCTTGGATAGCTGAATTCTCTTTAATTTCTGTTACGTACTCTCCCACCTTCCAGAAAATCTGAGTCTTGTTTTAACTGCCTTTTGACTAAAACTTGTCCCTATTTCCTAGAAATTGAACCCAAATATGATTATTCCAAAGACTTTTTAAGCAAAATTGATGGATGATCTCCCCTTTCTGGACTTATTTCAGGGATTGGTTGTTACAACAAAAATGTAAATGAACCCTCTGCAAATTTCTCATTTCTGGAAATGAAATGGAATGTTTTCTCTTAACACAGTGAGCCAGTATTAGCTTTGCTACCAACTATGCTGTGTACATTTGGACAACTCACACGAAGTTTCTGCTGCCTGTTTTCTTTATAAAATAGGCTGATATTAGCTCGTCTCCCAGTAATTTGACAGCTCTAAGTGAATGTTTGCAAAGTAGTCTGAGACTTTCAGGTGGAAAACATTAGGAAAGTCACAGCCTCAGCCAGCCAAAGGGGATATTTGCAATAGGTACTTATTTTATATAGTGAAATACAAATGTTGGAATGTATAACCAGATGAAAAAAAGACTGACCTGAAAGTGAATGCAGGAGGAGAAAGACCGCTCTAAAAGTAAATGCAGGAGACGTTTTTTGACCTTTCAACAGAAATTATGTAAGTGCTCTCAGGTTATAAATAGCCCCTTGTTTTCCTTCTCTTTGTTTAGCACTCAGAAGTAACACTGGGTTACTTGTTTGTTATGAAGAGATAGGGCAATGCTTTGGAGTGGGAACAATTGCTCACTGTTCTTTATTTACACAGATCCTATAGTGTTTGCAGCTAAATTTTGTTGCTTTTCTTAGCAGTTTTTTTATCTTCAAAAAGCTACAGAAATGAACTTTCTAGTTCTGAAAACAACAACCCCGAAGGAAAACCATAGCACTCACCAACCCGTTTAAAGAGGGAAAGTTTCTTTTTGTCTGGCCTGATCTGTGGCTTAAGAGCAAGTAAGTCGGTGCTAAATGATCATTAAACTAGCACATTCCTTATTCAACCCTTAAACAGAAGGTACTAAATGCTTTGTAGAGTATTACATATACAGTATGTGTATACATGTGTGTCTGTATGTCCATATTTCAAAATAAGCTATCATCCACAATGTCCAATTCCTTTAACAATGACAAAGAGCTTACCTAGTAGCAATTTATTTGGCAACACCAACATGTAACAAATAGAAACCGCCTGGGACCTTACTCTGGAAATCAGGGAATGGGGGTCAGCTAGAAAGCAGAAGTATGGAAACACCTCTTACCCTTGGGGTGCCTCGGGGATTGGGGCATTTTGAACATCTACCTTGTATTTCTTTAGGTTTTGTGACCCTGCTGTTACCATGTATGTAAATTACTTTGTTGCCTTATTTATAAACCATTTATAAAATAGTTTATTTACTTCATTGATTTTCACTGAGAGAGAGCATGATACCCTACAGTAAATCAAAATAAATACTGTGTAGCAAAGAGAATGGAGGTGGTCTTCTGAATTAAAGGGATTTGGGCTTAAAAAACAGCTACAGTACAGTACATTCAATCTCTGTGGGCTACTTTGAAATGCACTGGAGATGGACTCAAGCCTCAATTGCTTCATGACTGCAGCTGGAGGTGGCCAGTCGTGAAATGACACCTGGGCTGAGCTCCCGTTTCCTTTGGTTAATTCAACAAGATCTGTAATATTACTTTTAATCCAGACCCTAGGGGTTGTGCAAATTAATACTTGAAGTGAGTCAAATTGACGTATAGTGCAAGATGGTTGACTTGATAAAATTACACCGAAGGTGATTTTTTTTCTTCTGTAGTATTTTATTTGATGATTCTTTTACACAGTGATTTGTGAGTCTATGAGGCAGTTTAGTGGCTTTGCTGACTTCAGTCTGTAACATCCAAAAGTCTCCATGAGGGATGCTGGAAGTACAGCTTCCTCCATACTGTATTTCAAACATGTCCACGGTGATTTGATACAATTAATTCCAGTTACTGAGGAAAGAGAGTTCTGCCTCTGTGACAGCTCTATTTAGAGTTTCTTTGCTGAAACAGCCAACAGAATGCCAAGTAATGCTAGTTTTGGTGCTGTTTTTGTAAAGTGGGCACTTATCCACCAGGAGCTGAATGGCAGCCAGCTGTCTTAGCAGCATTCACAGGGTGGGATGCATCTTTCAGATGCTGCTGCTGCCACCAGATTTTTTAATAATAACCAAAGACCTTCTCTTCAAACCCAAATTCTCAGAAAATTTCAGAATGTTTCCTGTAAATAATACCCATGGAGCCAGGCTCTGCAGACTGAAATTATTACATTATAGCAGTGTGAACTGGAAAGTGTAGCCGAACATGAGCTGCCATGTTTCCAAGTAAGCACCAAAATGTTACCAGCTTTCTCTCTTAAGAATCCCTTACATGTAGGGAAAGAGCAACACAGGGACTTTAAGTTCCTGATGGGATCAGCTAAGGAAAGGGATGCTGAAGCCATATCCTAGAATCATAGAATGGGCTGGGTTGAAAAGGACTGCAATGATCACTGGATTTCAACCCCCCTGCTATGTGCAGGATCACCAACCACCAGACCAGGCTGCCCAGAGCCACATCCAGCCTGGCCTTGAATGCCTTCAGGGATGGGGGCAACCTGTATCAGTGCCTCCTCGTTCCACAGCCTCCTTGGGTAACCTGTTCCAGTGCATCACCACCCTCTGTGTGAAAAACTTCCTCCTAATATCTAACCTAAACCTCCCCTGTCTCAGTTTAAAATCATTCCCCCTTGTCCTATCACTATCCACCCATGTAAACAACCATTCCCCCTCCTGTTTATACACTCCCTTCAAGTACTGGAAGGCCACAATGAGGTCTCCCTGGAGCCTTTTCTGCTCCAAGCTAAATAAGCCCAGTTCCCTCAACCTTTCCTCAGAGGAGAGATGATCCTAGGTGAACTCCATCCATGCTTCTCCATGAGATTTTCCACACGGCCACAAGATAACATCCCTGTGTTTCACCACAAGTGCAAATTTAAGGTGCCCATAGCTTTTAATGCCCTCACACCCTGGAGGATGGCATGGGCCTTCATTTATTGTAGCATCTAAAAATGAACTTAGCTTACTGCATCAGCAGTGTTGTGTAAATGCCACGTGCTGTAAGTCTGTGACTGAGCACTATGATACATCATAACACAGACATGGTCCCTGCACAGCTGTTGTAAAAGTAAATGTCTGCACGAGTGGCAGTGACTTTAAAGCACATAGGGTAGGCAGTAAATTACACTCCTGCGTGCTGTAAAATGATTTGTAAAACGCCTGGATTCATGAGTCCTTCAAGCTGGGTGCAGAGAGCACATCCCAAAGCACATTGATGCTGTCACTGTCACACGCTGCGTGGCTCTGCCTGCCTGCTCTCCTCGTCGTTCCTCCTGCCAGCAAATGACATTTCTCATGCCCTTTAGCCCGAGTTCGGCGGCTCCCCCAGGGGCATCGCGGAGCTGTCCGGGCAGAGCACCCGCACTGCTGCCGCAGGGCACCCCGTCCCCCGTCCTCCCCCCCCCCCTGCGGCGCGTTGGCTGCGACGGTGCCGAGTGCCTCTCACTGCCCGGCCAGCTCGGGTCAGAGCGTGCCGCACCACGCCGCGATGGAGCTGCGGCTGCCGGGCGAGGAGGAGCAGGAGGAGGAGGAGGAGGAGGAGGAGAAGGAGGAGGAAGGCAGGGATTAGTGCGGAGCCGGCTGGCGCAGAGGCGCAGCTGAGCGCTCCGGCGGGAGCCCAGGACCCTGCTGCCCGTGCGGGAGGCAGGGGCGGGAGGAGCTGAGATGCGGCTGCTCCAGCCACGCCGCTAAAACTGCCGGTCACTCGCTCGCGGGAGGAGGAGGAAGGAGGGCGGTGAGCTCCTTCCTCCCCGCTGCGCCGCGGGGCGCGGGCAGGCCTTCCTCCAGCTCATCCCAGCCCCGAGCCGGAGCCGCCGCCGCCCCCTCTGCCTTCCTGCCCTCTTCCCACCATGAGCGGGGCCGTTTTCACCTCGTAAAGATGGCGGTGTGGGATCGCTGCAACCTTTAGACTAATGACTGTCAGAAACATCGCCTCCATCTGTAATATGGTGAGTGCCCGCGGGCGGGGCGGTGCGATACGGCAGGCCTGCTGGGGCCGGCGGAGGGGGCTGCTCGAGGGCGCGGGGAAGGGGGGGCGGCGGGAAGCCGAGCAGGCTGCGCCGGGGAGCGGTCGAGGCCCGGCGGACTGTCCCGGGGGGGGAAGCGGAGGCACCGACGGGAGCGGGGCTGGCGCCGGCAAACGCACGTTGAGGAAGGAGCCGTAGCCGCCTGTCCTTCCTTCTTTTCGTCTTTCCTCTTCCTGCCCTAAGAACGCTGCTGAGGAACCCCGGAGTTCGGCTCTGAATGCATACCCGCTCAGTGAGCCCGCTAAATCCCTCCAGGCAGGCACCCTGCGGGCTCATGCAGCCAGCAGCCCCCGGGGAATGCACAGAACGGAGTGTTCTGGTGTAAGAGGCTTTAGTCCCGAGGCTGGGGGCTGCTTTAGGAAGTCTCAGCTGTAGCTGCTGTCAGGGTTTTTCTCCTGCTGGGTGCCACCCAGAGATGACTGCTGCTTACTCTTTTAACACTTGGCTTTCTCTAACTCCCGCTGTGTAATTAGGAAGAAATAAGAAAATATTAATATTTTTGCTTTGCCATTCCCATCCCAGGAATAGTTGAAAAGACCATTTCTTCACTGTGCCCAGGCCTGTTTGCAGTCCTGACTCTACTGACTCAGAGCATCTGGATGGGTTTGGATTTCTTAAACTTCTTGGTGGGGGAGAGCTTAAAGTACATCAGTTTAAGGTTTATTAATGAACTGAGAAAGTGGTACACCTGCCAAAGACAAGAGCAAGTGCTAAGTACACCAGCGCAAACAGAAGAGAAGCCAATTGCTGCACATTTTGTTGGTTTAGTCTGTATTTTTCCACCTTATTTCCAGGTTCTTCAAGAGCAGCTCCACACAGTTGCCAACTTCCCTCCATGTGGTGTCCCAGCATGCCTTGTGCTGGCAATGCCACACATACCATTCAGCTGCCCTGGAGAACGGAGCCTGCCTCCGGGGTAAGGCAGCAGGCACAGCCCAGAGATCCGGCTCCCGTGGGTCAGCAAAGCTGGGGAGGGAGCGCGGGCTGTGAGCTGCTCCCTTCTGTGGCAATGGCAGCTTTCCACTGCTCTTAATACCTTCCAGTCCTGTGGGTCAGGGATACTGCAACAAGCACTGCATGAAGGGGAGCTGGAGGCTGTAAGATGGTTGTAAGGCTTTAGCATTGGCTTAAAGTTCTAGGAGCTCCATGATTTCTCTCGTGTGCTTCAGGCATGTGCTTGCATACAGCCGGCTTCTCCCAAAACCTGCATAGACAGAGCAAAGCTGCTGGGTTTATTCTAAAAATGTGCTGCTCAGCTGCTGCCATTAGATCTTGTGAAAGTGGCATGTCAGAAATGGAAGAATTGAAGTCTCACACAAGAGCTCGTAGTTCAAGACAATTCTGACTCATATCAGTACTAAGACAGAGGGTGAAGTTGGTTTGACAGTAATGATGCTTGAAAGCTGTGTGTTCCTTAGGTTATATGTATGCGGTTTTTAGATACGTTGTGTTACACTGGTCATATTCGTTCTTCTGTGTGTAACCCATAGGATTATTAATTTATTTTAGGATATAAAAGCTGGGTTTCAGGAATCTGGTTCTTTAAGCTAAACATAAACTATTGAAAGTACCAGTAACACTCCATTATGGCTCCTCTGAAGATGATCCTGCCCAGATAAAGTGGTGAACTGTAAGAGGAGCTGAGACCTCTCTCCATAAGAATGGGACTTAGGAAGGTTAGAGTTACATGAGCAAACTTTTTGTTTGTATAAACTATTTTTGCTGTTCTAGATTGACAGAAGGCATGTGTAGAAATCTATCAAAGACCTATATTACCCAATCTTGTTCCTTCAGTATAACCTGGTGCTTGAAGAACTGAGCCACTCACAGTCTGTGGCTAAGAAATAGGCAAAACAAGTATAGTGAAGCAAAGCAAGCCAGGGACAGTTTTTAACTTGCTTGCAAAGGAGATTCAGTACTGTAGATTTGCTGGATTAACTCCCATATGCTGAGGGAAACACAGTAGGAACACAGTGAGAAAAACAGGTTTACCCCTTCTGCTTGACATACGTATTTGTTGCATATATTGCAATGCATAACTTAAAATTACTTCGCTGTCTTTTCCCAGTTTGCCTCTCCCCCCACCCTCCCCCTGGTTATAAGGTCTTTTGCTGAGGCTAGAGGGTGTCTTTTGCTGAGGCTAGAGGGTGATGAATGCCCCTCTACCTGAAGGAATTGGTGACACTCCTGTGTGGGCACAGTGGCCACTCGATGAGATGGAGATCCAGCTCCCAAAAAGCTCCTCTTACTGCCTTGCAGATGCTGGAAAGTCATCTACGAGGTCTGTATACTGGCTGGCCACATCAGGAGGTCTGCAATGGGCAATTACCAGCTTTTGGGTCGGGCAGATGCAGTAGAAGTGAAGAAGCATGAGATAAGTTGAGCAAACTCTTAGAAGGAATATCAGCACTCTGTGCCATGTCAGCCTTGTAGTTTCTAGACGTGAACTAGAGGTGTGTTTTTAGACCATAGTATGTTGTAATCCTCATTGGTATCATTTTTGTGAGACATTCCAAACAACTCAATACAGAATGCTGGTTCAAAGGCAAAGAGGCATGCTATCATTTCAAGATTGCTGCTCTCTGAAAACCCCTGCAGTATATTTTTGTGTTTATGAGATTTTGATGCAGCCTTGAGTTCATGCAGCAGCTGTGGCCTGGGCAATATTACTGTTATATGCAGCAAACAGCATCTAACCATTTCAGAATGTATTGACGTATTTTTGCAAAGATGGCTAGCAAGATCTGTGGGCCATGTTTTCCTAAATACCTTTCAGAGTTCTGCCAAAAAGATATATTAGTTTCCCCTTTCATAATTTCATAAGAGTATTTCAAATAATCTGATCTGCACTTCAGCATGCCCTGCCAAATTGATGAGCAGTACGTTTTGAACACACTCGGATGGCTTCTGACACAAAATATCTTTTAGAATACCTCACGGTTGCTCTCAGTAAATGTTATATAGGTATTCTTTTTAAAAATGCTGTGGTTTGATAAAGAAAAATAAACTGCTACATCTGAAAATATTAATATAGGCAGTTCAAGCAATACAATTTTAGAAGAGTGTGGCGTTTCAGCATGACCTACAGGAAATCAGAAAAGAAAGATGACAAATATAGGGAATGTGAAGTCTAATTACTGTAGCATCTTTATGAAGTAAAGAAAAACTTGAGAGCGTGGCTGGCAAACGGGCACTAGAATGACAAACAGAAAGTGTTCTTTTCATCAGAATTCCAGGAAAGATACTTGTAGTATTAGAGGATATACGATGGTGGGAAATGTCCTAATATAGTGACAGAGACTGCCTTGAGTGCATACTGCTTTTATGACAAAAGTGGTCATCAAATACTTCCCAGTTATTTAGAAAATTATAAGCACACTAGGACAATTCATAACAATTCATGTTTTACCGTGTAATATTTTATTTTCATTGCATATAGTCATTGGCTTCTAGTTGCTGAATTAAGAGCAAAGCAGTGGTTATGCTAAATACTTTAGAAAAGGAACCTCTTAGTTACAGTTCAGTAAGGCTGAGTGAGTCTGAATTGTGGAAAAGATGGATTAAAAAGCAAATCTGGGCTCTGATGAAGTATGTGTGGCAGGTAAGTAAGACTTGGGAGGTGAGATTCTGGTGGGCTTGAAAAGACACCAGTCTATGGATTATAAACTATGGCCAATTAGAGAAGCAGTCAGTAAAATCTCCTCTGCCTCGTGAATCTGTCCTTGGTTGGCTGTTTGCTAAATACACTTCTGTACATTTGTGTACACTCAACTCCACAGTGTATGAGTACTTCTGGAGAGTCTTGTGTCTGTTATAACAAAGCTCTGTTATAAGCCTTCTCTTGGACATGCTTAGACTTTGCAGAGAAGGGTGCTGTGCTGATGTTTTCAAGCCAGCTTGAATTCTGGATATTGCTCTGATTATTTCATTTGATTTCACTACTGATCACTTAATAATATGTGCCTCTGAACTGCCACAAAACCACAACATCCCTGACCATTCATTGAAATTTCATGTGATAAACCTGTATTGTTTCTGACTTATGTCTGTCTAACCTGAAGACTTGTGGTGACAGTGACTATTTCACATCTCTAGGCAATCCATCCCAATGATTCAGTGTCCTTATAAGGCTAGAACACTCCCTAATGTCTTATCTGAATTTACCATAATTTGAGCTTCCCACTTCTCCTCCTGTCCACTCTTGAGACCAAGAACAGACTGATTCCCTTCTGTAATAAATGTTATACGCTTTAAAGTATTCTCATGTGCTGTCTCAGTCTTTTCTATCTTATACATGACCCCGTTCAGCCCTTTTTACAAGTCATTTTCCTCTAGGGTTTTTTGTTTTTATTTCCTTCCTTTGGACTCTCTCCGGCTGTGTTTGTATTTCTTGAAGCCTTGCACCCAAAACTGGCCACAAGGTCCTGTGTGAAGTCTTCCTGGTGACAAATTAAACTGGAAAGTCATTTTAAGAACTTTTTAGGCCTCGTCTGTAAGAATTTCTTTGTGTTGTCTTTTTTAAAAAGTGCAGCATCATTAATTTATTCATCTGAATAATACGCTAGAGTCTGTAGACAGTGCTGTTTGTTTGTTTTCAGGAACAATTAGCTTAGCTCTCTCTCATTCTGCATATAAGCAGGTGATTCATTTCTTCCTGTACAAAATGTTATACTTGCCTTAGATGAATTTCAAGCATTTTCAGAGCATTTCTCTAATGGGTGAAAAAATCATTTTGAATTCTAAGCCTGTCCTCCAGTATATCTGCAGCCTTCGTAATTCATGTTATAACGAGATTTAATGAAGATATTTAATCTTCTGTCCTCCATGTTAACAAAGAGTACTCCAGCTGGGGCAGCTGTGATGAAGTCTAGAAGAAGCCTTACCTTAAAAGCGCACTGAGATACGATGAGTGTCATCACTGTGGCCCACACAAAAGTGCTGTTGAGGAAATTACAGGCTGTGAGCAAACCTCAGTTTCTTTCTCATTTCTGAGGCCATACTGGGTTTATTTGTTCTGAAGAGTAAATGGGAGAGGGAAAAAAAATATTGCTATTTGTGCCAGGAAAAAGACCAAGTGCCACTAATCCAAGATCAAATAAACTAAGAATGGAGATGGATTTGTAAAAGAATACTGAACTGCAGTTTGTTAAATGTTGCCTAATTATGGAAACTTTGAAGGTCAATACGTAAAAACAAAAATTACTTTTGGATTTAAATATTTAAATATGGAACTTGTAGGTCTTCACTAGAGCCTTGCATCCCATACTTGTCCTTTAAGGCGTATAAGGCAGAGTACCTTAAAAATCTTGGTCAGAATAGCCAAATGATTCAGGATTTTAGGCTTCAAGGCTTTTTTTTTTCTTCCTGTTTCTTGGCAACAATGCAATGAAAGAGCTGAAGTTATTGATGGTGTATATAATGTGTACATCCATGTTTGGAGACGGTTCAGCGCATCCAGTGGGGAAAAAAAAAGAGTCAGACATCTGAAGCTTGTATAATTTGTCGTTGTGGTCAGAAAACTCTAAGGAAAATATGTGAAATTATTATTTTAAATCATCCTTCTTCCAAAAAGTATGATCACATACTCACTTTTAGGTCTGTCAGTATCCTCTTGCTATTTACTATGATCCCCTCTGTTTTTCATGGCACCTTGTATTTCCTCTTTTATCTCTTGGCAACAAGAACTTAAAATAGCTGTTCTGGTGGAACAATAAAACATTTATTTGCCGGAAAAAAAGATGCTAATCTGGTTGAATTAAACAATTTTTTGTTACTTCAGAAATTACAAAAATGTTTCATTTTTGACATTTCATACATGTGAATTTTGAAGGAGGTGTGTTCAGGTATTCCAATTTCTCTTTGGAAGTCAAGGTTGACCCCAAGGGAAGTCAAGGTCCTATGGTGAGTGTACGTGATATATCTGCTGAGGACCATTTTGTAAATACTGCCCAGTATGATCTCCCTCACTCTTCTCTTACTCTATTGGTGTTGCTTCTGGAAAATAAGTTTGGATTTTCTTTACCATTACTTGCTCTCTTTCCAGTTATTTGTCACAGCCGTTTGCTGGTCAGGGGGCTTCTACATCTTTTTTACCTTTCTTTTCCCTCCCATTCCAAACACTATGCCTTCCAAAACTGTGAAACTCAGGCTGCCTGGCCCTAAAGCCATATCTATTTTGTTCCAATTTCTCTTCTATCTGTTTCAGCATCACCCTTTGTTTAAGTTTTCAGTTTCTTCCTCCCGGAAACAACACCATTTCTAGCACATAGCTTTTCACTCGAATACTAAAAGAATATCTAGTTTGCAGCTGCGTATGTGATCTGAAGCCCTTCTTTGCCATCTTTTGTTGATCTATTTTTCTTTATGTATTTGTTAAATATCTGTTTTCGTTATTCAACTTTTGTCTTCTTTTGCTTAGATTTTCTTGTGAACAAAATATTTATTGTTTCTTACTTTGTGTTTTCTAGTTTGATGGTAATTCATATTGTGTTTCTGTTCATTGAGAAAATAGCTATGCAATAGGTTTTCCACAGTTGACTTAAGAAAGTTTCCAATTTCTTTACTGCACTCTTTTCCTTTAAATTAAGCACATATGTATTCCTAGAAATTTAGTGACATATTTATAGCTCTGTCAGAATGCAGAATTAAGTTTGATTTGCTGTATTGTGTTAGCAGCATCTTTCATTTTGGCACTGTTTCATTCCTCGTTCTCCATAGAACAATTTTATTCGGTTATTTTGCTTTGTATGACTTAATGATCTAATGCAATGTGGGTTTTTTCATTGTTTTCTTTTTGTTTTCTTTTCCCTACACTGTTCTTTTGTATTTATTCTTAAGTCCAAAGGAACAGGAGGTTTTGTTTGTTTGTTTTTATTTTACTTTAAAAATTTTCATATGATGATAGGTACAAATTAAACTTTTGAAAATATTATCACAGAGTCACAGGGGTTGGAAGGGAGCTCTGGAGATCATCCAGTCCAACCCCCTATAGCAGGTCACACAGAAAAGCATTCAGGTGGGTTTTGAATATCTTCAGAGAAGGATACTCCATGAGAGGAGTATTCATTAGAAGGATAACCATTCTGGGCAATCTGGTCCTGTAAAAGTAAATATTTTCCTCATGTTCTCATGAAACTTTCTGTGTTCCACTTTGTGCCCACTGCCTATTGTCCAGTCTCTGAGCAACAGCAGAAGAGCCTGGTCGCATCCATTTGATACCCACCCTTTAGTGTTTGAGCAATTGCTCACTTGTAAAAGTGACCAAAGTGATTTCTGTGCCTGGGGACAAGGATAATCATGCTTAAAACCCAATGTAAGTAGTCATGGTTGAACACTGCTATAGGTGAACAACACACACACACATTTAACACATCTCTAATAAGACTTTTTCTAGCTTTAGCCTGGTTTGGATGTACAGTTTGTGGTTTATTTGGGTTAGAATATTTCCAACCATTCCTTGTGTCATATCAATCGCTTCTGAAGAGCTTTTGTATGTCAAACGTGTAACACTCATTGAACAGATCTATGATGAGCTGTTGGAAACTCCATAGCAGTGTATAGATTTTGCATGAAGATAAGTTAGTGCGCATCATGGATTTGTTTGTTTTTCAGTGATAATTATTTGGCAAATCCTAGGTCTTGCTGTTTCTCTCAGTGTGTTCAAGATAATTTAAATGTTGAAAAAGATTTGTCAGAACCATCTGGCATCCTCTGAAGTAAGCAACCTGGGCCTGGGAAAAAAGAGGTAACAGAGGAGCAATTAGTTAGCCAAGCACTTATATTCTGCTGACATATACAATATATGTATATGTATACACTAACGCACGTTCTGTAAAAGAGTGGGAGGTCACTTTTGAGAGGCATTATTTCCTGCAAGTTCTAGAGGGAGAATTTTTTCCAGCATGGAAAAATCTTCCTGCAGAAATGAAAAAACAAAAACAAAACCAACCCTCATCCAATTTCAGTCTTAATTTAGAGAACTTAATTTGAATGCTGAATGTATAATTGAAGAAAACCTATGCATTGGTTTGAATGCTTTGCTGTGAAGTCTGTATGAGGATGGTTTTCTTCAGACGTTGCATTGATCTTTTGTATTTGAATTGTCTTCTGTAAGCCAAGGTGTTGATTTAACCAGCAGCTGTTTGCTTTGCTGTTAGTATCAGATAGGCAACTGCCTATCATTTTCCTCCCTCATGGGAACTCAGATGCTTTGCTGAATGTAGCATTTTTGGCAAGGCTGCCTCTCCAAGCAAAAAAAACCTGATCCTCATATAGAACTTAGGTAATTATCACACTGTCATATCAGTTGAAACACAGCCAGCAATGGCTTTGTACTGATCCTTTCTTCTCTGAGTTTCTCACTGAGGCTTGGTAGAGCCCTCCAAGGGCGTACAACATATTTCTTAATCTTTTCATGGAGCCTTGTGCAAATGAATTACCTAGTCTCAAAGGGAAATCCTCTACATCTGGTCTAAGAAATAATCTCTGTGCTTGTAAGAGAAAGGAAGAGACTGGAAAGAGATTTGGTAAGGGTTTATGAAACACAGAAGCTTTGGACCTTTTCTGGAAGCTGCTAACTTGAAGGAGCTTCTTTACTTTCAAGGCTTATAGGTTGTTAAAGAGCACCAGTGCTGGGTTTCACACCATTTCCGTTGAGTAAAATCATCTTCTTTTGATGGACTGACATGAAAAAATAATCTAATAGAGCAAGCAATGTTGATATTAGGTGGAGGAAGGAAATAAAAGTCGGATGTTGAGAAGAAAAACCAGAATTACTGAATCTGATTAACACTAAATTTAAAAATTTTAACTGATGAGCTCTCCAACCCAATATTGAACAAACCTCAGGAAAACAGGTCATTTCAGAGCACTAGGAAGAAATGCTGCTTGTAAATTTTTTTTTTTTTTTTACTCTGAATAGAGTCAGCATGGACTTGTGTAAATGCAATCTGATGTCAATCTCAGAGAAAAAAAAAACGAACAAAACACAAATATGACTATGGGAGACAGCTGGTACAGAGCAAAAGGATAATTAAGTTTTACATGTTAGCATCTTTGTGGTGGCAGTTTATATGTTCTAATGAAAGTCAGCCAACTGTGCCATTCTTACGTGACAGAAACTACAAAGGCTTAGTGTATTAATACTACCTACTGCAGATTACATTCAGTAAGAAAATGACTCTCTGATGTCAGTAAAACAATTATCAGACAGATTGAGAACTGGCTAACCAATAGATCTTGAATAACTGTACATAGAGAATACTTCTCCAAGTACAGTATTTTTACTGATGTCCTTCGGAGATCGTAAAATTGCTCAGGTTGAAAAAGACCTTAAAGATCATCAAGTCCAACCTCAACTTAACCATACTACCCTAACTCTAACAACCCTCTGCTAAATTATGTCCCTGAGCATCACATCCAAATGGTTTTTGAACACATCCAGGGGTGGTAACTCAACCACCTTCCTGTGGAGCCAATTCCAGTGCTTAACAACTTTTTCTGTAAATAAGTTTTTCCTGATATCCAACCTAAACTTACCCTGGTGCAACTTAAGGCCATTTCCCCTTGTCCTGTCACCTGTCACCAGTGAGAAGAGACCAAACCTGCTCTCACTGTAAGCACCTTGCAGGTACTGGAAGAGAGCAATGATGTCTCCCCTCAGCCTCCTCCTCTCCAGACTGATCTGTATGTTTACACAGTAGCAAGGAGTGACAGCACTGGCAGCAATGAGGCCTGTTAGCTCACTGATCTAAGCTTGTTAAAAATAAGCATTTTCATACAGTCAAGCTACAGGTAATGCACAAAGAAGTAGTGAGTGTACTTACAAACCAGTAGCTGTGAAAGCGACTTTACTGTTGAAATGAAGACACAGCTGAACATAAGTTGAGGCACTGACCAAGAAGCAAGGCAGTGCTTGGACTTATGCACCTTTCAACATTAGAACAAAGTACCACATGTATTATGCTTACTTTTAACTTCTGTGCTGCTCTTATTAGAACAAGGTGCTGTTCTGGATCTCAGGTTTTGTTAAAGGCCTCTGACAAATTAGAAGGGATGCAGAAGAGTTTCAGTAATGCTTAAAAAACCTGCTCAACATCTAGAGGTCAAGTATCTTTATGAAACAAGAACATAATGGGATCCAGCTGCTTAAGTATGAAGTATGAAATAAGGGAGAGGCGTGTCGGGGGAGAACCACTGTTGTTGTGACCTGTTCACTTCAAGTCAGCCATCATCAGAGCACCCAGGTCAGGCTAGCTTCACTACCTACAACTGCAAATATTTGTGTTGGCTCGGGTGACTGTTGTGCTTGGCCATTAGAAGAGCAGAGTTAGCTTGGCTGATTGTAACTGAAAGGAAAAAGTGCATTTCTATCTTAATGTCCATGACTCTATTTTAGAATTTTAATAGTTTACATTAATTCTTCCCTCTTTCCTTAGGGCACCAATGCCTCTGCTCTGGAAAAAGACATTGGCCCAGAGCAGTTTCCCATCAATGAGCACTACTTTGGATTGGTCAATGTAAGTACAATTTTCAATGGACAAATCCTATATAGAACTATGGTTTTTATGAGTTTTACTTATTTTTTTCATCCCAATGCTGCTCTAAGGCACGATTGCCTTGTTTTTAAAAAGTGCTGTGCATGTTCCAGTTTTAGGCACAATGGGCTGCAGAATTGTTTAAAATGTTTTGAAGATAACTTCATACTCCCCAGAGAAAACAGTTTAGTGTTCTATGGATGTTTCCAGTGGTTAGAGCTTAAATTGATAAAGTCAATTTTACCTATAAAATATGAGGGACAGTCTCTAATTTTTGTAGAAAGTGAAGGAGTTGTATAAAAGTTATATAAATATATTCCTACAGCAGCTGCCTGGCAAAATGGCTGTGTCACAGAAGACAGATGTTGAGTAGTTTCTTGTGGTATACAGAGATTAAGATTGTTTTTGCTTTTACATGGCAGTTTGGGAACACCTGCTACTGTAACTCCGTGCTGCAGGCACTGTACTTTTGCCGTCCATTTCGGGAAAATGTTTTATCATACAAGGCCCAACAGAAAAAGAAGGAAAATCTCTTGACTTGCCTGGCAGATCTTTTTCACAGTATTGCTACTCAGAAGAAGAAAGTTGGAGTTATTCCGCCAAAGAAGTTCATATCAAGGTTGCGAAAAGAGAATGGTAAGTATGAAACTGGAATTCTCTTAGATATCTGTAAGCTGATCAGGGAAATCTAAACATTGAGCAACGTGGTCATATTAGTCAGATGTCTTAGTTAAGTCTGTAAATGACTTTTAGCATTTTTTGGTTTTAGATACTAATATTATAGTATCTGTTATGCAGCCTTATGCTTGAAATTGCTATGCCAGATTTCCTGAGTTCTCAGAGGTGATAATTCAGTGCATGGTATGACAGACCACACTGAGCAGTGAGTTAGAGCTGGGGAGGAGGTGGCATTCTGCCTCAGGTTTTTTCTTACCTTTAATGTAGCATGGCAGAGAGAAATGCTGTGGGCAGCTGGCAGTACTGAAGCAGTGTGGCCTATTAGGGCTACAGGCATTACAAGCCCAAAATACCTTGGAGAGCAGGAAACTGTGTTTTGGAGTTGTTCAGTGGACTGCATGTCAACCACTGCTGCTGTTCTTAGAAGCAGTGGGTGCAGTCTGACACTGAGAAGCATCAGGCCCTTTTTGAGCACCACACTGGCAACAGCATATGCCTGGTCTTTTAGTGTTTCTTCCCAAGGGATGGGGGGAATGTCTTGAAATAAGGAAGCCTGCCATACAGTTCCTTTTCAGCCTGGATTCGTATCAGTGTGGGTGTTGTACTTGGAAACAAGGGAGCTTTGAATGAAGAGAAGAAAGAATTGTGAGTTAACACCTGGAAGAAATTGCCTCCTGGTGACAGCATGTAAATGGGCAGACTGTCCATTGCAAAGCAGGCATTGTAAACAGTGACAAAGTCAGCTCCAAGTCATCTTAGTGATAAATGCCCCTACACTGCTGGGATCACCTTTTGGGACCTGGTCTTGTGTTTTCAACTTTTTCAAATTAGGGACAGATTTGGAATATATTAATGTGCTTCTGTGTTCAGGCTAGCTGCTGCAAAGCTATTGACTGTACAATATTTTTGAGGAAATCCATGTGGGCTTTTTCCAGGAGCAGAGGGATAAAATCACACATTTCTTGGGAACGCAAATTATTTTTCTTTAATGTTTTGGGTAAGTTAAGCCTTCACTAGGGAAGAAGCCTGTTTTTCATCACCACTGAGGTAGTCTCTGCTCCAGAAAGCATTTTATATGAAAGAGAAGTCTGTGCTCATCTTGTGTGTGAAAAATAAGCTTTGTTAGATGATGTTGCTATTATTATTATTATTATTATTATTATTATGTTTGCATCCAGCATCTTCGTTTTCGCCAGCCAAGGTTTGTACTGTCCAAACTCAGTGATGTGGAATGTATGGGTGGGAATCAGTCTGATGTTAAGCAATGGGTGTAAGCAATTAATGTAAGTTCCTTCTGTAGTCACCAGTTTTCTTGTACAGTGGGCACAGATAGTTGGCTGCACTGAGGACCACTCTCTTGCTTTCTTCACAGACTGTAGTAGAAGCCTACACAGCTAATTCCAAATACAACCCTACTCTTTTAGACACGCTAAAGTTATGTGAGTTGAAGTCTTCCCTCAAGGTAGCTTCTCTGAGAGCCAGTGTACTTTTCTTTGGCATGATTTTAAGTAGTTTGCTGAGCAAGGACCAATACATGTCTTTGGAAAACAATGACTTTAGTTTGATTTCTTGAAATAAATGATATACTCAGCTTTAGAAATCTTGACTCTCTTCTTCACAGATCTATTTGACAACTACATGCAGCAGGATGCACATGAGTTTTTGAATTACTTGCTGAATACAATCGCCGACATTTTACAGGAGGAGAAGAAACAGGAAAAGCAAAATGGGAAATTGAAAAATGGCAACATGACCGAAGCTGAAGAGAACAATAAGCAAGAACTCACCTGGGTGCATGAGATTTTTCAGGGAACACTGACTAACGAAACTAGATGTTTGAACTGTGAAACCGTAAGCATTGGGATAGATCTTTTTTTTTTTTTTTTTTTTTGGTTGTTGCCCTTTAATAGATAGATACATTTTATATGTATAAACATATGAATCTTTTCAGACATCTGAGAATTGTGGATATTCCTGTAGACTTTACTTCTTGAAGTGAGTATATTCTTTTCTAAAAATTTATTTTTCTAGGTGTTTCTTGGCTAGCCTTTGCCAAGTCTGGCTGTCATAGCATGTACCTCTACACTTAGAACCCTTGCTAAGTTAATCAGTATCCTTCTCTATTGCTGTAATTTCAGGAGAAGGTATTTGCATTTTTATTCCAAGAACCAGAGGAAAGATAAGATGGATTTGCATTAATTTATGTCGAAGAATGTGACTGCCAAAGGATTTGCTATTAACAAACCATACGTGTTCTTTTGTCTTCTGAAATATTCTTAAAAGAATGGTGGAAGTCTCTTTATTTGAAGTCTCAGTAAAGCACAGCATAGTTTGCAAATCTTACCTAACTTTTGCTTTGTGTCAAGGATGAACTAGTTTTCTTAGCACTTTCTATAGCTGATAGAGTTTGCAAAGGACCTTCTTCACGAATCTCTCTCCATCTGTCTCCAGGTTGTTCTGTGAGATGGAAGTCTGAGCAGTATCAGATATTCCATCTACACAGTACAGCTTGTTCTCATTCCAGTCCTTGCACTAAGTTGTTGCAATTGTTTGTGCAGCAGTGTTGTGAATTGGGCCAACAAACTGATCTCTCCTAAGAATGATGTTTCCAACTCAATCCAATATTGCTACTTTGGAACTTGTCTATAGAAAACACAGCTTTAGATTACTCACAAGTCTAACTCTAGGCAGCCGAATTTAGGTGAGATAAAAGTCTAGAAGAACATATTCTGATATTCTTTAATGATAACTCTACTCCAAGTAAAAGACTTCTTGGGAGCTCATGTTCAGGGACAGGACAGAGTGATAAAGTGACAATCAACTTGAGAAATGGGGTGAACCGAATCTGGAACAAGACTGTTAAAGAGAAAATGCGAGAGGTAGAAATTGAAAATTAATTCTTTAGTATATCTCAATTATGACAGCTCACATAGTAATAGCAAGATAAAAAAACTGGAATCCTAAGTTTGCTCAGTCAAATTGTAATGAAGTCAAGATGTGTCTCCGAGTAAGAGCAAAACCGCACAACACACAGTATGCAATTCAAAGTGATCAAGCTGTACGGAAAAAACAGCACTATGTGCTGCTGCTGTAGAAAGGCACTGCAGCTTCCTGTGAATGCAGAAATATGGTGCTCTGTACAGTATAATTCTACAGTTGTTTATGTTTTTTTTTATTATTACTGTACCTTGAAATCTTTGGAAAATAGAGTGGATTAAAAGGTAACACTTTGCTAAAATGTGAATGTATCATGCGTGAGGAATCGTGCAGATTCCAGTAGTTATTCTCACAAAGAGGGCAGTCTGAATCTGTGTTTCCAGTGACCTCTAGTTATAATTGTATTATTCTAGCTTGATTGGACTCATCTCCCCGTTTGAGTAATATGTTATGTGCTGAAGTCAATATCAGGATTCCTAACTGCTTAGTGATATTCAGATGAAATGCTCTATTTGCCAAAGACTTTTCCAAGTATTTAACCTCCCTCTTGATATGCTGTGTGCCTGACAGAACTCTACTTCCAGCAGCAGAGACACAATGTTCTCTGAGGTTTTGTTGCTCTATTTTTGAATTCTATACATGTGTTTACACTGCAGTTGATTGCTGCCAGTTTTGTGGTTTCCTGTGCTCTTTGGATAGAATCATATCTCAGAGAGGATTTTTGCTTGAAGAACTGCTGCTCATTTTATTTAAATGTACTTTATGCCTCTGTACATCCTTGGTAATATCAAAATTCATCCTGCTAAAGGTGTTCCTCTGAGTTCAAGGTTGATTTGGATTGCATTCACCATGTTTATAGGATGATATAATATGAAGATGAGCTCAGAGCAGTACGTAATTTCCAGACCCACAGGCCTGCATGAGTTTGAGCATAGAAATTTGAGCATGAGTGTCTGGAGTCAGAACAGCAGATGGAACCCCTTGCTGAAGTTCTGGATTTGAACTTTGCAATCCTGTCAGATTAAGTTATTCTAAAGAAATGCATTCACAGAAAGCAAGATATGGAGTGTTTGTGCAACATTTACAATCAGAATTGGTTGTTACAAATATGACTAAATTCATTTGTAGTAATTCTGCTACAGTCTTAGTTAATCTCATCCGAAAAACAACCACATTGGTTTTTCTAGGTGTTCAAGGCCTCAAAAACTAGTTAATGGATGAGCAGAAAATCACTAGATTTTGGGATTTAATTGGTTACCCTGTCCTAATTTTCATTTATTTTACAAAACCATTTATTAAGATGCTGAGTAAGATGTGGTGTTCTTTATGATCTGAGATGACTCAAAATGGGGTCACCTTTTACAGATCTGTTTGTCTACCATTCCTGAGAGAGTCCTCATTAATGTTTATTGGAGAGAGGTTCCAAATGTGACCGAAGTTTAGAACATCTTTGAATTTTGGAGAAGCTTGAGCTCGGAGTTCCCAACTACCTCAGGGAGTTGCTAACCTACACCTATAATGAATATTGATATATTATATATTGATATGATATATATATATATTCAATATATATATCAATATATATATATATGATATATCATTATATATTGATATATATATTGAAGATTTTCCTTATTTTGAATCTCAAAGCTGATACAAAAGATGAAGGACCATTAACGAGATGACCTATAGGATACATGAGTGGCATTTAAAAATCATATTTCCGGTCTGCAAAGAAATATTGAAATTCCATGATTTTCCATGAAAAGAATTCTGGAGAAAAATGTTTTGGCTCAGCTGAAGTACAATAATTATCTGTTGTAGAAGATAAATATATGTATACATATATAATTCAATCTCCTTCAAGATTAAACATTTTAGGTGAAAAGTCATTTTCAAGCAAAGCCAGGATCTATCACTCTGAAAATGTTTGAAAGACTATTTTTTAGAAAAAAAATACTTTTATCAGACTTTTCCTCATCTTCTTCCACCTAAAAAAAAACACACTGGTGAAATCACAGCGATTTTACAAAATATTACCGCTTTGCCATTTTTTCCTCCAACCTCTCATTCAGTCTTGTTAAAATTATTCATCAACAGTAATATTCCATGGGGAAATGTAGGTGTGCCAACAAGAGACACAAAGCCAAGCTTTTAAATTTTCACTGGAGAAAAAATATAAAGCATTTGAATGTGACATTTCTCAATGGATGCCTGCATGGAAATTATTTTCACTGTATCCTTAATAGTGGAAAGTATCATGTAGGGCGTAAACTGAGATTACACAATTTATACACAGATAAAATTCCAGTATAATAAGGAGCTGGGCTGTATTTTGTAACAATAGAACATATGTACTACACCAACCAGAGCCTAATGTACAGGATGATGCTCCCTGTTTAGTGGATAGCAAAGTGCAGTCATCAGTCTGTGGTCAGTGGGTTTGGATAATTGGAGTAGACAGAAGTTGGAAACTGGGTTGGCCTGGTTGCTTAATTGGCAGAATGAATATGGTCATGCTGATCTAGGTAAAACAAACAAACAAACAAACAAAAAACAACAACAAAGAAAAACCAATTGAAATAAATACTTTGTGTAATTTATTTTGAGAAATTGTTCCATCTTATAGCGTTTGCCCATAGATACATACAGCATTTTGATGCATGATGTTTTACTAAATCTGCTTTACGTGTATATTTTTTGCTACAGGTTAGTAGTAAAGATGAAGATTTTCTTGACCTTTCTGTTGATGTGGAGCAGAACACATCAATTACACACTGTCTAAGGTAAATGAATGCATCCCTTTGATGAATGTTTCTATCTGATTTTGTTATATTTTCCAAATCTACTAGATGCAAAAAAGAGAAATGGAATAGGATTGTGTTTTGAGCTTTTCCCAAGCAGAAAATTACTATAAACTGGGTTCTTCCTCTAGTGACAAAATACACACTAATGGATTTTGTTTTTCTCTTGTTTTCAATGTACGTGTTTGAAAGAGAAAAAACAATTTCTCTCTTGGGGAAAAATTGATTGCACTGTCATCTTGAAGAATTGCTGTAGAATAATAATTGGTTTCAAAGAGATTTGTGTGAGCTTATCTTTAAGCTTTTAGTCAAGTGCTTTGTTGATTAGGATTTATGTGCATATTAAAAGTCATGTGTGTGCTTTGTAGAGCACTAGAGTCCTTAGAGGGCAAAAGATTTTGGAAGTCTTCTGTTGTGCCATGTAAGTTTCTTACTACACATCTTATCAAATTATAATGAGAAGTTTTTAAGTCAGTTCCGCTCTTATTTCATGCCTAATTATTAAACAAATCCTTCAGAGACCTACGTAATTTTCAGATTTGCATGAATGGTTAATCTGAGAGATATAAAATGTATGGAGTTTTGGCATCGATGCAATGGACAGGTACCTAGGTTTAAGACAGAATATTACTGCTCTAAAGTAATGATTATCGATTGGCCAAATTACTCATTCAAACTCCAAAATTGCTGGCAACGTTGAACAACTACTGAAACTAATTAACAGTTGTTCTGGAATGCCTAGGAAGTGTTACCTGATATCTCACATCAACTATGGAGTTACAGAAAGAGAAAGCATACAAGGCATGGACCACTCCCTGAGTCAGATGGCAGTGATTTCTATGTGGACACAACTGTCCTAAGAAATGGCTACTGCAAAGGTAGTTGCTGCATCTTTACAGCTTAAATTAGCACTGCACTGAAAAGGTACATAAAAGAAAATCTGTGCAATACAACGTTTCAGTAAAATGAATTTCTTCCCCATATAGATGAATGTTCTTTTCAGTTATTTTTGTAGCTTTTCAGATTGAAAATATCCTGTCTCTGTAAGAAATCTGAAGAATGTAAGTCTTTGGCATAGCCTTAACTCCACAAAGCAGGCAGCTGGACCTGAAGCAGTAAAAGTTTAGCAATAACATAGTACATTTCTGTTATTTTTATTTCCTCTAGGATCTGCAAAGCTTTTTGATCCCAATTTCTAACTAATCTGCCTATGCTTTTTGTTCTGTTTTGTTCCACTAAGAATTCTGTCATCTATTAAAATAGGAAATTTGTACTATTCACTCATATAAACAGTAGAAAGCATCTTCTGCACTGTTGTATAGAATCTGCAGAGTTTCTAGAAATTGACTGTAGAGGGTCAGTGATGAATTACCATGTTTTGAGAGAGAAAGTAAATTCCTTTTTCCTGTTAAAATACCATATAAACAGATGCAGATTGGCCCATTAATGGAACAGGAGGGAGTTAGAAAGGTCTTGCAACTCATTCTGCTGTTGTAGAGAGAGGTTTCTCAAGCCTGTAGTTCTTAAGTGTGAAACATGTTTTAGGAGTGCCGTGCTGAGAATTCTTGATAGATGAAACAAAAATTGCACTTTTGAAGGACAAGAAAACCATCTAATTTTCCTGCATACATCTCTTCCCCCAAGGAGATAGTTATTGCTTGTGTGTAGGCTACTTGTTTTGTTCTTGGTACAGACAAAGAAATTAATGTGCTGGGTCAGTAAACAAGCAGTGCCTCTAGGTTCCGTGACTGTGCCTCAACTGCTTTAGTAGGACACGGTAACAGCCTTTTAGGCAGAAGGTAGAGGACAGATAAGAGAGTAGTTTGTTTTAGATTAGATACTGGGAAAAAAAAGTACTATCTTTGAGGATGGTGATACAGTGACGCAGTTTGCCCACAGAAGTAGCTGTGTGCCATGGATGCCACGTCTCTGGAAGTGCTCAAGGCTATGTTGGATGGGGCTTTGGGCAACCTGATTTAGCAAGAGATGTCTATGCCCAACGTTCCTTCCAACTCAGGGTATTGGAATGATAGAATACATCTATTTAAAGCACAGTCACAAAAAACCCACTGTGTCTAAAGTGGAAGATAGGTGCTTACGTCTGCATTTAAGGTTCTCAAAACACCTGCCTAGTTGCGATGTAACGCTAGAGTTGACAAAACAAATTACTGTTTTTTTTTTTTTTTACCTGTTAAGATTTTTAGACACCTAAAGTTCTGTTCCAAAACTTATCAACATTGTGATTTCTGACAAATCTTTTCGGCTAACTGCACAGCACAATCAAGCCAACTCTGCCTCTCTTCAAAAGCTCAGATGACACTTTCCTTTTCAGACATCGTGAAGATAAAACCACATAACTTCTGGATAGATGCTCAGAGGTTAGGGGATGCAGAAGACTAAGTTCAATTTATTTTTCTGCATTAGATGATTCAAGTTTAGCTTACAGGAGAACACTATAAAATGTTAATTACCTGGGGATGAAAGAAGTGTGCTTGAAGATATTCCATTCTATAAATAATTTTAAAAGGCACTGGATGGGTTAAGCATCTACACTGAAATCTTGGCAGCCTCTTGACATGCAAGAGATGAGGATATAGGTCCCATTTAGAGATAGCTGAGTCCTTCCCTCCCCACGAAGGCCAGGTTGGATGGGGTCCTGGTCAGCCTAGTATTAAATGGGGAGGTTGGTGGCCCTGCCTGTGGCACGGGGGTTGGAGATTCATGATCCTTGAGGTCCCTTCCAACCCAGACCATTCTGTGATTCCCTGTATTGCACAGAGGGTCTCAGCACCTAATACAAAGCTGTCGCTACAGCCAGGTACTGTAAGTCCCTTGCAAATTCCAGTACAGTTTCTTCAGGTGTTTTAGAAAACTGGATTTCAGCAGTAATAACATTTCATCCCGTGTGTCTTTTTAGGATTCCAGTTCCACAGTCCAAGCGTGGCACTGGGTCAAAAGCATTAAGAACTTTGAAGAACTGATAATTGTATTTACTTACAGAGACTTCAGTAACACAGAGACATTATGTAGTGAGCAGAAATACTACTGTGAAACCTGCTGCAGTAAACAAGAGGCACAGAAAAGGTAAGTGAAGAGCAGAGTGGTTTCAATATGTTACTCCTGGACTTTGACAAACTTTCTCTTTAACATTTATTGTGTTTGTAGAACTTGCACCCCATATACACGCTCTGTGTGGCCCAGAGAACTTGCAGACAGATTCAAAGCTATTGTACTTGTTAGTGTAGAAGCTACTGCTAGTATACTATTGTTACTTACAAGGTCCTTTTCTAATGCAAACATTAAGGAAAGAGTGGCTTTGAACTGGACAGGTCTTTACCATGTGCATTCTTATGGTGTCACAGGATGCGAGTAAAAAAGTTGCCAATGATTCTTGCCTTACATCTCAAGAGATTCAAGTACATGGAGCAATTGCACAGGTATACTAAGCTGTCTTATCGTGTTGTATTTCCCCTGGAATTACGTCTCTTCAACACGTCTGGCGATGCTGTCAACTTAGACCGGATGTATGACTTAGTAGCTGTTGTCGTTCACTGTGGAAGGTAAGACTCCCTCACGTCGATCATCTCAAACTATTACAGGTTCCAGGCATTTGTCAAGGGTGAGGCATGCCTGACAAAATAGAAGGAGAGTGGAAGAGGGGACATAAGCTGTACTGCTGCTCCAGCTTGCGTTTATCTTGGCCAGAAGCTCTTAGCCACCTTTCCTCATAGTAATCTGAACCTCTTTGAAAAATAGCACTTCAGGCACCCAAAAGTCAACAGATTGAAATCATGCGAAAGGAAGAAGAAAGCTGTCTCTTTCCTCATCACTTGGAGAACTTGGAGACAGGACTCTGTGAGGGCCATGGGCTGTTAGCAGGTAGACTCCGCAGCAGGTCAGCCAGTTCCTGTCAGGACAATGAAAACGATAGCTTTATTAAAGCTTCTCAGAAGTGAAGCATCGTTAGACATGAAACAAACAGATAAATCTTTGGGGTTGGAGAAATGTCTTGTTCTCCCTTAATCTCAAAAACCATAAATAAGTTACTATTCATGGCTCGTATTTTCAAAATATTTCCCCTTAAAATTACTTCATGTTGTTTTAAAAATATTTGCCATAGTTGATGCCAGATATGAGGAAATTGTTAAGTACTGTATAGATCAATTTGCAGATGGTCATAACACAAATCAAAGCAATACATTACAAATTTAGTTGACTAGGTCATAGCAACGGGGCAGAAAAAAATAGAACATATATACTGTACAGCTAGAGATGGGTTTACTGTATTCTTCTTAGCATGTAACTATAATTTCACCTGCTCTTATATAGATGAGCTACTTATCAAAATGGACCTAATAGTACTTTCTAGTGTTATATTGGGTTTTGAGATTTTTCTTCATTTTCTTTTTCAGTGGACCGAATCGTGGGCATTATATTACTATTGTGAAAAGTCATGGATTTTGGCTCTTGTTTGATGATGACATTGTAGAGGTCAGTATGCTGAAGCCCATGAGCACAACATTTGTGCTTTCTTCTTTGTTTGGAATTAAAGTTCTGATCCAGATCTGGGTACAGATTACTAGTCTGCAAAGCCACAGCTTGCTTGCAACGTGACATTTTGCTCGGCTCTGTTAGAAAGTTAGATTGCAAACAGAATGATTAATGGCATAGTTCTTACCCTGTCAATGTAAAAGACAGTCGTTTTATTGTAAAGCGACATCAAACATTTTTAATATCAGATTCAGAGTGTTTAATTTGGAATGTTTTTTATACATAATAAGATCAAGTTAATTCATTAAAACTTAAAACATACAGGAACTATTTTGCAATCTTTCACAATCTCACTTGGCAAAATTGGACCGGGTAAAGTTAGGGTTGTTTGGAGTTTTATTTCTTAAACAAGGAGGTTACAAGAGCATCTGAATTTTGTGGTCAGTCTGGGATGGTCTGGATGAAAATTAGTGAGGCATGTGGTCCACAGCTATTACAAATTGTCTAAACATAGCACGATTTGTTCCCAAGCAAATCCTTTATGTCACTGTGGAACCTGGCATAACAGGGGTCTTGAGTCTAGTTCCCCGGGTTTAGATTCATTGGAGTAAAGTAGGACTTCAGGACCATTGTGAATGAAGCTCGTATTGAAGAGGGTTTCTGTTGCTTTTCGGAAAGATGAGGTCACATTTGTGCTTTTTGTTTACTACTGCATTCCAAACACTGTGTTATTTGAAAAAGCCTAATTCCTTTAGGCTCTCCAAGGCAAACATTCCTTTTGATTTCAATGACAGTGATCAGTAGGGTTTAGCACCTGAACATTAATTAACATTTCACTGCTTGAACTGCAAAGGGAATTTGCTAACTGCTGCTCTGAAGCACTTAAATGAATTTGTCCTCTGTTTTTATATAGTCTTCTAATCTATGCTTGGCATTTCTTTTACTTACGAGTACATTAAATGATTCTATTTATTTTACAGAAAATAGATGCTCAAGCTATTGAAGAATTTTATGGACTGACCTCTGATATATCAAAAAATTCGGAGTCTGGTTATATTTTATTCTACCAGTCAAGAGAGTGACTTGGGAAACTGTGACAGCTGCACACAACAACTCTGCAGGCAAAGAAGGTGATGGCCCACTGAATTGACTTCTACAAAAACCTCATTTTGTATGGCTGAAAAATGATATATTCTGCCTCTCATTAAATGGCCTATATGGTATTGACCTTAACTGTTCATTTTTGACATCCAGAACTTTCTTTCAGGAGGGGAGGGCAGTTTGTTGTTTTTAAGTCTGATTGAGAAGTTAATTGCAGTCAGATTCTAGTAGAGTTTATATGGAATAACACCGAAAGAATTGAATGTCAACTGTTAAACCAAATCTGGCTAGAGCAGTATTTTATGTGGAACAGCTCACTGTATTTAGGCCAAAGTTGTTTTAAGCTTTCTAAATGATTTTGGAGTGTACTGACTTTCTTAACCAATTTAAATGTAAGGGGGAAAAAAATCTGCTTCACAATGACTGGAATTGTCATAGAGTATTTTTCTTATTTTTATTTTTTTTTACATGTTACTCTCAACTGCAAAGAAAGCTAATCTTCCAAAATCATTTAAGCTTTGGGGGTTGTTAAAAACTTTCAGTGTATAATGTTAGGCCTAAAATTCACATAGAAGGATGTAAATTACAGTGGAACTAAGCAATACTATATGCCAAGACAATGTGATAGTACAGATGAGGTGAGATTTCAGAACTTACAGAGCACTGGAATAAAATCAGCAAGATGACACATGTAGCACAGAGATAAACTACTTTTATAGAGATTGAGCTTATTGTTCTGCTAAAACAATATAACATGTTCTTGACTTCATTGATTTTGCAGAGATAACAACACTGCTCATGTGCAGTGTATCCATGAGGACTGAAATTCCACTGTCCAGATCCAGGTGTGCTGTTGGTACACTGTATACATAAAACAGGCTCCATCCTACAATTTTTTTGAATATTTGACAGCATTTTGAACAGACTTAGTTCTGCTGTTTCTGATTTTACTGGGCGAATTGGGCTGGTAACAGTAATACACTGGCTAATAAAACTATCAAACACACATACTGGAATACAGCAAAGAAGGAATGTAAAAGAATGTGTCAGCAGGGTATAAGAAGGGATGGAAAGCGGAATGAGGAAGAGGTAGCCCTGGGTATCTCTCTTGCTTGGTTTGACACAGTTGTACAGTGCTTGAACCTTAGCACCCGAATACCTGTTCAAATTATATCAACAGCAAAGAACCTCCTGTTGCCTTCAGGGCGACAGAGAGCTGGTTCCAGCATTTTCTAGGACTCTTTGTCATCTCATGAGATGTATTTCTACTTGTTACATTTTATTGACTCTTGTTCAGTATTTATTAGACAATGTTGCTTTTGCTACTTTTCCTTTAGAAGCCTGCTTGTCATTTTGTGGCAGACATGTTTCAGAAAACTGCCTCTGAAGCAAAGCTTAATCTTCTATTCTAGTTTTCCACAGGAAAGAGAAAAATACTTTTCACTGCAATCTACTGTGAATGTGAAACATTTGTTGTTGTTGAATAATGGGGAAAACGAAATACTGGCTTCTACACCAACATTGATTGAACAGATGGATTTATCTACGGCCATTTTGTAAACCAATGAAATGTAGCACTTTACACTGAAGGAGAAACAGAAGTGACCTTTTCTTTTTTGTGGTTTATCATGTCCTTATACCAGTACAAAAAAAAAAAGTAACCTTAGGGTCCTTGGGTACACGAATAGCAGAGCTCTGCAGAGATCACTCATGTGGATGAAGGTTGTTATGCGGGCTATAGATAAGCATAATTGGGATGCCATTCTTGTTCTTGTATCAATGATGAAATGAAATGTTCTATCTGTAACACAAAAGACAGACAACCTACAGGAGACTTGAGCTCTCACTGAAGCCCAGGACGCCTTTTCCAGTGAAAAGCTAAACATGTCAGTCTTTTTTTTTTTTTTTTTTTTTTTTTAAATGGGTTTATTTATGTGCATTCCAAATTTCCATACTAAAAATATAATAATTAATTACCTTTCAAAACAGGAGTGTTTCTTGCTTGTGAATGAAGGCAGTTTCCAGATCAGCATTCATCAATGTTGGTCCAAGGGTCTGTACTTCACAGTTTACTGCAGAACATTCATAGGGCGTTCTTCAGTTTCCAAACAAGGAAGAAAAAAATCCTTAATGCAGCTCATGTTTGTACATTGTGCGTAGAAGTGACATTAAAATTGGTTCAATTGTAGGATATATTTAAAAAAAAAAAAAAAAATTGAATTAACTTATCTGACAAAGTATTTTTAACTATTGGTTGGACTGGATGATCTCAGAGGTCTTTTCCAACCTTGGCAATTCTATGATTCTATGAAAATGAAGTAATATTTAAATGATAAATTATAGGATGCTCTTTGCTTTTCTCCAGCTGCAAAATATCTCTAGGTTGTAAAACATACAGATAATTGCTATGTGGTATTGAGAACAAAATTCATAGAACTAGCTTTTTACCAAGTATGGAACCCATGCTCAAAAATGAAGCTCCCAAATCTTCTACTATAACTAACAAGAAATGCACAAGACATATGACAAACCATTGGAAATGTTCATCTCATAAAAGATCATGGAACTGATGAGACACCAGTCCCCCATCACTGTTCTGACATGAACTCTAAAATATCATGGAATGCTCACTTTAGGCTAGTAACAGCTAAAATAAGGGGTATTTTCCTTTGATCCCAAAAAGTTGCAGTTATAATTCTATAAATGATATCCAACCTACAGCATGCTGAATGTCTCAACTTCAGTCTGGCAAAAGCTGTCCATCCAAGCTGTGTGAACACTTTTGCTTCTGGTGGGAGAAGTTCTGATCTGTGCCAAATTAAAAACGTTTGCATGAGTTTTGCAGGATTAGGATCTTTGCAGGAACAATAGTATGATCTACTGTGTTCTATTTGATGAAATAAAATTCAATCCGTTCTCTCACGCTTACACACAGATGTCCAGTCCCTTATGGAAGAACGGTAAAATATCTAGGACAATCACAGCTTTTCAGCCAGCAGACAGAAAATAAAAAGCTAGTACCTATCTAACAGTGCCCTGAGCTTCCCTAAAATTGCTGCTTTCCTAGTATTTGGTTTTGAGTGCATTAGGTCTAGTGGCATCTGAACTTCTCTACCTCTTTCACGTGCTGCTGCTGAGAAGTACTGCCCATTTATTAAGCTTTGAAAACTTCTTATCATGTTCTTACTTAGAAGAAGAGTTCCATCCTATGCCATTTTTTTCCCACCAAACTCAAGGAAGCACTGCAGTGCGGATTAATCACTTATCTTAGAGGATGAGCTCAGACCTCAACTTTTCCACAGAGCAAGCTGTCAGGGTTTATGTAATTTCTATTTCTGGGACACAGCAGAGGAAGGCAGAAGGAGTGATGGAGAAACATATCAGTGAAGCAGAACACCTTGTTGCAGTCCTGAAATGACTCCTGCCAATTCTATATTAATAATCTACAGTAACCACAGAGAAACAGATAGCACCTTAAAGATCTTATTCCTTCAGCAGCTGGGGTGAAGAAAATAAGGCAGTAGGCATTTCCTTCATATTAGACTTAGTAAAGATATTTAAGATCAAAGCTGCAACTGAAATCTGTGTTACACAGTGGTTCCTAAAGTGCTGATCCTTCATCTTCAGACGTGACATGTCATTCACCTACCTGTTATAGCATCATGCACGTGGGACCTGAGCTGATTAACCTGTGATGTGATGCCTCTCAGCAGCAGACCCTTCTTGTTTAGTCTTTTTTCTTTTGCTGCTTGTGGCTGGTGAGCTGGAGAAGTATCTTGCAGCTGAATGTGTACTAGAAATACTGAGAAGTTCTAGTTTTAGCTCCATTCCATGTTAGTACTTTTTATCAAATTCTGTTTTAATTTATTTCTTTTTTTGTTACTCCATTAATGTATCTGTATAATAATTTAAGCAGTTAATATTATTAGTTCTCTATTTTAATTTTTATGTACTTTGAGTTTTTACATGTAAACAACCCAAGCACTTTAAGCATCAGTGTCAATCTTGTGAAATTCCAATTGGCTTATCACTTTGCTGTTGGCTTTTTGTTCTGTATTCTTTTGCTTTGGAACCCTTTGCTTATGTTCCATCATATCAATCCAATTTCCATCTCTATGTTTGGAGTTCTAGATGGGTGGAAATTTTGGAAGCCCAGATTTGTTCATTACATATTTGTTCGTAAGTAACAAGAATGCAGTATTTACTGCCTTCCTGTCCTCTGACCTTGTATAGCAATACACACCTGATGAATGCAATAACACTGCATGTTTCACTGTCTTGTTTGCACTCTTATCTGCTACCCTGTCTGGAAATGACTGCAATACTTTCATCTGCTACAGCTATCAATGATCATAATTTTGAGAAGCTCCACTTCTTCCAGTAAAAAATCTTTTTTACAAGACAGACAGTTAAAGCAGTATTCAACCGATAACACACATATTGCTCTTTGCCGTTTTATCTGCTCTCTGTGCAATCTCTAACATGAGCAATCTGAAGAGCTGCATTCATTCATGGCCTTTGTGTGTGCACAAGCAAGAAGAGAAATCTTTTCAAATATTTCCTCTCCCCACTTGGTTTCATATGAAGGGAAGATGAGAAGCAGAGTTTGTGCTGGTGTTAGAAAAAAATAGCACTCCATCTATCAGAGACACTGGACGTTCCTTATGGAGCAGTGCTGGTGGTAACCATATCAGAAAGTTACTTCATAATTTTGGGGGCAAGGGTAATTGCTAGGTTTTTAGACATAGCATTCTGTTAGATCAATAGAAAGCCCCGGAATTTTCTGTTTCTGCAGTGCTTTTTCTCAATTTAACATGGCACTGAATATTTAAATGTCCCTTGGCAAGCCTCAGTAGACATGCTTTGAATTTCTTTCCATCCAACATGCATTACTTCAAAGAGATTACTTGAACCCAGCCACAAGAACAATTTAGATTAGCACAGCCCTTTTGCTTACAAGGTCAAATAACACCTACCAGGAGGTATGTGCCCACCTGATGGGACCAGCTGGGCTAAACCAGCACCTTTTTACACACTAATGATCCTTTACCCCCTAGGAGGTTTGTTTGCTGGCTTTGCCTGAAGGATTTAATATAAGACTGCACATAATTCCCTTTATTTCACGGTCTCAGAGTTGCTATAATTCCTTAATAAATCTACTTCATTGGGTTATCTGGGCTGGAAGTACTGCACAGTATATAATAAATTAGCTTTTCTGTGCCATTCACAGTGGTGATTTTGGCAGCCTAATGCATACAATGAAGCCTGTTACAGGTGGCAACTTCACTATATGTAAGATTATTGAATACTAAGAAATTTTTCTGTCAGAGTAGTAGGGCTCTAGTTCTGGACTGGCATCTAGCACCTTAACCCCCATCTTACCCAGATAAAGTTGATGCTTCACATTCTAGATAAGCCTACCTCATCACCCAGAGGTTCCAAAAAGGCAGAAGCAAACCCTTTGGGAAGATGCCTTGCAGTTCAAAAAATACCTTGCCTGCCACAGTAGATAATTCACTCTCTCCTATCCTCCAAATCCTTAGGTACATATACATTCCTAAAAGAGGCTATGCTCAAACATCAGCTTTCTATTTGCCACTGCATTCATATTCTAGCATCCCATGATGGATTCTGTTCAAATAAAATGTTATTTTCTCATCTTCTCACAGCTCTCATTCTAACTGTAAAAGCAACTCCAGGGCAGCTGTATTACACATTCAAGTGCTTTTCCTAGAGATGATTTTCCAGCTTCAGTGGTTTCATTAAAGAGCACTAACAGGAGCTCTGTCACTTACCCATGTCTCTTTGGGAGTAAAGTTAGCATCACTGCATGAATATGGATGTAGGAAGGGAAGAAGAAAGAACAGAGGCAGAAATACAGAAAGAGATGGTTTGTCTGAGGCTTTGGATGTGCATATCTGTAAATATGTAGTCCCTATTTAACTGGTCCTAAAGGTGCAATGGTAGTAAAACTACTTACAAATATTGTGCTAGTTTTTTAAACAGAGTAAGAGGTAGTAAAACTATTAGGCATACAACCGGGGACACATAAGAATACTGAATTTCTTGTAAAGCAGACAATACACAGTGTGTGTGTATCACAGTATCTACTCTTTTTAATCATGTACATGTAATTAAACCATGCACTACCTACAGAACTGTAAGATAAATCTCATGTTGGATATTAAGGTTGTAACATAACAAATCAGTATTTTCTCCTGTTAACATGTTTATATTTTACATAAAATAAACTCCCTAGCTGATGTTGCTTCCATTCAGCTTGCTTTGAATTCATCTGGAGCCAGACTAAGGCTCTGGACATTGACGTTAACGGCTACAAAAATGCTTCTGAGTGCAAGATGTCTTTGTGCTTACAGATGGGAAAAAAAACTGCTGAAGCTTGACTTTTGTTTCACTGCAGTCATGGCATTTCGAGAGGCTTCAGGGAATATTCTACCACCAGGGCTGACAGTCTCTCCAGTGCCTTAAGGGAACACACTTTGTGTGAGTTATCTTAGTGGAATATACACATAACTGCATGACCAAGCTGTACCCGGCTAAAGCACCAACCTTGCCAAAGTTACTGAGAACACCTAAAATCTCAACAGAACAAAGAGCAGCTAGAATGTGAGAACATTCTGCGACAGAGAACTAAAACCACAAGCCCTTTAGGTGAAATCTTACTGTTGCTATTGGAGTGGGAAAGAGTTTTGCTAAAGGGTCAGAGAATTGAGAGATTCCTGTAGACTGTTCATTTTTCTGGAGTTATTCATTAACAAACACAATGTACTTTCTCAGAAGTGAGAAAATTAGGGGGCCAGACATTCTTGCCCTTGCCTGAATGGATTCTTGTTATTACTCCAGAATGTTTCAGAGAAGCAAAATCAAACATAGCTGTCAAATTGTCTATTAAATTTATAGCCGTCATACCAAAAGATTTATGGTGTATCAGATTATTAAAGGACTGAGCTGAAAAACACATCTTGCAACACAAATTTCCTCTCCTTCAGACTTATTCCTAGGATATTACAATGTAAGTTTTTAACTGAAGGATGGGGAAACCAGTTTGAAATGTGAGAGATGATAGAAACAAATCTCAAATGTCAACTTTTAAAACATGATATAGTGTGCACAAAAATAAAGGAAGAAAATATTCCTAAGAAATATGCTCACTGTATATTGGCTCCAGAAGAACTGGTCACACTTGCATTTTCCCAGGAGTTGTATAATGCTCAGCTATCTCCCTTATTTTTCAGCATGAGTTAGAGTAATTACTTTTAGATTAGACTGTGTTGTGTCCTGTATACCACACAATTAGAGAGATGCCAAAAATATAATTTCATCTTAACTGAAAACTCAAGGGAGGTAGGATAACACGGTAAGATTCTTTGCTTAAATACACTCACTAGATTGAAAACAGTGATTAATTAGAAATAGATACATGGAAGATGTGTTTCTGAAGATGCTGATTTCCTTGAAGGTTAAACCTTTCCGAACTGTAACAAATTTAATTCCCACCACCACACACACTGCTGTTCCTTTCCATATCTTTATGCATTTGAGGAGAGGCATTCTCAGTCCACTCTCCACAACAGATGACCTATATCTCTGAGCACAATGTCAGAACTCAGATGGGAAAGAAACACTGATGGCAGTCAGCACTGTAGAATGATCATCAATCAAAGCTAATACAGTCTTTGCTTATATCAGCTTAGCCAGCCATAAACACTTCACTTATTACTAACAAACTGAGCGTTTTATCTCACCATGAATACAGAAATAGCAGAGAAGAAGCAGCCTGGATTTTCCAGGTCGATGCAGCATGAACAGAGAGATCTACCATGATCAAAGAGAATTCAAGAAGTAGAAAGTAACAGAGATTTTGCCAAATTGGTGCAAGTGCAAAATAGAAAGTCCAGTACTCAAATGAAATGTGGAATAAGCCAGAGTGAAACCCTGTCCATGGAGGTATTTGGGGGAGCATGATTCAATGATGGGTCTCAGTAGGTCAGGTCAGTAGTTAGATTTGATGATCTTGAAGATCTTTTCCAACTAGAGGATTCTGTGGTTATCCTCTGGATTTCATTTTACACACATGAGAAAAAATATGCAAGTTGTCCTAAAACAACAAAGATGTTGGAAAAGAAGATATAGTTTTCACCCAATGTTGCAAACTATGCAATAGAGACTAAATTCTACCATCAACCACATCAGTGTAGCTCTGAAGAACCTCCAGACAGGTTTGCAGTTCTACAGTAGGATTCATAAGAATCAGAGCTAGAATAAATTTTCTTACAACTTTCTCCCAAAGCTTTCAGTGTGCAGAGCTGTGCTTTCTAGGAGTGGTAAGGGAGACTGATGTGTGGGATACATTAAGCGCAGGAGAAATGCAAGTGTGATGATCTCTGCACTCTGAGAATGTGGTTCAGGTGCACAAACAAAATGTTACACTTTATTTTGTTGCTAGTGATATATTCCTCACTGTCGTTTATGAAGCATTTTTCATCTTTGAAATAGTTTACCAGTCAATCTAATAACTTTCTATCTCTGCACTTCACTGGGAATTGTACACACTGTGTGATGTGTATCAAAATCTCTACATATTTGAGACAACTGCAACTTGCTCTGAAGCTGGACACTCCTCATTCTAGATAACTTTAAATAGTAGGGACATTTTCCTCAGCTCCTCAGTGGGCGCCTTACTGACCTATTCACTTCTGGATGCAGTCCAAGGTGCAGAACTTGTAGTACATGGCTAAAGCATAACCTGATCCCTCTCTACCTCTGAAACAGCTTGGCTTGCCTGGAATGCTCCAGGGCAGCTGAGGTTGCAGAAGTTTTGTTGTGACAGTGCTTTACTTTCCAAGGAATGGATCAACTCTCTGGCAACTGCTAACTTTAACATGACATCAAGGAGTGTTAGGTAAAGCAGGGATGATGACATTTATTTGGTTTATTTCTCTATTCTGGATATTTCTACTGACATTTGCTGATCAACAAAAGTATACTGAGGTAAGGTTGCTGGACGTCTGCTGGTTTAATTCCCACAAGATGAGTAGTTGAGACAGAGCCTAGTGCTGGCTGGGACACCAGAACAGCATCCAGTGGTGCCTCAGAAGCTGCATGGAGGACAACATCCTCCACATAGAAAGTTAAACAGAATTCTTGCCTTTACAATGATGAGTTCTTTATACACTCAAGCACAGGCTGCCAATTCTACTGTTAAAATATATGGAGACGCGCCTGGTCATACTGCGTGTCTATGTTGCAACATAGCTTCAAGTATCAATTAATCACACTTTTGCAATAGCACATCTCAGTAGTGTGAAAGACGCCCTCTTTTCCCACTATCCAGTTCACAGAATCACAGAATCACAGGTGCTAGAAGGGACCTCCAGAGATCATCGAGTCCAACCCCCCTGCCAAAGCAGGTTCCCTACAGCAGGTCGCACAGGTAGGCATCCAGGCAGTTCTTGAACATCTCCAGAGAAGGAGACTCCACCACCTCCCTGGGCAGCCTGTTCCAGTGCTCCATCACCTCACTGTAAAGAAGTTCTTGCGCACATTTGTGCGGAACTTCCTATGCTGCAGTTTCTGATTGTTTCCCCTTCCCACTGCTAAAAACAGTCCAGCCTCGCCATTCTGCCCCCCACACCTTAGATATTTATAGACCTGGATCAGGTCCCCTCTCAGTCTTCTTTTCTCAAGGCTGAACAGACCCAGTTCACTTAGCCTTTCTTTATTGGGGAGATACTCCAGGCCCTTCACCATCTTTGAGGCCCTCCGCTGGACATGTTCATCCATGAACATGTTCTCCATGAGTGGATGGGTACTCAGCCTCCCTCTTTTGAGGGACTGCAGTACCAGATCATCAGCCACTCTATTTTATATTTTATTGGACGCATTCACAGAACTCATATGCAGCCTTCAGCAGGGGATGTTCAGGAAGAAGAGACTGAATACAAGTATTCACATTGCTATGAAAATCTCATCGTGTTACATGAGGCAAATGATGCAATCTCTCTCTTCCTCCATCTCCCATCTAGAAATAAGTATGCCATTATTTATGCATCTCAGAGATCCATGGGACTAAGGTGGGAGAAGCAGAGGCTGCAGCCTCAGTCACTCACGCACACAGCAGTTGAGTCCTAACAATATATATTTTCCTTCTCACTAAATCTTCTGTTAATGAGCAGCTCTCCTTTCATAGGTGGAAAGTGGCAGACGCTAAGACTACCTGACTGCTATTTGACAAGAGGAGATCTTCACGAGAAGATCAGACAACTACCCAGGATGACAGGAAATAATTCAGTGATACAAATCCACTCCCTATTTGTCCTGAAGAGGCAGTATCACTGTTGGTTTTTTTTTCCAAATAACATGTCCTAGCATAACATCAGCCAAAGTCAGAGAGCAGAGTCTGGGCCCCGGGTGAGACAGAGGAAACCAAGCAATGGAAGTACTGCATGTTCCTTTCCACTCACTGTCTCTCATAATGGCTGTATCTGCAGTTTTCAAAGAGAAGGGAGAAAATTCTACGCAGACAGCCCATTAAAGAATGCCATTTGCTTCCAAAGAAGAAGAAAAAAAAAAGTGTCCAAGGAGAAGAAACTTCCTTCCCAAGTTTATCCAACTAATGGTTGCTATTTTTCAGATAGGAATTAGGCTGATGGAGTATGCAACAAGCACTCTCTGGTTCCTTACGTATCTGCTTAGCTCACTGCCCCCATAAAAGATATTTGTAAAGTTTTGCTACGCATAATAATTTTCCATTTATGTCACAGATAATCAGATACCATCATGTTATTTACAAATATTGTTCATTACAGATATCAGTCCTTTTTCTCCTCTACTTCCTGCAGGCAGCAAATCTGCTGTTCTATTTCCCAGGCAGATGATAAAGAATAACATCTTGGCCACAATAAATATTCAGAAAGATGAAATGAAAAGAAGAAGAGATGAAACAATAAGGAAGAAAACATTTTTTTGTTTTGGTCAAACTTTTTGCGAAGTTACTTTAGGAAATATTTATTCTGTTACTATCCGCACATTTTATTTTCTGTGGTCTCAACAGATCAATTACTTGAATATTCCCAGCTTTCTCTGTTTATTATTCCACTCTATAGGAGGAAACCACATTAATTTATTTGCAGGAAGGCACACTTTCTGTGACAAGTAAAAAACTTAGGGCTTTCTCTTTTAGCTGGAAAGGATAGGAGTGGCTCATACATCAAGCTAAAAGAATAGCTTGATATAATTTTGAGCCAATTAAACCTCAGCGGTGTCCTGACCAAAGAGGTTATTTGACACAAACCGCTTCTCTCAATCTAATTTTACCCCATGAAATATTTTCTGATGGAGACATAAACCCAATGGCAGTCAAATTGCACAATAGCTGAGGAAAGCAGGGTTTCATCACTTCAGGCTTCTTACCTCAGACCAGTTAATTTTCCATGTTGTAGTGCTTTCCCCCTAATGAGTGGCAAAATTCCACCAATCTCCTCTGCCACTTCCCTTTCCTCAAAGTAGAGCAGGGAGAAAATACAAAGGAAAAAGGCTCAAGGGCTGAGATAAGGACAGGGAGATCACTCAGAGATTACCATCACGGCAACACAGAATCAGCAGTGGGAAATTAATAGTAAATCAACAGTGAGAAAAGTACTAGCTAGGCTAGAAACTGTGATATAATGTTATTTTTCAAGTGAGATATAGGAGAGGGAATAAAAGTCACATAAAGACCTGACAAGATAATTGAATCTGCACAACAGTAGGGATCACTTAAGGGAGGTTTAAAGGAAAAGAAAAAGATCTGTGGTAAAGAATTTAATTACATATTTATTTTCAGAAAGTTAAATGAAGAAATAACACTGAAGTGGATCTCTACAGAAAAGAAAGATCCCTTGGAAAAGTTATGGTAAGATATAGATAAGCCAGTTTGGGAGCAGCAGCATTGGCTGGTATCTGTCCCGATAATGCATTATTTCTTACAGTGCTAAACAGGAAGAGAGAAATGGAGAAGAACTGTGATTAGTATCACGGTTCCTCTCAGGAAAAATACACTTGTTCTTTCTCAGCCATAAGGTCAGAACATAGGCCCCAGCACAGACAAAGTTAAACATATTTCACCTCCTCCCATGTTCCACTCTACTCCCAGGATTCACCATAAATTTCAATGATCTAAAACTAGCAAAGCTTTGCTACAAATTGTTTTCATTGTGAACCATCCCCAAATACTCTTCCTTTTTAATAAAAATAAACTAGAGTTTTTTCCCCTGCTACTAAGACACAACTCCAGTGGCAGACATTGTCACCTCATGAGCACTACATGGGGGAGTGAGGGCATCCATCTCCCAGGGATCCAGAGCACAAGCTCTGCAGAGTAATTCAGGACTTCACACATATCAGACAATAAAACCAGCTTTGAAAACGTTCCTCCACATTTCAGCTGAAGAAAGAGTTTAGCTGAGAATCCAGCTTGTCACCAAAAATGTGGACCTGCTTACCTAGGCTCTCCAGCCTTAGGCAGAAATAGTTGAGACGGGTTACAGACACTCAGAGCAGCTTGAGATATTTTTCTGTTTGAGTAAAGAGGAGATTTTCAAGTTTCTTTGCACAGAAGCTAGCAAATAATCCTCACAAAGAAAAAGCTGATTATTTTGCATGCCTCCTAAAATCTATCTCATGGGCAGTTGTGTTCTATTTTCTTTATGTCCTACTGATCACATAGGACTCACATAGTCCTTGGTCTCCTGTTTCCAACATCAGAGCACACGTCATCGGTAACAGTGAAGATGTTCATGTGCAAATTGCAGGGTCCTTCAGCCTCAGGAAAATCTCCCCCCAGATCTGCTATGGAAAGAGTTTGCAAATCGTAGAACCATAGAGTGACTTAGATGGGAAGGGACCTCAAAGATTATCTAGTTCCAGCCCCCCGTGCTGTGGACAGGGTTACGAACCACTAGATCAGACTGCCCAGGAACCCATGAAGCCTGGCCTTGAAATGGTGCTGTATTGAATTGACTGGAAACAAGCCAATTCATGTCAATCAAATAAGTGGGCTAAAGTTTATAGTCTCTCTAGTATAAAAAATTGTAACATAATTTGGTGTATTCAGGAGATATATTTATGAACACTCTAAGAAACATAGACAAAGCATTTTCATGATTCTGTGCAAGACTGGCTTCCCTCTCATGACTTATTTCATGCTTTATAAAGAGTCTTCTATGTTAAAAAAAAATAAGCTTACTCTACAGAGCCAAAATCTCTCTACAGAAAAGCAAGTCCCTGGACTAGAGAGACCTGAGTCTGGAACCACAGATAAATTTGTGCCCGACTTTCTCTTCCGAAACCCAGTTTAAAATAGGCATAACACTCAGAGTTTCTATATTGATGGTTCCTTCAGGAAACTTGCTTCAGTAAGAACCTCTCTCAAACATTACTTCTGATTTCTGTTGAAAAGGAATCAGGCTGCATTCTTCATAGAATTCTTGCGAAATAAACAAATACTCCTGATTTTTATTTTTTACATAAAAAGCTTGATATGTCCTATTAAATTTCAGCCTGAAACATGGCTCCCATGGGCCTTTGCTACATCAGCTGCCTTGATGGTTTCTATATAAGTTGAGAGTTTGCTTTTAGGATCTAGTCATCTACAAATTTTTGTCACATCTAGATTTTCCCATGTCATCTCACTGCATTTTCAGAATTTACTTAGACAATGGGTGATGTAGGTAGCAGTCACCACAGTACTCAGCCTCAATGAAAACAAGTCTGCAGGTATGGTGATATATGATAGTGGGAAGAAGCTGGATGGACTATAAGCAGGAATGGTAGGAGGCAACATAGAATGAAAAAGCGTTGGTAGAATGAGGGTAAATTATCCCTTAATCAGAGCAGCATACAGAAGCATCTAAAAATCCTTGGATCATGTTTCCAGAAATCTCTATATCAAGGCTGGAATAAATCCTAGAAAATATACAGACATAAGCTATTCTCAACAAGTGTGACGAACTGATCATTTCAAGAGCTGCTGTTCATTTTAGTGTTCATTCTTACCAGACCTTTCTTACTGGACACCAAGCAAGGAAAAAGGAGCTATTCTCTTCCAAATATATGTTTTGTAGAAGAAAATGGGAACTTAGCTGCACAAGAATTTTATAATGCTATCCAACTATAGTGGAATATTCTGGTTTTGTTTCCTTCCTTCATTTAACATGTCCACAAATAGGAAGGGACTGTACCTCGTCTTTTAAGCTAAAAAAGCCTGCGTGACTCTGTGGCTTTTCTGCTTAGCAGAGAAATATTTTGCTGAATAAGTGACAAAGACACCAGAGAGTCACTGTAATTTAGTTTTGAGCTTTATCAGCCATGGGACATGAAAATATCTTGTTCTTCTGAGGGCTTTTCTCTGTGGACATTTACCAAGTGTTATCGTTAGTTTTCGGTTTCTCGGTCTTTAAACAATTATCTCAATATTCCTAGACTTTGTGAAAAGTCAGACCCAGATCTAAAAACAGTTCCAAGTTCTACAGGTTTAATATTACAACATTTGTAACGCTTGCCTTTTGTATTTGGAAGCAGCACTTGGTTCCCTACTAAATTCACATCAGAACTGCTATGGGGTTTATGGGCCACATGCATCAAATCCATTTAGACACAAAGAAAGCTAGATAGCTTGTGCTTAATCTCCTAAAGGGTGAAACCATGGATCAGATAAATAACAAAGTTGTGTAACATGGAAAATTCTGAGTGAAAAGTCAAACCTACCTGATCAGTTAAATCATAAAGTACTTTTACTTGCTCCTCTGTTAACACACAGTTTCTCACACAAAGAATGTTTCTGGAAACATTCTGGCTATCAGGTTTGAGATCAATTCAAAAAAGTGAAGAAGAAAGGGATGGATGACTGCCTCAGACACAAACCTCAGGGTGTGCATGCATCCTGTGCTCCAGAGCATCCCACAGAGCCAATGAGAGCAAGTCTAACTCTAAGGTCACTTTAAAAAAAAAAAAAAAAAAGATTACTCTTCATATCAAGTGTGCTCCATTATTTCACAATAGCAGCTTTTCCTCCTGTGGCTTTTTCATCCAGACAGTAACATAGATATCAACCAGAATACACTGGCTGCAGTAGATGACCTTTAAAGGTCCCTTACAGCTCAAATGGCTCTATGATTCTAGGAGAAAATCGTGATATTATTTCTCTAACATAGTGCATTTCCTTGGCAGCAGATGTCTTTTGACATTGCTCTCATCCACTTTGTAACTGTATTTTACTAATTCTGTGGGTTGTTCTTACGCTGCCTTTCTTCCTCCCAAACCAACCTGCCATCTTTCCACAACAGGAATGACAAGAAACCAAATAATGCAGCCCCTCTGTACCTCAAAAACTTCCAGCAGCCAGGGGATGAAACAGATCCAGGCACTGGTGAACATGATTTAATGAAAGATGAGCTCAAAACAGAACACCACATCTAATTACTCTCAATCAGCATTAATTATCATCATCTAAATTCACATAATATTTAATACACATGAAAAGACAGGGGAGAAATCCTGACTTTTACACTCCACCAGTCAGCATGTTCTTTGGCATTCATTGGAGCCAGTGTGAGCAGTCTTCATTCTGCTGTGCTGGAAATCTGGCTGGCGCTGCCACAAACTACTTAACATCTGTTAATTTTAAGTGCATATATAATACTTGTAACTAAGTGTGTGTTACTATACTGAAAAGATAGTGTAGAGATGTCAGACCCTGGCAGCTTTTGGTGAATTTCCTGCGGTAATAAGCATTCTGACAATTTTGCCTGTGCTTTCCATGACAGTTTCCAGACAACATGAGCCAGAAAATACAGAAAAAGTACCAGGTGTCTGGGGAATATCAGCTCTGGAAGGAGTGTGGCTTGTCATGAAACAGCTGGACTTGGAGGTTGGTCCTCCTTTCCCCCCCCTCCTTTGAGTACCTGGCCATAACTTACAGACTTCTATAAGAACAGCTTGTATGCAAAGAGTTTGAAGAGGAGCAACTTCCAATCTTTGTGATCCAGCATCCATTTGACACAGGAAGCAAAGGGAATTTGGAACAAGCATGTGTTAAATCTTAAAGAAAATACTCTAAAATTCTTTTGAGTTACCATTCTTTTGATAAAATGGTACACACTCCAACTCTTTCCTGCAAGATCCTCTCATCTCTGCATTTTGCCCCTGCAACTCTTAATTTTCAGTCTCCAGTGCTACAGGAAGCAGAAGCTAAGAGTAAAAGCTGAAAACCGTGTCTATTTAATTACTTTGCGACTTCTTTCACATGAATCATAGAAATCATTTGCATTTCAACTGCCTCAAATGTGTCCTGCAAAGATCTTTTGTAGGAATCTTTATGGCAACATAGAAAGGAGCAAAAGTTTTTATTTGACTGTGTACATAAAATATAAACCCACATTTTACAGACACCAGGTTATTAACTAGCCACTACCTTCTTAATCAGCCTTTTTGACAAGGCTGTTACACCCTCCAGAACAATAAAAGGTGTAAATCCTAGTCTCTTTTTCAGAGCTGTGTAAATGGTTGGAAGCCTAAGCTCTTCAACAAGCAGTTTGTGGAAAAAGGTGAGCTTTTCATCCTCCTTTCAAGAGCACTGAGGTTACCACTCAAAATACATTAGCCTGGTTCTTCTGCAGGAACAAAAAAGCCCTTTATAAGTATCCACCCATGTGAAGTCCTTGATGGAATAACACAACGCCCTTGAGATGGGCGGCAAAATCCATGTCTCCCAACTCCTATGTCTCCCAAAGCTCACCACAGTCCCTCTGATCTCCATCTACACTCCAATAATTTTCTCTTCATCCCACCAGCACAAGAAAACTCAGGTAATCATTCAGGCTGCTTACACCTCCTGTTACTGCAGCTATAAATGTCAGCTCTTGTTTGAGTAAGCTCTGTTGACCTGGCTCAGAATAGGGCTGAGACTTTACCTGGGTAACACCACTGACTGTTGGCAGCAAACCATCTCCCATGGAGCACACCAGTGACAAGAAAAATCTCATGGTGACAAGCATAAATGCTTTTACAAGTTGAACCGAGAATATCGCTATTATAATCCTTCCAACTGTGAGCTATTTTGTATTATCTTAGATTAGTGCAAATTACTTCATCTCTTTTTTAGATATTCAACATATTCTGCTCATTTTTATGCTTGGAAACAGGCAAGGAGTATATAATTGCTAATTAAGTGGTCTGCTTGCACTCCTTTTGCAATCAGCAAAGAAAGCTTTCCTTTGAATTCAATAGTTTTTTGGGTTAAGGCTGCCTTAATAAAGCTCTGGGCCTGGTCAGTGCTGGAGATTAAAACAAAAAATGGAATAAATGCTCTTTAGGTCTTACAACTTGCTACTATTGAGCTCAGTTTACCTCAATGGAAATAGCATTAAGGTTTAGGTACTAGCCAAAAGTTGCTTTATTGAAATGTTACATGTCAGTGTAGCCACTCATCTGAATATCACAATGTTGTCACTGATTAGTGTACACATATATATATATATATATATATATATGAAATATTCAGACTCTGTTTTTTGTTTACACAGATCCCATGTGGATTTTAACAGCTACTTTACCCAGCTGAAAGTTCATAATATTATTTCTTCTTCCTCCAGGCCACCTCCATAAGTTCAAATTCAACCTGAGATCATTACAGCCCTTCCAGAGTTAAAGTGCTGGTATTTACTTACTCACTCATGTGAGAACCAAACCATATAATGAAAGATATTACAACGAGACTGAAAAAAGAACTCTTATCACAGCTGATAGAGTTGTCAAAAAGGAAATAAATCAGATCATCAATGGAGACAAATAATCTGCTAAAAGATTGCATGCACACAGTTACTATTTGAAGCCTGTTTAAAAAGTCAGGCTGGTATATATTCTGCTGCAACTCCTTCAAAGATTTTCTATTACATACACAGAGATTCCTACCTCTTCTATTTGAAATTATCTATGGAAAGATTCAGTAGAGGTATTTCATCAGAGTTATTTAGTTCTTACAGTGAGGAAAAAGGCTTTTTTTTCTTGGGATCAGAATGTGTTGTGCACAGAGCTTTCAGCCTCACCTCTTTGCTCTGGGCCTGCCTGCCTGCAGCTAACTTTGGCATGCATTGCCAACAACATCCATTTTTTTTAATTATTATTATTATTTTTTTACAAAAGCTGTGTTGGCACACACACTTTCTGCTGAAAGAGTCTGGGTCTCTTTCTACTGGGCCGTGAAAACCCACTGCCTTTCAGCAAATGGAAACTACTTCACAGCCTTGATTGCAGCTGTCTTTTCTGAACAAACGTGGTTCTGATTTCAGATATGTAAGCTATACCAGACCTTGGGGGTTGGGTGCACAGCTAGATTAAACTATTTGTGAGTTACCCATAGGGCTTTTGATTACATAATACCATGCAAAAAAAAAAAAAAATCTATTCCATTCCTTTTTTTGCTGTAAAAAAAAAAAAATGGATTGAAGAATTACCAATAAGAGAGAGATCCAGGTTTCTGAATTGCAGTTTTATAATCACGTGGAAAGCTGTAGCTCCTTGTTATCCCTGTCTACACAATCACATGACACAAAGAGTATCTGTACAGAATCAGCAGAGCTGGAAAGGATCCTTAAAGGTCATCTAGTTCAACAGCCCTGCAATGAACAGGGCCACCTACAGCTAGATCTGGTGGTGTTCAGTGCCACATCCAGCCTGACCTTGGACATCTCCAGGGACAGAGCATCCACCACCTCTCTGGGCAAGATGTGCCAGTGCTTCACCACTTTTAGTTTAAAAACCTTTTTCCTCATACCCAGTCTAAATCTTTCCTCTTTTAGCCTGAAACTCTCTTCCTATCACAGCAGAACCTGCTAACAAGTCTGTCCCCTTCATTCTTGCAGACCCTTTTTCCTAAGCCTCCCCTTCTCCAGGTTGAGAGTACTGCAATCTCCAAGTACTGCAGTCAGTAAAGTGCACATGTAAAGAGAAAATTACAGAATAATGACCGCATCAATCTAGAAATTAGACCTGTCTTTTTTTTTTTTTTTTTAACTACTACACAGAATTATTAGGAGACGCTTTTCATCATTCAGAATCCACCGCCCCCACAGGGATGAGGCTGTTTGGTTTATAAGGTGTAGGCACAATACCAAATGCTCAGCTGTGTGATATGAGGGAGAAGTGCCCCAGTGGACTCAGAGCAAGGGCGCCACTCAGGGGACTTTTTGCCTGCGGATCCCCCGTACAGCTGCTGCTACCAAACATCAGACTGAGCAACTTTTCCACCACCCCTGAAATCCAAGAAAGGAGGAAAAATAAATCCCATAGCTCCCCTCTCAGCGCAAATTAAATCACAAAGGCTGGCTGCATACAGCAGTAAGAAAATCCGGGCTGCAGAAAAAATGTCATCTTCAAGATAAGGGTGTAATGCCAATATAACAAAAGATATCGGCTGCAGTGAATCACTGGTCTTATTGGGTATCAAACTGATTTGAGACATTTTGACTTTGCTTTCATACAACACATTTTGGTTAATTTAATCCAGGTGAGGCATTCATCCACTGGAATAATGACTGCATTTGTGTCAGTGTGTGAGTGGCAGTAATATATTTCTGCCAGTAACAGCAGAGTTATGCTAAGCAGCACAGCAGGACAGAGCATTCCTCACAGAAGACGTAAGCAAATACGTAAGCACTAAAAAAATGGCTTAATGTCATATTTGGGGGCAAACATTTCACTGACATCAGAATCAGAAAAGAAGTAAGAAAATATGTGGATGCCAGTATAACTTAGACTGACAAGAAACCTGCCTCCCTTTGAGTCTTTTTTCTTCTCTGTTACTCAATACAAGGCTTTGTTATTCAAGATCAGGACTATGGTGCTTCTACAAAAGCAGCATTTCTTTAAACCTCAAGCATTAGAAATATCTTTCTGACTTAGGATGCCCTGATCATCAGTGATACAGTCTGTAATCATTTCTCTCTTTCAGGTGGCACAGGCAGCAAGGAGACATACAGATACAGTGTCAGGGTGACCCGGCCCTGAACACCAGCCCCCATATGAGGAGATTCTGCTCCATGGGAAACAGACAGCAGCAACAGGAGATACTGAGAGGGCCTGAGGGATGTTGCATTTTCTTAAGTGAAGCATCCACAAAGATTGGTGGATATTTATACACCTGCAGAGATGGGGAAGGGACCTGGATAAAGCCAACTATATGCAAAAGCAGCTAAGCCTCACATTTCCACCAGCCTGGCAGCAAGATTCAGGAATGTTTGCTTACACAGGGTGCTATTAGCTGTTGTTCATGGAGGGTCACTCATAATTCAGCTAGGGAAAAGAAGATTGTCCTTTACTGTATCTCTGCAGAATACGTGAGCACAGTGTCAACAAGAACTTTATATATATGGAGATATAAAAACTTATAATATGGAGAACTTGAGGAGAAACATGACAACTCATGAGTATAACAGGTGGAAAAGGAAAGAATTGAAGACATGATAAAAGATGTTAACGATGAAGAGTACCAACCAATCACAACATGCAGCATTTTGTAATCCAACGCTTAGGCTGAAAACTCTGAATAAATGATAAATAGCTCATCTTAACACCTGAGGAAGCTTTTACCTTCTTTTGAATGTTAGAAACCAGAAACAGTTTGATGAACTGTTCAGTGTAGCAGATCAGGTCCATAATGGACCTGAGGAGCTACGAGATTAGTAGCTTCTGGTACTAATAGGAATGGGAGGGTGGTTGGACTAGATGATCTTGCAGGTCGTTTCCAACCTTGCGATTCTGTGTGATTCTGTGATAATACAACCAAGGACAGAATGATCCCACCCTGTCTGTCCCATTCAGCGACAAACAATTCCCGCTTCTTTTTAAAACAGAGCAGAGTCAAGAATCAGCTATGGATTCCACTTTCACCAAATAAATTTTACCTCAGCTGAACCCTTTTCATGAGAACCACAGCACTTTCTTCACCCGTAAACATGATGTCAGCATGGACCGGTCTTATAAAGATCAATAAGATATTTTTGTTATTACTCAGTTAATTTGTTTTGTACTTTCATATAGCCTACCTCGATCTACTCAGCAGCTTTCTTGGCCTGTTTTTCTTCTTTGGCACAACACCCAGTTCTCTTGTATACAGATATTTTGCAAATGCAACTCCTCTGCATCTATTTCTAGAAGACATTCACCGCAGTAACTTTTTAAAAAGAGCTTTGTTTTATTAAGATGTCCAAGTGTCACATTTCTATACCACTGCAATTACCAGGTGACATTGTTTTTACTTTAAAATATCTCTGCCAAGTTTATCATCCCACTCCGTGAATTGTAATTCTTCTGGATAAACATGTTTCAAATCTGTGATGGTATCCCTGGAGATGGTTGCCATAGTGCTTCACAGGATCTTATTTTTACTCATTTCTCAAAAGTAGGACTTTGGATCACTGTGGGAGGCCCAGGACTGCATTAGTTTCAGATTTCATTGACTTTGCTACTCTGCCCCTAGGAGGGAATAAACCTCCCAGACATATTGCTGTCATCTTTACCATATCCTATCCCCACTGCTCAAAATTCATCTCTCAAGCCATTCTCCCCATTTTCTTATTACATATTTGTTGGAGCTCTCATTGGTTTCCATTTATTTTCCATCTCAAGCATAAGTATTCTCTACTAATTATTTCAGACTACATTTTCTTATCCCATACACAATACAGCAAGTTTTTTAAGTTTCAGTTATGTATTCAAAGCACTTAAAAATTCAGAATAGCAAATCCACTGTGATTCCAAATGCCTCAGGTTCTATGTTTTCACATTAGTTAAGATATTCGTCTCTGTACAGTTCAGTCTTTGCCTCACACTGATAAATGTCCTCCTTGAAGCCTCTTATTTCTAAAAGTTTTAGGAAAATCGCTGAGTCTCATTTCTAAGAAATGACAGATGTAAGGGCTTTCTCAGAAGCTATATCAGGCACGGAAATTTCTTTGGGAAGCTGAGCCATGTTGATGCATTTGAAGAGACAGACCATTTCCATTAACTTTGCTTATGTTAAAAGACATTTTCAGCAGTGCCTTGTCTAAACAAAATAAATGCTGAAGGATCGTTTCATACTGCAGAGGCGGAATAACATACCACAATGAAGCCTCTCCTCATAGTAGACAGAGCAATTATTTTAACTAAATAAGCATAAATATACACATTCTATACATGTTTTATATAACATGTTTATACACATTTTATATAAAATAACAACAACAACTCTCTTCTGTAGGATTTACACCTTCAGAGGCATAGCAGGATGGAGGTGATGGAAATGGCACAACATCAAATTGATCAGGGTTTTCTGGGAAACCACTTTTTCAGACCTATGAAAGTTCAAGATCTCAAACGATTTTTCTGCTTCTTGTCAGACAATCTTTGTACAGCAGAAAAAAGCACAAAAGGTACTTCTGGGATGATTCATGGCCAATACTACTGGTACCCTCCAGAAAAATATACAGTTCATCTCCATGTTTGCTCGAACACAGCAGCAAGCAGAATCAGTCACACCTTTGCCCATTTCCTTTTGTAGTGGCAGATGGACCTACCTGCCTGGACAGAGCAATTGCAGCTGCTGCAGCAAGGCTAATTTCAAATCACCCACATTCATTCCCCTCTCAGAACACTGACCAAAGTACAGCTGCTGAAGAAGGAAGGAAGTAGAAACCCGTCTGCAGTGTGTGCAGGATGATGTACCCTGCTGTGTTTATAGACCTCACCAGAGCTAGTTGTCGATAGAGAGCTTGCTCTGCTTCATAGCCAGGATGCTAAGTTACAGCTGTGAATCACTGGCACTGTTTTATCATGCTGGGGTAAAATGGTACCAGTTACTGTGCATATCATATAGATTAATCTACACGGTGTCTACAGACACAGAACTGCGCCCAGAAAGCCAAGTGCAAAATCTCATCAGTGCACTGCTTATCCTAGGCAAAATTACCCTGTTGATTAGCAGGACTAATCAACTTGGAAAGATGCACATCACTCTACTGCCTAATCAGAAATATTACCTGGTGCTTGGCCAGGGCAGAATTCAAATCAAAAAGAAAAAGCACTGTCAATAAAAAGGCACAGTGTCATCCATTCACAGGGGTATCAGTCATTGCTCATACAATTCAATAAAAACAGAAACTCTCCTGTAATAACCTGACTCTTCTGTTTCACATTTCTACCTCTGTGTAAACTTGTACCAAACAGAAATTCTAAACTTTCCAGAGAAGCAAAAACCTACATCTATAAACATATCACAGCAGATTTACTACTTGACCAGTTATATTGTGTGCGTCTCTTAGAAACACTCAATAAAAAATTATAAATATTCTAAAAGAAGCTTCAAGTACTAAGAAAACAAATGGACCCTGGACATGGGGAAGAGCTTGGCATGGCACAGGCAGGCGCCGGGCTGCCGCACATCCTTCTGCTCACACTCCTAAGCTTGACACGAAGTATTTTCCTTTGAGGCAGCCTGCCACATGCCTGCATGTGGCCAGGCATCCAGCTCCAAAGCACCTGCAGCCACTGAACAGCAAGAAGGTAGCAGGGTCTGAACAGGTTAGATGCACAGAGATGCACGTGAGCAAAAGCAAGATCTATCAGTGAGCCCAAAAAAGCTGTGGAGAATGACTTCTTTGCAGAAAGCCTTCTCCTCCTGGTATCCCATTTCTTTTGCTGTCATGAATGCAACTGAGCATTCTTTGAAGCTGAAATGATTTCCTTTATCCTGCCTTTCTCCCACTGCCCTTCTTCTTTGCCTGGATGAATTAACAATTCAAATTAATTAAAAACATATTCGTCTAAGAAAAAGCTCTTTTGTACTCTGCATTAAGAGGAAACGTCACATAGTTATAGGAGTTTCACATTTAACGGGTTTTACCTTTCCAAGCTCTGCAGATTTTCCCTATGGAGAAGACTGATTTTATGTGATTACAGAGGTATGTTCAGAGCAGAATCGTCACCAAGTTTCATTCCTGCTTTCAGGAAAATGCTTTGATCTTCCTGACTCTCCTCCCATTTCAGTGAATACATTTTTTAACAAAAAGAACACATGGTAGTTTTTCAAACTATTTACATTCTTCCCTTTCAAATCCATTGTCCCTTGTCCAATAGGATTTCTACGTGCTCACAGTTCTTGGGATATTTCCTTTGTATCAGCCTGTTCCTGACTGAATTGGCTTTGTGGGGAGGGTTATGAACTTTGCACATATTACTAGCAATGCTGGCCACACTGTCTCTGCTTACTGATCTTATCATACCCCTTTTACAGTTTCCATTTTATTCTTCAATTAGACCCTTCTTCAAACCCATTCTCACACATTCCTTCCCTAGGTTGTATAAAAGAAAGGTCTTTAATCCATCCTTTCCTCTAATTGAACCTGTCCTTCCTTGCGTGTTTCCAGTTGAATACCCTGGCTTTCATTAAACGATGTCAACAATACCCTGATTGCTGTAGCTTTCTGTTTAATGTGGTTTTGCAAGAATAATAACTTTTTGTCTTTTGACACAATGTGGCAAGAGAGTTTTAATTTATTACCCTCATAAAAGCAAGCAGTGCAGTACTGATGCCTTTGAGATTTAGAGTAAGAAAACGGTAAACTTCACTCTTTCAGTGCTCCCACAGTTGGACACTGACACACCAATACCTTTCAACTGCAACTGGAACTTCTGCAGGTCAACCCTAGAGAGCAAACAACATGAAAAGGCAGAGCTGGGAATGAAACGATCCTTGGATCACACAATGGTGCTGTTTGGGTCACTGAGACAGTGACAGAACCCTGGATGTAGATCTGCGTGGCTGGAGGAGCTGTGACCAGCAAATCCCAGAAATAATTCAGTGTAAATCAGTGTAACTGAGTTAATCATTCAGATTTTGTTCTCTACTGGAAATTGTCTCATTAACAGCCACTGAGGAGCTGATCAGATTAAAATAAGACAAATAGTGACTGTCTCCATAAACAAGAAGCATGGCCCTCCAGAAATTAGCAGAGCTCTACTATTACCTATCAGCTGAGGAGCTGACCTTGTCCCTAACACACACAAGCAAAAACAACAGAGCTCCTAGCCTGACTCAAATTAAATAGGTAAAGTTGTCAGTGCTTTTGCGGTGTGCAGCGCACAGTGCTTTTGCGGTGTGTCTGCATCTCACCTGCAGACAGCTAGGTTTGCTGTGAAATGAACAATAGGCAAGAAGGAATGTTCTCTAGTTATGTGAGGGGATGTTCAGGGTGGGTATCAGGAAAAATTTCTTTGAGAAAGAGCAGTGGTGCATTGGAACAGGCTGCCCAGGGATGCAGTAGAGTCACCATCCCCAGAGGTGTTCAAGAACTGCGGATGTGGCAGTGATGGGTGTGGTTAGTGGGCATGGGATGATGGGCTGATGGTTAGACTAGATGTTTTTAGTCATCTTTTCCAAACAATACTACATGCATGCTGTAAGCAGCATACAGCTATTGGACTAGGATAGCACCTACTTGCCCGTTTTCAGGCAGAAAGGAAAAAAAATTCAAGGGATTATTATTTTTGAGTGGGGAGGGCAGAGAAGATAAAGTCAGGAGAGAAAAGCAATTAGAAGCTGCAATTAAAATCACAAAACCTGCTGCCTCTGCAACACCATCCACAGAGGAGCTGCCCAGGTCACCACAGGTACTTCTAACTACTAAAATATTTCCAACTTACGAGTCCTTCAGACAGAAAGGGCTTTCGGGCAAATAAAGGATTTGTCATCTTTCCAGGTCTTATTCCTATTACTTAATTAGAGATATGCAAATATTTTGCCTCTTTCAATTTTAAAAGGGTATAGTGAACAGCCTCCATACCTGCCAACCAAAGGAAAAGCATGTGATGGCTCTAATAGCTACTGGGAGCCCTTTTCTCCAAGGTTATTCTCCTCTCCCTGCTTTCAGGTGATGGGCACCTACCTGGGATACCGCCTGTGAGCTGAAACCCAGCACAGGATTCCCAGTGCCCCATGTCATCATGGATTGTGGTTCTCTCTACTTCGGGAATGCCTAAGTCTCATAGGGGTGGCTCTAACCTAGGTAGAACTGTGTAGCATCATAGGCAACAGTCCAGTGAGCCAGAAGTTGCACCCCTCCACATGCTCACTGAGTGGCTTACCTGGTCAGTAGCTACCATAACCATGGCACAGGAGCTTCTGTCTCATTGGCCTCAGTGTCCCTATGGTGTCCTCCCTCCTTTTGGTTCCTCCTAATGTGCCCTTCAGCAGGCATAATGAGGTATAGAATGAGAAACCAACCTAGGATTTCAGAAGGACTAGAACAGGCTGAGATTCAGAACTCCTATACCATGAGGAGGTTTGACATTTCAAGCTAGTTTTTGCTCTGAATCTATGTTTAAAACAGAATGGTATAGCAGATCCTAGAAACATTTTCAGTAATTCATTTTGGACTGAGTAAGTTGTTTTGTATTTATCTGAATGAAAGCATTCAGATATTCTGAAAGACTAAAATTTTTAATTATTTGCAAAATTAAAGTTATTAGAAACAAAGTCACTGCTAATTGGTAAACAGGAGAGAGATGTTTGGGAACTGGAATAGGAAATATTTCACCACTGACCCTTTTTGGAATGGTGAATCATATAAAGAAACACACGTCCAAAAAAAAGTACTGATTATCAAAACCAGTATTTTCTAATTAACTGACACAGTGGTCAAAATTTTCTGTTCAGCTTCAGAAAGAATGCTGATGATATGCTTTGATGAGCAAATCCCCATTAGTAGTAATCTGGAGGCAGAGACCTTTACAAAGGAGACATTTACAGAGAGTCTGTTGATCTAAGAGGATATTTTTCTAAGCTATTTTTGTAGAATCATAGAAGCTTGGAAAAGACCACTAAGACCATCTAGTCTAACCATCGACCCATCACCACCATGCCCATTTTTCTTGTTTGGCATGCAGTTCTTGTCTGGGTTTATTCACAGTCACATCTGTTTCACTTTTCTGAGATTGTGTGTAGAGCAAGTAGAGCAAGATTTACATTTTCTTTCTTCTTTAATGCAGTGATTGCTAGTGGCAGTGTAAGTTATAGCATCAGTTATCATATTTTTGGAAACGAAGTTCTTGCTTGCCATGCACCACCAACAAACAGCTTTAATTCTTGCTGCACAAGCATTAACTTGATCACAAATCCTGATACTTAAGTTTTGTGTCTGGAAATTCTTAGAATAAAAGATGTTCACTTTGCCTTTTACTCCCTGTCAGCATTACTCCATGACTGTGTTTCCAGATGGTTGTTGTAGAGACTAAAGAAGTCTCTCCAGCTACTTCAGATTTCACAGCTCTGTGCATAGCCTTAAATTTTGCTCATGTTCAAACTGTAATTTCATTTTTATAAAATAGGAACATAATAACTCCTCTTCCTTTTAGCAAAATCTTTGCAAGCTGCAGCACTTTCTAACCACAGAAAAAGATCCCCAGTGCTGGGATATGCCACTCTTCAAGATCCTTCCATAAGCAACACACTACACCAAAGACACTTCTCTGACATAAAACCTTGCATTTTTCTATTACAGCTAACTGATCTGTGCAGTCCTCATTGAGACATCTCTTCTACAAGCTGAATATGTGTTGTTTCGGTTTTTTATTCCACTTCAACTGCTTCATCTGTTTCTAGGCTAAACTGGAAAGATGACAGTATTCCCTGCCATATTCTTCAGAATTTATAAAATGCCAAAGCAGGAGGGATGGAAGGAGTTTTCTTTGTCACAAACTTTTGTGTCACAAGGGAGAACAAGGAAAAGTTAATTGAAAGTGTTGATTAGTGTGTATCACATACTGCATAATATGGTGCACCTGGAGTGATTTCAATGCTAAGCTCTGGTCCCTGTGCATTTCCAGTTGACTGTTTTTAGATATTAATCACTGCTTAATTTTTCAGCCTGTCACCAGGAATGGGTTTTATTGCAAGAATGCCTGTGACTGATGTCAGGTTGTGGTCAAGGAGAGGGAGGATATCAAGCTTTTTTATTTGGAAGAATGCACTTTCTCTTGCAAGTAGCCTCAAGTATCTCACTTAGTCTGATCAAGAACTGCCTTTTTTTTTTTTTTTTTTTTGTAGCCAACACCATGGAGTGTATATTTGACTCCTCGAAGCAGTGGCTGGACATATTTAACAACTTTCAGCATCACTGCAGCAATTCATTTTGTCCCAGTTCTTTATTGCTAGAGCTCTATCCTCCAGACATAACATCAAAAAACATAATAGAGAGAAAAGCTTTACCCATCTCAACACTTTGGACTCCCCTTTCGGGGGCTCTCCCAGGCTCAAATACTCAGATCACAGTGCCACAGATCTCTCACCAAACAACTCCAGATGTGGCAGGCTGGAAGAATCACTGTCGTCTCCTGCACTGCCTTGCTACTCACAGAAGCCAAGTTCTCTCCAAACTTCCAGTCTTTCCATGCAAAGGGCTCTCCCATCCCAGTGCGGCAAGGGATTTAGGCTGAGCTAATCTGTTTCCTGAGAAAACAAGGACAATATTCCTTGTCCTATTGCTTGGGTGCATAAAACCCTGCTCCAGGATTTGGTGAACAAAAGCAAGCATTCTATGCTTAACAGAACTTAGATTTGAATCTGTTCTTTCTTTTAGCTTTGTTTCCCTTGCAGAGCCTCGAAACCAGCCTCACTCGTTTACTAGGAGCTGCAGTTCACATCACATTGCCAAGCTTTTCATGAAAGGCCTCCAGATGTTTGATATGTGGAGGGTTTAGTAATCAGGAGACCCAAACAATAGGGCCAGAAGGTGCACAGCAGAAAGGCTCTGTATCTCGTACAAATCATATCTTCCTGCCTCAGTACCTTCTTCCATCCAAAGCTCCCAAATATTAAGCATGTTTGGAATTCATGTATCCCTCTATTATAAAAAAAAAAAACAACATTCAGTACTGCATTTTCTACATTACAACTCAAATTCATGAACTGATGTTTGTTCTTACTGTACCATGTGTTTGGTTTCGATCTAAAACACTTACTCTGTCTATTTGCTGTCTGATAAGTGAGAAGCTTCTTCTGTTGAGAGGAAGCTTCCTGTGAATACACATTTCATTTATGCCTCACCCAATAGAAAGTCATAAAACAAAGATTTAGATTCGGATTAAGTATTGGAACAGAGGTGGTTAGCTTTCCCCTTCAAAATCCACTTAACTACTCCTCACCTTTCTCTTTGCCACTTGGAGTAACCATCTTCAGAACTAGATATTGTCTCTGACATTGTTTTCAGGACAGTAGGAAGATCCTGAAATTTCAGGATCTAAATGGAAAAGGCAGGCTAATATTTTGTACATGTTTTAAAAGATGAATTTTGACATGCCACAGTGCAGAACTAGATGCAACATCCTTTCAAGACCAGCTCAAATAGACAACAGCACGCACAAAAACTGGATTTTAGCTATCTGTGTTTACGTGACCACTAACTGACGGGGTGATAGTAACTGCTTTACATCAGGTAAGCTAGCAGAAATCATTTGAATAATCAATTTATTCTCATTTTTATGAAAACGAACAAGGAAGAAGAGATAAGGAATCACACAAGAGAAAAACACATTAAGAAAATAAAGAAAATTAATTTGCAAGAAGGTTGATTTACATATGATAGGATGATACAATGATGGACAGTTAAATTTTAACGATCATTCTCAACAGTCTTTCAAATTAAGTAACGTGATCCACTGGCTCTTATCAGAATGAGCTATAGCCAACGTGAAAGTGTAATTTATCACTTCATTTTCACTTTCCAAGATCAGGAATTATAACGTGCTGTCTATTTAGATGTCATTCACTCTTATTAACAGGCTGAACATATCTCTCCATGAAATGTCATCTATTATCTTCAGTCATAACTCAGAGCTGGATAAAAGAAGAGTTTGCTAGAAACATGGGAATCCTGACAGAATAGATCTTCTGTGGACAACATAACTTGTGGATATCAAAGCACTTGATGGAAGTGCACCCATTACAACAAATTTTCTTTACATTACTGTCAAGACTCTAGTTGACCAGTTTTTCATTCCAACTTGCCAAGAAATCTATTGACCTATATCCACTGTGTCCTTGGCTGCAGAATTAACACCATCAGACAGACTGATTGCAAGGCCAGAGACATCAGAGCTCTCAGCGGAAGCACCTGAAGACGTGGGAACAAGAGAAACAAGTGACCCCAAAGCATGGCTGCCCTGGAACCTTCCCATCTGGGAATGTTCTTGCAGAAAAACTTACACCAAAACCTAATCTTGCCTTGCAAGACTCAGCCCTTTCCCCACCTCTATGCATGAGTCCTATGACCAGACCTTCACAGTAAAAGAAAACAACATGCAGAGTACCAGACATCTTACAGCCTAACATAATAACACAAACATAGCTGTGGCATCCCAAGGACCTACTCAACACAGCTTGTCCCACCTTCCAGGACTACCTAAGTTCTGTCCCTAGTCAACCAAGGATGTTTTGCTGCAACTCCCACACCACTAGATGCCAAACACACCTGCACATGCACCATCTTCATATCAGAGAGAACCACACTGACTGGTTTAAAAGCAAGAGCAGCCAGACCTTTCAGGCTAGCAAAAGATGCAGGTGCAGAGGTGCAAGTGCTATTAAACTTGTACATAATATTGATCTGAATCTGTCAAGTGCAGGACATGCTGGACTAATGGCATATGTGTAAATACACGGCATGGCAGCAGCTTTGTTAGGTCCTAGTTTGGAACGACTGTGCACACATGATCAAGTTGCACAGACATATTAATCATATCTGGAGGCAGGCGTTTTGTTTGCCTTTTAAATAAGACAGTTGATCACAGATGGATTATCTTTATCCCCATGCACAATGCCATGACCTTTTGGACCGCCATATAAATATTTAGTCTTTTCTTCTGGCACCCGCTCATTTCCTGTGCTTCAAACAAGGAGATTACTAAATGCAAATACACTGGAAATGAATGCTCAAGTAAATTCATTGTTCTCTTCAGCAAACACAGTGGAAGCCTAGCAAGAACAAAAGCACTTAGTCTGAAACGTATTCATTATTGACTGCACATAGGTTATGATTGCTAATGCCATCTGTCACTGCCCTGTAGCAAAGCAAGTCCCACATTTAAGCAACAGCTTCGTGTCTCTGGTCACATATTGCCTTTCTCTGTGTATATTCATAATCTTCTTACCACTGTGAAAACTTGAGATTTTCACATTCTATAGACTTGAGAAGCTAAAATGGACTTGTGAAGGTAGAAAGGCAGGGGGTGTTTGGTCAGCAAGCCTTCTGAGGTCATGCAAAACCACTTTTTCCATTGGGTGTCTCTTCTGCAGCCCGATTAGTAAATTTAGAACAACAAAAGCACAAAAAAGCAATGCATCATGCATTCTGGCCTTGCTTTAAAGGGCAATTTTCCAGGCAGCAGGCCAGACCCACATTACTAGCCTCCATCCTGGCCTGTCCAAGTGACAGAGTGGGCTGCTCTCCAGTCATACTCTTATTAACCACTGCAGCCACGGAAGAGGAATATCTGAAGTAAAAGCACTATCTTAAGAACGTTCATTCAAAGATACTTTAGGTCCAGATCTCTTTGGTCTGAACAGATGTTAAAAGGTTTGTTTGTTCCACAGCTGCAAACTCTATGCAAAAGCATCATTTCATAGAAACCTTTCCATTTTAATTGAAGACAGATGGCGTGCTGAAAGGAGCCATGGCAGACTGGCCTAATAACACGAATAAAGCAATAATTGTTTCCTTCTGTGCTTTTCCACTGATTCAGAGCATTTAAAGCTGTTACTGTAGTTGCTGCTTCACTGTTTACCATGCAATATAAAATAATAGTAGAACTTTAAATACAAAGAGAAGCTAAAGTCAAATTACTTAGGTAAGAAAAAAGTCAGAAAATTTCATGCAAAGCCAAAAGAAAGTAAATAAGTAGAAAGTAAAACTACTAATAATAAACAAATAGCTAATATCTGTATTAATCATCAGTATTACAATGCATAGTACTCCCACTAAGACTCAATTACACCTGTGAATTATGGTTTAAAGTTAGTAGTACTTAGAAGAAGTGGGGATCTAGAGGACAGCAACCCTGCCCACAACTGGAGGGCTGGAACTTGAATGATCTTTAAAGATCTTACAACCTATGATTCTTTGATAAGCAAGGAAGCTATAAATAATGAGAAGAGGGCAAAAAGTACCTCATGTTGGGCATTTTGCATGGGAAAGTCAATGCCTGTACAATATACCTGTTGTCCTGAAGAGATGAAAAAGACAAGTGGCAGAGAGAACCACACTGTATAAAAGCATTATTTGACATTAATAGCTCATAGTTCTGAGAAGCTCAGCAGAAGCAGTTTCAGTGAGAATGAAGAAAGCACTTATGACTGACTACAACAACACAAAACATGGCTCCATTCGCTTCCTTGTAGTAACCACAGTGAGCAAAGATTTCTGTCCCCTCTTGACCTTACTGCCCTATTACTAGCTTGTGTCTGGAAGGTTCTTCCTTCCTTAGAAAAGGCCAGTTTCAGAAGGCCCTGACCTTGATCTATTTTTTAAGAATCTGATTGCAGTAACAAGTTTCGTGTAACTGTGAGATCTATTTTTTTTCCCCCTTAATAAATGTGTCAGAGCTATATTTCTTTATCTCCTGCAATCTTGTATATGTATGTATGTATGTATGAGAAACCACAAACATCTACCATTGGGGAAGAAAAAAAAAAAAAAAAAAAAAAAAAAATCACTCCAGCTTGTACTAGCCAAAAAACACAAAAGTGCACAAAATGTTGAGGCAAAAGGGCAAAAGTCTAAGTTACTTTCCGTTGGAGGAATAAGAATGGAGACAAACCTCTAAACTGATTTGTGCAGGATTCCTATTCTCCCATAAGTTATGTTATAGACTAGGGAGCACAGCTTTGGATGACGATCCACAGACCATTTCCTGTGGCTCCTGCTAGAGCAATCCCAAGAGCACAAAATCACAGTGTTGTAGAGACCTCTGGAGATCACTGAACTGAACCTTCTGCTAAAGCAGTTCCCTACAGCAGGGTGCACGGGTATGCATACAGATGGGTCTTGAATATCTCAAGAGAGGGAGAGTCTGCAACCTCTCTGGGCAGCCTGTTCCAGTGCTCTGTCAGTCTGACAGTGTAGAAGTTCTTCCTTGTGTTAGAACGGAATGTTCTGCGTTTGATTTTTCTGCTCATTGCCCCTTGTTTCATTGCTTCTCACCACTAAAAAGAGTCCATCCCCATTGACTTGACTCATGCACTTCAGATATTTAACTGTTCATAAATATCTAAAACGTGCTGATCTCCAAGTTCCTCTCAGGATTAGGCAGTCCCGATCCCTGTTTGCTCTTCCAGGAGGCCAAAGCTCTTTTTGCCACATACATCTGGTACAAGGTTATCCTCAGAGACATGCTACAGCCTTTTCTAGAAATGCTCAAGAGGTCAGCAAGAACCCTTGTGCAGCAGATACACGTCTCTTGAAGAGCACACTAAGCTCTGGACAAATTCTGTTTCTTGCATTCACCTCAGATCTCACCTCAAAGTTTTTCCTACAGTCTAAACCACACAGGTAAAGCCAAGGATAATTTTTACTGGCCAAAGATTACACCCTCTGTCATCACTCAAATTTACTCCTGTCATTCCGCTCTTCTACTCACGCTCTTTGAAGTTACATTACCAGGATACCTTTAATTGTTAAAACCATGACAGTGACAAATACGTGAGCAATTCCATTCATCTCTTTGAAATAAATCAAAGTCTGGTTTCTTCTAACACATCTTTTAAAAAATGTATCAATTTTCCTCCTCTTTAAAAAAAGATCTCATTTTTTCCTTTTTCCTAAATATTTCTCCTCTTTTTTTTTTTTTTTTGCTATCATCATACAACATGCTTTCTGATAGAATATCTGTGTACAAAATCATGGGCAACATCAATATCACCTTAAATTAGCATTTTGTAACTTCAGTGTCAGTATTATTTCAGTTACAATAATGTCACATCAGTTAACTACTATAGATAAAGCAGAATTATAATGCTACAGTGTTTTGCTATGTTTTCTCACTTAAACTGCCTTCCAGTTGAAATCACACAGTGAAAATAGCCTAAAAATAACAGAATAAAGAAAGCTGAATAATTACACATTTCTCAGGACATGAGGTTAGAGATGCTAAATTTAAGAACAGCACATAGATGAAGAGTAAGAAGAAGGCAAATTTTTCAGAACCTAGTAAAAAGAAAACAGCGTTCAAAAGCAGACAGTGTGGTGAGTATGAAGCAATCTTTTTTTTCCACCATAGTGAATAAAGATTGCTACAGGATTGTAATTCAGAACAGGAACAAAATTTCTTTGTGATGAAAGTAACGAAGTATCCAGGATACACCAAAGACATCTATCTAGAGATAAACCATAAATATTTTCAGGGCAGAAGAAACCCACAATGCAGAGGGCTTTTATTGTTATTCCAGTGGTGCCAATCCTTCCAGGAAAGTAAAATGCAATTTCAATACAGTGTCATTACTTTATAGAGAAAGTATGGGTTCAATATTAACTTTTTCAGACGGGGAAGAACTAGACCAATACTGAGAATCTTGAGAAAAAGCACTAAGAGATTATCTGACGATAGAAAGGATCTGTGCCCATCTGAAGTCAGCACTGACTCACAAAACATGGCTATAATCCTCAGGTTTGCCATTGCAGTCAGCATATGGCCACAAGGCACTTAATGTCTTTGTGCTGGAGCTCATGGCAAGAACTGGTGATGTGTTACTTGCCTCTCTTCTGGAGTGCTCACTGGTTTGGTACAGGGACAAAGAGGCCTTGTTTTACAACATTTTAGTTGATGAACTCAGGTTTTAGTGACAAATTAAGAGAAGTTTTGATTTCCTTCATCTAGTTTCATTTGTTATTTTCTCTACTACAAATTGTTGCTCCCCTTCTCCCATACAGTATGAAACTAACTTAAACATCAGTGTCTTCAGTGGAAATGAGATTAAGGCCTTCATAGGAACTGCTGGCAGTATTATGGAAACACTGGAAACTGCCATGGAAACTTATTCACTGAGGGCATAAGAAGCTGAAAGTGTTAGTCATTTTAGAAATCACGCAACTTGCAAGGTGTGTGGTTAGTCCTGGCAGTGAGAAATGAGATTCCTTAATAGGCCTAATGAACGATGTCAAATTCTGTGCTTAAATATTTAATGCGATTTAACTACCCAAGAATATCCTATTGCAGGTTGTCTGCCTTCGAGGCACATGAAATCTGATCAGACACTGACTGCATATAAAATTACACCCCTAATCGAGCACTCAGTGTCTGACACTGATGTCAGCCTTCTCTTGAGGGACTTTTATGCAGGAATAATTAGCTGGTGGCATTATTGCTCAGAATCAAAAGAAAGAACCCAGATAAGAGATGTAAGTGATTCCAGCCTTTCTGATAAGTGAGTACACATACAGAGCTTGAATTTAGTGGAGACTATACATGCTGTGACTGCTATTTTAGGCTCCACCAGTCCAGCACACTGCCTGGGCTGCTGTAGAAATCTGGCTGCCTAGTTCACAGAGGCAAACTCTCAGGTGTGTAAGCAGCCATCGCTACAGGAAAATGCTATTTATCTGAAAGCCTGTAGAATACCAAAGAGAATTTTCCAATAAGAACTTGTTCTTCTTAGAGCATTTAGTTGATGGAAATTTTGACAATATTCAAGTGCATGAATGGTTTTATGAATCTCTCCCACACACCAGCTACAGTTTTCTGGGATGTTTAGCAATTTTGATACCAGAATATAGCACTTGGAAAATAAGTATGAAAATAATCACATTTGCCTGCAGCATTAGCCTACCTATTAGCCTCCTATCTCCCATTTCACAATTGTTTTCTCTGAAATTTGTTGGAAACATGGGAAGGCTAAATACCTATTACAATAATCAAAAGAATAAATGCTTCCCTCACAAAAACCACTGACAGCTCAGACTCAGATGTGCTAACCAGCATCAGAAAACTCATGTTGCATCATGCTGAGACTCTAATAGAAATTAAACTACCCATTTTAACTTCATTGATTTGTGATTTTCTATCAAAGGAGTTGGATATTTGTAGTACATATGCATCTGATAAACAGACTGAAGCACTCTGGCTGGTGACTAATAACAGTAGGGATACAATTGTCACAAATGAGACTTCTCTTAAAAATAAACCATCAAAAAGCATATGAAACTAATAGTTTCTATTTATTTCCAGTATTGCTCCTCTGTACCAGCTGCCTGAAGTGAACATCAAGGAAAGAGACAACTACAACTCTAACTACCACAAATAACCTCGGACTCTAAGAGACCATTTCCCATACGTCTGTGCCAGCGCATCTGCTCACTTATCCAGCAAGAACTACACAAGTTAAACTGGACTTCTAGTGGGTCAATTTACTAGACGTATGTGATGGCAGGCTTTTTCATTGCATATGGCAAAGAATACCAGCCATCTCCAACATCTGAAACACATCTGCACAGTGGTGGATGCATTCCCAGCCTCCCTGACACCAGTGGCACCATGTCACATCAGTGCTCCTCTCTATAGTTTTTGACAATCTTAGCAAGGATTTGTTGGCAAAGTCATGGATTTCATACATCTGATCTGAAAGTCTAAAGCCTGGCCTGCCCTCTCCAGTTGGCACGAAAGCGAGAAAAACAAAAAGTGGTAATATTTTAAGGCACTAAAATGAAAATATTTTTAAAAGATGTCAAAAGCATCAAGAATGCTGACTTAGCTTATTACATTCATTTGCTTGCTGTTCACCTTCAGCACTCGCACACAATGAACAAAACTGCGATGTTATCCAGTAATCAAAAAAAATCTGCTTTAAATTAGAAGAGAAAAATAAAGCTTTGATGTTTCCATATTTGCTTTACTTGAAGCTGTCAGAGCAAAACAAAGCAGAAGGCCCTATTGCCATGCAGTTATGGATATGATAGGAAAACAAGAGTATTTCATTATAACATGTTCTGCTGCTTATAATTGGACAGCAAGCCATTTCCTAGGAATATCTAATTCAAGGACCTCAGGATACACATTGCTCTGTGAAAAACCTAAAAGCACCTTTTTCTTCTGTTTTAGTTCACAGTTGATTTGCACTTTAAAACAATTTGCAAATCACTATTACATTTTATCTGGTCTTTCTACAGCAAAAGTGTACTATGAGCATTGTGAGACAGAGGCAACCTGTAGGAGATGGGAGTGCAAAACAACACGCTGATGGCTGCATGGTCTGAGATAAAGTGTGCTTGCCGTTTGTGTTACTTGTGCGTGGTACATGCTAAAATCGGAGCAGAAATTGTGTTGGAAATACAACCAAGAAAAAGAAGTTAAAATAACTTCAGATTACCTAGAACATGAGAAAGATTCTTCAGTTAAGCTTGCAAGAGGAAAAGGGAACAACAGCAGCATTTGGAGTACCCCAAGTTTCCTTCTTTCTCTTCCTATAAAAGACACGAAGGCTGTTTGCAACTCCTCAGACCCTCCTCATCTGAACCCATCATCAGCAGTGTTGGATCTCATTCTGAAACCACTGAGTTACTCTCATTGCAACTCTCTGACATTCAGTTTTCTTGAAGACTTCTGTGATTAAAATTCATCTGATTTGGCTGTTTGACCTATACATGGCAGGAATGGAGAACTTCACCTAGCCACGGCAGCTCATTTTCCTGCAAGCATCCTGTATAAGCTGTAATATGTTTCTGCATGCAAAAGCCCATGGTCAGTGCAACACACAAATCAAGATTCAATATCCCGTGTAAATACAAAGATCCCCTGGAAAACACTGTAAATGTGCTTTACGCAAGAGACAGCCCTTGGAGGAGCAGAACTGAATTCCTACTCAGAACTAAAATCAAAACTTCCTCCTGGCAAGGAGGGTGGAACTGCAGAAGCAACTGTTAAATCAGTATCACCCCTGCTTCCCCTCCATGCTGTTTCAAAACATCAGCAAACTTTTCCCTCAACCTCTGCCCTTGTGCATGACCATACACCATCAGCTCTGTAGTCAGCTCAGTCAGAGAGCATAGCTATTCATGCAGCCTTGAGGGAAGGCAACTAAAAGTCAAGTATAGCAGTGGAAGTCAAGGAGAAAGAGCCATGAATATTTCTCATTTCAAATATTCTTGCCTTCCTAATACTGCCTCACCCATTCAAAGGAAGAACAAAAGTATTCATGTCCCAGCTGGCAGATATCTGCACTTACTATGCTGCCTTAAAACATTTATGGAGGGACAGCATGCAAGACGACTAGGTCTAGCACAGAAGGAGCATTTTTATCTAATGTTACGTCAGGGTCCAAATGTCATTCAGTTTGATCCATGCTTTGGAATCTGAGTGTGACTGCAGCATTTATTATTCACGTAAGAACACTGTAATTTATTCTTGTCCAAATTCTTTTTTGAAGTATACAAGAATTTTATATGCATGCTGTAAACTTACAGTAGTTACTGACAGCCAAAGCTTCAGAAGGCCTAAATCTACATAATTCCTTGACTGACCAGCCAAGACTAGGTAGTTCAATGCCTTTCAGAGGTGCCTTGTTCCCATATTCTGCTAATCCTAGAGACTCCATTCTGGTTCAGTTTGAAGCATGCATGGATGGAAGGGTAGTGGCTGTAAATGTTCCTGGTAACTCATTAAGGCTGACCTTTTCAGCACCTCTCACAACCACACCAGTCAGAAAGGCTCCTCTGTAGGGCCATCTAGAACAGAAACCTAGCCCCTAATTCTTCTGGATGAGCTTGCTTCTGCCTATTCGCTGAAGAGGGACCTCAGAAAGTTGCACTTCCTAGGGCCAGGCTCACCCTTACCATGGCAGGGCACGGTTCAGAAATAGAGGATAACCTGTAGCTTTAAGTCATTGCCTCTCTTATCTAGATCACTCACAATCCTGCTTCCCATCTCAGTGGACACAGCAGATCCTGCCAGATAATGTGTTAGATTTGCTCAACAGAAAGAAAGAGAAGGATGATTTTATTGCAAAGTTTCACAAGAGCTTTTGTCCTAATTCAGAAGACAAATACCTCCTGCACTAGTAGAAAATATCTCTACACTTGAAAGAAAGCATAATATTAATCTTAAGACTGTCGGCTATGCAGAGAAGTGTTACCAAATACTGGCACAGGTTCCTCATTCCCAGAGGCAGTAACACCTATCAAGGGGCCTTCATCCTACAGCTGGTTGCAAGTGACTGAGATTGTTACAGAATGAACATCACATCCTTCAGACTAACAGAAATCACACATTGCATGACCTCTCAAATCCTTGTACTTTATACTTAGCGCATGACCATGCTGTTCCTTGATGCTGCTTGTTGCAGGCACACTCAAAGAGGAAGCAATTTCTGTAACGCTTCTGAAGGAAGTCTGAAGTAAGAGCTAAGAGTACAATCCCATAAATCGATTATTCCCTACATCCATTATCACAGTGTGAACACTCATAACTCTCATCTGCTCTGGTTTTCCTGAGAGACTGCCAACGCGTTGCTCTTGTTTGTGCAAAGTTTAGCTCTTTCCTGATAAGCTCCTGAATTCTATAATAAAGAAGCAAGAGCAAAATGTACTCTGGAAAACAGCCTAATGTGAAACTGTGGTACTGATTTTAAATCACAATGTTGCTGACTTTTTGGAACCTTTTCCCACTCCAGTGTGTATTTCAAACATGATAAAAACATTGAACAACAAGCTTTGAACTATTTTGGTACTCTGATTAAGTGTTTGAACAATACAGCCATGTCATTTTAGCTCCATTTTATAATAATCAGAGTTTTAGGACAAATTGTAGAGTAAACACAGCAAGACTAAGCCAAACAAGTGCTTTTAAAGATATTCTCAATGAAAACATATTTAAGTGTATTGTTATTACTTTCAGTACAATCACCATGGAAACTATAAAACTCACTTTTAATATCCATTCTTTCTTAAATGCTTTGCATTGCCTAAAAGCTACATCTGAGCATAATAGGGTTGGTATTTTAATGGTCAGCCATGGAACAGCACATCCTTTGGAACATGTATAGCTGAGATAATTGCTGGGTTACGTGTACATTTATATGTACACATTATGCTAGCTCTGCTAGCAAGGAGAAGGGAGAAAAACTTTGAAAACACTAATGAATGTACTGGTTTGCATATCCCTCAATTCATTGCAAAGCTTTAGAATCTGATGGGTTCACCCCTACAGCAAAACAGTTAAAAAGTTAAAAACAGCATAGCAACACTAGAAATGAATTAGATTCACAGGATTCAAGATCAAGACATAAGTTTCAGGCTGTTGCTAGAGGCACAACAACATTCAAAGTCTAGTTCAAGTAATAAAATCTGTGATGACCCTTTCCCAGGTTCTCAATGACAGCACGTAACTGAACTTGCCACATAAACTCTCCCTCAGTATACTTTATGGCAAATTATATGTTAGCATACATCATCTAGTCATCTTCTTACTAAAACTATGAAATTCAGAGTACCAGTACTGTACTTTTTGCACAGAAACTTATACACATAAGGGGAAACCATTAACAGTCCCTCAACAGTGCAACCCCAGAGTACAGTAAACAGCCTTACCATAGGTTCAGTACTCCTTCTGGTGCTTCCAATTCTGATAGAAACCAGTTTGAAAAAGACCTCTGCCAGCACTAGACTGTATCTAGACCTACATTATGAGCTTCCAGAACTCCCTTGAGGCTCAAATCCTCCAGCAGGTGCTAATTGCTAATTGGTTCTGACTGCCAGTTGCAGCTGCATCCTTTGGGCTGCAAGGAGTGAGTTGCAGCAAAGCAGAGGGGTCTCAAGCTTAACAAGTGAGATACAGTGGGCCCAAGAATGTGATACAACTGAAAGTGACCTAAAATTGTGTGAATTGTGCGTAGATGTCACTGTGGGCAGGCGGTAGACATCTGGTGAAGAATTTCCCTTGAACCTCATATCCTTAAACAGAATTGACATCTCAGATATGCAAAAGATTCAATTTCCTATTTTTCTAATAATTAAATGTCTGATCTGTATGGCAAGGCAGTGCAGTTTTGGAGACACGTCAGCAGAAACTGCGGCAGAATTTTCAAAGAACTGTCTTCAAGTTAAAAATTGCAGCATCAACCCAAGGGAAATGCATAGTGATAGAACACACACAGCTGAAAACAAAATGGAAAATACATAAATTCTTTTCTGCTCACTTCTTTTATTAAAATGCTTGAAATTCAAATTTGAGTGCATAACCATCAGTTTCAAGAGTAAGTTCAAGATAAGCTTTTATTCCACTTTACATATATCTTACTTTGCAGAATGCATCCTGGAAGTCATGGTAAGTAATGCAGGAGGAAGCAATGCATTAATCTCCCAATGACGCAGTGCTCCCCTCATGCGTCTTTTGCTACAAGGCCCACAGAAAAGATTTCAAGCAATGCTATCCAAACTGCTGTATGTTTCTAAGCTCTCCATCTTGAAACAGTTTAAAGGTCAAGTTACACAGTAGAATTACACTCTCTAGTGGTGAAATCCTGGCCCTTATGCCCCTTCTTTCTGGCTCCATCGTGTTCTCCTTGTTCTTTCATGAGATTAATAATTCATATTGTTACCAGGAGCTTTTTTTTGTTGAAGAAGGCACAGTTGCTAGTCTATCGTAATCTGAAAAAATTAAAGGGAAAAACTGAGATTTAGGAAAGAGAGCTCCATCAGCCATTTCTTCACCATAGGAACTTGTTTGTTGAAAGAGTGAATAAACACCATCTGAATGCAAACAAGTATATGATAGAGCATTTATCTTATGAAGGAGTATATAATGCAAAATCTTCCCCTATTAGAGAAACAAACTCGTGATTAGCATGAATTGCTACCAGTAAATGATTAGCAGGAATGTCCCTGCCCAGACAACTATAGCCCTAGCAAATTCATTATTTGTTCATGAAAAAAACCAGTTGTAATGTTTAACAAGCTTGAAATTCCTCTCACCTGCAAACTGTTCAAAGACATGTTTTATAGCAGGAAACCCGCACTCTAGAGGCAACTACAGCTTGAAACTGAATTTCATGCATTTTGCTGCTTGCTATCTGTTGCATGTACATAACTATGGCACCTATAAGAAAATCAAGGGATGCACTCCCTTGATGTATGGCTCCAAAGGAAGTGATGAAAAGCCCATTTGGTCCTCTAAGGAATAAGTTTTTCTTATTTTTGCCTATGCAAACACCTAAAAGGCACACAGTCATATCACACCTCTGCCCACAGATGAACATGCTTGTTCCTAAGGCAATTGCAGTGGAGACTATAAGCTCTGCTAAATTTTTGGGTATGAGAACATCATCCTTACCAACTGTTTACAGCTTATTTGGAATGTAACATAAACTATTGAGCCTACATTCAACAAAACTTTAGTCAGACTTCCTACAATTTAATTTCTGTATCCTATCTCCAGTCCATTATTCTCTGAAAGAAACCTGGTTTACATGCATTAAATCTCCACAGTCTGCAGCAGCATACTTTGAACTTCATGCAATGCAAGCAGATTTGGTACACATTATGGAAAAGGAAGGAGTGAGTCACACAGTCTAGGCTCAAATCAGTGTCAAGCTACTCCATGAAGTGAAAAAAAGCCCCCTGATCCAGGGCATTTCCTTTCCCCTGGATAATTGAAAGAAGAAAATGGGGAAACAAGAGCACACAACATACGCATAATGAGCATTCCCAAAAGAAACACTTGATTTATTGGTAGCTGAATCTTTCTGTAAGTATGCTCAGGCGAAATTTGATGTAGCAAACTACAAGAGGCTGTGAGAACATGTGAGGATTTCAAGGCACATATGTTTGAGATTGCCTATACGCTGTTGAATGATCACTTTATTCCCTTGTATAGTGCTGACAACTATCATACACAGACACTCTCTTCCATTTTTAGATGTAATAGAAAACCTGACCACAGAACATGAGGACAGAATATCACAGTCTGATTTTATCCAATATGGCCCTGTTCTACCTGGTATTTGCATCGAGATCTAAATTTCAATGCTAGATTCCATTGCTACTACAGGATAGATAAAAATCCAGACTAGATTCAACAATTCTGGGGGAAAAGAGCACGGAAAGCATCAATCTATATCTGAATTTCACAATTTAGACAAAAGTCAAGCCTTTATCATTCAGGATTGTGAAGTTCATAGTAACTAATCCTTTTCTGTGAAATCCATCATTTGCTTATCATGAAATCAATACAATGGCTCTCATCATTCTTCTGACCCTACCACTTAACCCCTTCATGTGTCTGTTTCTCCTGGTGTTTTATTTTATTTCATGAGCCATCATTCTGCTCATTTTAAATCTGAATAGAGGTTTTGGATGCCTTGAGGGGAAAACATTTGTGTCTCTTCCTGAAAAAGCACGAGCATATCTGTTGCTTTTGATAGATTGCAACAGGATCAGGAAACTTCCACAGAGTCGCTTTTGGCTCTTGAAATAATCTCAAAGCTTGTCCTTGCCAATAGGTGCATTTGAAAACAAGAAAGCATCTGTAAAGTCAAACACGGATGAAATACAGAACATCCCCTTCAAACCAACTTGTTCTAACCCACAGACTGCATAATCGATATAGAGGGCTGGTTCATTTATTCTGCTATTTGTGCACAGCTGTGTTAGCCATGAGTAGCTGGATAACAAGGGGACCATTTGCTGCTCCCTCTGTGTCAACAGTCATTTTCTTACTGATTTTGAAGTCTGCTGCCAGCATAATCTTTCAGTGTATTAAAATATTAAGAGAGAGACAGTTGCTCTGTTCTCTCTCACTTCATCACTAGTTTGATGCAAAAATAGCCTACAGCTGAGTGGTCTCAAGTCAACCTGTCCTGGTCAGAATTCAACCAACTTTTTCTGACCTTTGTACCCCATTAAGCCTGCTGTGCAGCTCTCCTTTCTGGGTGCTGCCACCCAAGCCCAGAGGTCAGTGTCAGATCATGGCACACTCCAAGAGTGATCCCATATTCCTCCACCAGATCCAGGAGGAAAATGGAAGCAGGATAGCTTGGCTGGGAAAGTCTGAATTACAGATCACTAATGCAATAATAATGTCAGAAGGAAAACTGTCTCAATCCTAAATAAATTTTCTGCAAAGGCTCTGAGTCAGAGCACCAGAGCAGGCAGCAGTGTGGCAGTGTGATGGAGTGACCACGAGGCTGAAGTAGAAAGCCAAAAGAGAGGAGGTGGGTTGTACCTCCTGAAATACAGAATAAGGTGTTCTCAGAGCCTTCTACAGGTCTGACTTTTAACAGCAGAGACTGACAAGATTTGTGGAACTCCTCAAAACACATGGTAGATGAGCAGAAATCATCAGATCTATTTGCATTCCTGCTGGAAAGCAAGTTTTCTGCCTGTTTCTCTAAAGAGAAAATGTTGTGTCCACATGTCAGGTAGGGATCTGATGCTATTCCTTGCTCACTGTGCCAGCCGTCCTTCCCCATCCACTTGGAGGAAGGCATTTGTCCTCATGCTTCCATGCAAAGGTTTTCAAGCACTGGGGTATTTCAGTCAGGGTAGCCACAACTTTAGAAGTGTTTGGCCCACATTCTTAGCAAATGTATGGAAATGTGAGTCTTTTAGAAAGAAGTCAGGCCAGAGAAAACCCCACAAGACATGTCAGCTACAGCCATTCTTATGACTGCAGAATGTGTTGTCCTTTGATATCCAAACATACAGAGATGTTTAAGAGCACATAGGTCTGTCAGTTATACTCCCAGATTTGCTACGTCCTTTCAACATTTTTTCACTAAATGGTGGCTTTTAAACCCTGAACATGCTACCTTGCTGGATTGCTCGCCATTTTTTTGTGAATTTCTGTCGTTTGAGAATTAAACTTGATGCTTAGAGACTAATCTGATCTTTGCAGTGTGAGCTACATTTCAGTTTCTTCTTCACCTCTGGGGAAATCCAATAGCTAAAGATTTTGGTCACTTCTGTAAAAAGGGTGTAATGGTCAGTTGTGATATCTACATGAAGGCCCATGTTCAAATAGCGAAACATTTCTCCCACGAGGCTTCAGATCTGGTAGGGTTCATGATATGGAGTTGGGAAAAAGGGCATATATCATCTAGTTCAAAGTTGCTTACAAAACACATACTGAGTTAGCAAATCTGCCTCATGTGAATAGTTAGACAATTGTCCACGTATTATTCATACAAAGGTCATTTCTGCTCATTTGCGTCTACAGACTCTGACTAATGCTTGATTCAATTTATCTTTATGAATCCCCCTTCACCAAAGAAATGTCTGCACTAAACCCATCACTCAGCTAGTTGCTTTATCTTCTTTGAATAACAATAAAAATGAGTTATAAATAGCATAAGTAACAGATATGGAAAGAGACAACTGATTTTCCATAACTCTCACAGAGTATTATATCAAACATTATCAAACAGTCCAATAGTTAGTACTAAAACAACTGTAATGTTTACAAAACTTTTTTTTTGCATGTGCCTTTGTAGGACAGGCACTAAATAGAAACCAATAATTTCTGTTTCTTACTGCTCCCTACCATGCAAAGTTCAACTGTGAAGAGTTCAGATTGCTCCTCAGTGAGATATAAGCAAGAACACACAGATTACATTACCACTGCTCTCACAGTTTTATCCAGGTGAGGGGAAAGGCACCTTTGTATTTTTTCTTATCGATAAATTACTTGTCTCTGAACAAGTTTATGGTGATATAAAGCACTTCTGCTTTTTCTTTGATAAAGAACAGGAAATAGAAACAAAGGACTCTGTACACTGCTTCCTGCACTATTCAGGCTCCTTGGAGGACCTCCCCAACATATTGCTCCCAGCAGCAGCAGCACTACCACAGCTGGCAAGACTGACCCCTTGGAAGTTCCTGGTAACAGTTCTCAGCTTCAACTCACACAAAGAATGGGTCATTTTTTCATCTCTCCTCACAGTTTCATTTATCCAAGATTACACTTCAAAACAATCAGGTTTTACTCATGTTTGGTGTAATCCATATTTCACTGTTTCTTTCACAGCTTTCGTGATTTTGCATCAAGTGCTAAATATGCAAAGTGTAACTTGGTAGTCAAATATTCTTTGGCCTGCAAAATATTCAGTATGTCTTCAGAAACCTCCCATAATGTTTTCTCTCTATTATAAGTGGTCCAGAATATGTTTGACTTCCTGATAAATGTTGGGATGCTGAATTCATTGGGATTTCTCAGATCTTTCTCTGCATCAAGGCTTCTGAGATATCTCCACCATTATTGCTATGCTATGCAGAATGGTCAGTGGCAAAAAGTCAAATTGTCATGTAACTAAGTCTTCTACTCTGTCAGAGACTCTAAAATAATTTTAATCAATTCATATTTATGTGTTTCGTGGGGTATTTTTTTGTTTGCTTTTTATTTCTAGACCACCCACTTGCTCTTTAGTACTGGGTTTCAGTTAATTTTACTACCAATTCAAATTTACTATAGACTACCTAAAGAAAAGTCAACATTTGGTAAATGCCATATTTTTCTACTTATGAAAGGAAAGATTTCTTCCCATGTTTACACAATCATATCTCTCTTCAGCATATAAAATAATTTTAGGGACTTTGACTAATGAAAAGTCGAGAACAGGATGAAAGTTAACTTTGATGGGTTTTGCTGCAACTTGCTACTAAGTGCTTTGGGTTCTGTGTGGTTTTTTTCCTCCTGTCACATTGCAGTCTGCATCAGGAATCTGAAACATATGAGCAAATACGCAAACTTTTACTGAAGTCTTTGATGTTTGCAACTCAAGAATGTGTTCAGCTTTTCAGCTCAGAGTCGTGAAGGTGGTCTCTTACCCAAGGTGAATGCAGGAAACACCTTCCACATACAAGGAGAAATGATGGATTAGCATTATGTGGGAAAGCTTCTATTTCAGTTGTATTTCTTTTAAACAATATTTATACAGCATTTGGTTCACAGCAGTAGCTCTCAGATCTCAGCCATTCTGCCATGGCATGAAGAATGAAAACATAAAGATTCCTTCCAACCCAAACCATTCTGTGAATTACATAGGGATAGGGAAAGAAAAGGAGACCTTTTCAGGAATTATTCCTTACAGAATCATCTCATCACTCATATTAAGTGAAGTTTATGAAGCCTCAGTAAAACTATGAGAAAGTGCCCAAAGAACAGGAATTGCACTTGTTCTCATTGATGAAGGACTTCCTCTCCTTAAACTAAGGCTTCAAATAATGCAATCATACATCATTGCCAAGAGGCCAAAGCTAGTTTTCTAGCATGCTAATAATTAGTCTGGACTGCAGCAGGCTTTTGGGTTTTGCTTGTCCAAATTCATGGGGAAGTCTTTCAGATGATGAAAGCCCCCCCTTAAGATTACAACTGTTTATACTGGGGGAATCACAGAGGATCAGAATCACCAAGGTTGGAAAAGACCTACAAGATCATCCAGTCCAGATTTGTCTTTTACTATATAATGAATCAGTCTTCCACTACAGCTGTGAGTTTCTTTTCCCTTCTTACTTAGAAGAAAATTATAAAAATAAAGATCCTATTTGAGAGTAGAAAAAAATGGAAATTTAAATTCTGAACCACAAACAGTATAGCAGTGCTCAGTAGATATGATACTTTGGTTATCTCCATTCTCAAATGCCCATTCCAGCCTGGATATCATTATCCCATCAGTTGGTGAGTTCTCCACGTGGAGGCATTCAAGAACTGTGCAGATATGGCACAGAGGGACATAGGTCAGTGGGCATGGTGGTGAAGTGTTGACAATTGGACTAAGTGATATTAGTGGTCTTTTGCAAGCTTAATGATTTTATGAGTCTATCTGAGGCTTCCCACCACAGACAAGATGCAGGGGCAATTGTCATGTTATGATGTGGGTATCTCTTTTAAGAGTGGGGGTAAAACCATAAGTTCCTTTTTCACTGACCAATTTATATTAAAGACAGAGCTTTAATCAAATGGTAAAAGTATTTAGTTACAAGCCACCTGGGATGACATTTGAACTAGAAACCTCATGATACAAATAATACCCAACATCTCATTTGTCTTCCACATAGCTGGCCAGAAAGGCCAAAGGAACCTGTTTCCCACAGACATATAATCACGTTCAGGAAGCACACAGCCCAGAGCAAACAACGCTGTGTTATGCTACATTTGTCATCTGACACTGCTTCCACAGCCAGCAGTGGAGCTAGCACAGCCAGGCTTCCAGGGAAGCTCAGCAAACTTTCTCTTGCGATGCAACGACTGTCTGCTGCATTAGGCTTTCTTTCTCTTTTATTCCAGAAACTCTCCTCTGTTTCCCAGTGATTTCACTATCAGACACAATGGCAATGAATGGTGGGCTCTGCCATGGGTGAGGAAGAAGTTCCATCCTCTTTCAAAGACAACAGTTCTGCTTCTTCATATTTAGTCTCCCATAGCTCCAAAGTAATTTCTCAGTCTCTTAATGGCTAGAGTGCTGTTGCCTCACACGTGTCACAGGCTGACTGTTACGTAACAGTTCTTGAAGGTACCCTGCTAGCTCCAAGCCTGGCCTCAGGTCTCATAGACCAGGCAAGTCTTGCTTAGGCAGCAGAGCCATCTTTGGTTTGGATCACACCAAATCTGGTTCAGTGACACTACATCACCAAAAAAAAAAAAAAAAAAAATAGAATTTCAAAACCATATAGACTTGGTGTTATCAGAGTGACCATGCTGAGCTGTGCAGAGGGCATCATGTGTTGTAGGAGCTGTGCTCCTAGCTCCTTCAGAAATTCTCCTACCACCACATGGAATAAATATAAATGATAATGAAACGATACAAAAAAAAAAAAAAAAAAAAAAAAGACTCATTTTATATCTTCTGGGTTAAAATCTTCTGATCCATTTAGGATAAGGCATACTCTAATTACAAAGCTCCCCTTCAAAAGACACATAACATCATATTGAAGCCGCAGCTCTAAGAATTAGAGTCAACTGTCTCAATGGAATTTTAATTGACAATTGGGTAATAATCCAGACCACAGGTATCCAGGAAACAGCTTTATACAAGTGGAATTCTGCTCATTCACCTATACTGAGACCTGCTGTACACTTTATTAAAGTGCAGAAGAATTGAAGCACTGCAGCAATAGCCCAGATGTCTCCAAGCCAGCACCTTGGTAGGAAATAAGTTAGAAATAATCTACAAGAAATTAGGTACAATGAGCAATGACTAGTTTTACATAATCGTCTAAATTTTCTCTGACTGTGGGGTCATCAGGGGAAAATGGAAAAAAAATGTCAGACAGTCTTAAACAGAAACAGATTGACAATGTCTAAGAAACACTGGCCGGATATGTCACAGTCTTGTTTACAGCTCAGCCTTCTTTGATTTAAAACACAAATTAATTTGTAAATGAGTGACCTAGTTTCATCTATTGCCCTTCAAAAATGCATATCATGGCATGCAAAGATGATTTCAGCCTACTCAGAAACCCAGTTACTTCCAGTCATTCATCAAAGCGCGAATACTGGCCTTTAATCAGGATTAGAGCAAAGTTGTAAGAGCAAAGCATTAGTTTCATGCACCATTAGCTAGGAGTGCCTCAGGCTGTACATCACATGCTTAATTAAATAGCATTCACGCTGTTAGGTATACCAGAAAATCAAGGCTTTAAATATTACCTTTCTTAGAGGGAATCTCCAGCACAGTTGACAAGGTCATGCATATTAATATAGTCTATTTGGATTTCTGCAAGGTGTTTGATTTTGGAGCACATGACATTTTGTCTGCAAGTATTTTATGTAGAAATAACAGAGCATACATTAAAATAACTAAGAACTGCCTCATCAGAGAATCTCATCATGTCTTGATAAAGATGTATTTGTGATTGAGGCCATTCCAGCCTGCTTCATGGGAACCAGTCTCTGAGCCAACACTATTATTTTATGAAATAATATTTGGAAACATAAAATTTTATTTAGAAACATAAAATATTTACTCACAGTATCCACTGCAGCTAAGTTTAAGACAGTAGGATAGCAGAATTGTGGAGACAGCAATCCCAATTGTAAGTTGAGATGGTCATCATCCAGCCTGCACCTAGGACTTGGGGACAAAAATTATAGCCACTCTTGAAAGACTCAGAGCTGTGATACTCTTAAAGATAACTGCCCCATTGCAATACTACTACTAAAGTTTACCATAATCCTTGAATAAATGCAAAGGAAAATAACAGAGGTAGCAAAAATAATCAATTTCGGTACACCGCACCAGTAGAACTGCTATGGAGAAGTTCACTCCTTCCCTGTGCGTTGGGAATGATGTGGGAATAAAGGAGCACAAGGTCACAAAAATATTCTGAAATTGCTCAGCTCCTCAAATAGATAGGATATACTATATAACAGATTTATAATGAGCCGGGGGAAGAAAGAGAGTACAGATTTCCTCATGCTGGAAATAGCTTACGGTTTATGACTTGTGCTTAGGTATGAGTGGTAATGAAGGAGGTTTGGTTCAGTCGTCCTGGGATTGCATCAGTTTTTACTCCAAGGGTTGGGACAGCTCATGAATGGAGAACATCATCAGCGGTGATGATTATTCGGATGGGAGATTCCATGGGGATTACGATTCGGTGATCAACTTCTAATAGGCGGAAGTGGCCTTGGGGGAGGTCTGTTGTTGGAATTATGTAGGAGTCAAAAGAGAGATCTTTGAAGTCTGTGTATTCGTAGGTTCAATATCATTGGTGGCCGATGGCTTTTAGGGTGAGGTCAGGTTCATCAATTTCGTCTATTATATAGAGGATTTGTAAGGAGGGGAGGGCAAGAAGGACTAGGACAATGGTGGGTAGAATGGTTCAGATTAATTCGATTTCTTGGGCATCTACAGTATTTGATGATAATTTGTTTGTTAATATAAGAGTGAGGAGATACAGTACTAGGCTGCAGATTGCTAGTGCTACTATCAGGGCGTGGTCATGAAATTCTACAAGTTCTTCTATGATAGGGGATGAGGCGTCTTGAAATCCTAGTTGAGAGTGATTTGCCATATGAGGTGTACAGGGCTTGCACCTGTGATTTAGTCTTGACAAGTCTATGTAATTAGTTTACTAACACTTCATAAGAAAGAAGCATTAAGTGGTTTGATGCGGTTGGCTTAAAACCAGCATGTGAGGGTTCGATTCCTTCCTTTCTTGTACTTGGACGAAGGCTGGTTCCTCGAAGGTGTGATATGGGGGTGGGCATCCATGGATTCGTTTGACGTTAGTTATAGTTAGTTCAGGTTGGAGGACTTTACGTTTTGCTGAGAAGGCCTCTCAGACGATGAATATTAGTATGATTACAGCTGTTATTGAGATTAGGGAACCAATTGAGGAGAGTGTATTTCATAGGGTGTAAGCATCTGGATAGTCTGAGTATCGTCGGGGTATGCCGGCTAGCCCTAGGAAGTGCTGTGGGAAGAAAGTTAGGTTAACTCCTGTAAATATCACTCCGAAGTGTGCTTTAGTTCATGTGGGGTGAAGGGTGAAACCTGTGAATAGGGGGAATCAGTGGGTGAACCCTGCTAAGATAGCAAAAACTGCTCCTATTGAGAGGACATAGTGGAAGTGGGCAACTACGTAATAGGTGTCATGGAGAGCAATATCTAGTGATGAGTTAGCGAGGACAATTCCTGTTAAGCCTCCAATAGTAAATAGGAAGATGAATCCGAGAGCTCAAAGTATAGGTGGGTCTCATTTGATTGTCCCTCCGTGTAGGGTAGCAAGTCAGCTAAAGACTTTAATGCCAGTTGGAATGGCGATGATTATGGTGGCTGATGTGAAATAGGCTCGGGTGTCTACGTCTATTCCTACTGTAAATATGTGATGAGCTCATACAATGAAGCCCAGAAATCCAATTGATAGTATTGCTCACACTATTCCCATATATCCAAAAGGTTCTTTTTTTCCTGCATAATATGCTACTACGTGGGAGATTATTCCAAAGCCTGGGAGGATGAGGATGTAGACTTCTGGGTGTCCGAAAAATCAGAATAAGTGCTGATATAGGACTGGGTCTCCCCCTCCTGCAGGGTCGAAGAATGTAGTGTTAAGGTTTCGATCGGTGAGTAATATTGTAATTCCGGCAGCTAGGACGGGTAGAGAGAGTAATAAAAGGATGGCAGTGATGAGGACAGATCATACGAATAGGGGTGTTTGATATTGTGTTAGTGTGGGGGGTTTTATATTAATAACGGTAGTAATGAAGTTAATAGCTCCTAAGATTGATGATACACCTGCTAGATGAAGGGAAAAGATAGCTAGGTCCACTGATGCACCAGCGTGGGCGAGGTTACCGGCTAGGGGGGGATAGACAGTTCATCCGGTACCAGCCCCAGCTTCTACAGTGGATGAGGCTAGTAAGAGGAGGAAAGAGGGTGGAAGGAGTCAGAAGCTTATGTTATTTATGCGCGGGAATGCTATGTCCGGGGCGCCAATTATGAGGGGAACTAATCAATTTCACCATTCATTGCCATTGTGTCTGATAGTGAAATCACTGGGAAACAGAGGAGAGTTTCTGGAATAAAAGAGAAAGAAAGCCTAATGCAGCAGAAATTTTTTTATACTCTGAATTGCCTGGAAGGGGAACAAGGAAATCATTACAAAATGCACAAACGAGCTCCCCAAGTTGAGGAAGCCAGTGCCATTCTGTAGGCCTCCAGAAATTCAGCTTCATTCCAAGCTGCTGGTTCAAAGGGCTCTGGTGTCCTGCAGCCCCTGTGAACAGAGATCAACTGGCCCTGTTCTTGTTCCAGGTGCCCAAAGACATCTCTGGCAGCATCTCATCCTTATTAGAGTTTAATATGAAATCAGACTGATCCAATGGAGGTAGTTCATGGGCTCTGAGATGATGACTGGATGCCAGCATGGCCACCCATAGATTCCTCTCCATGTGACCAGGGTTCTCTGCATCAGACCCCTCCCTATGCTCAGGTTGGGCATTCTCAGCCTAGTCCAGGCATTCCCAGGGATAAACCAGAACAACAGTCAAAATCAGATCTCAAGGTTTCAAGGCTTCTACTGACCTTCTGCACAGCCCAGGAAGGCATTTTTCTGGTGCTCAATGACTGATCCACTCATTAAAGTGGTCCAAATACGGACCTGGAACTAACCATACTGCCAGAAGTGTCAGCTCTTCCCCTTATGCACAGTTTGAATCATGCATGGAACAAGGGATATGATAAAGTAGCTATAGCAGATAAGAACAGTGTTAGGCTTTACTTACTTGCACAGGCTGCAATTGTGTTAGATTTGGGATCAGAAAGGAATTTTCTTCAGCTTACACTGACAAGGATCAGAGATCTCATCTGCTCTCTCCTCAGGGCATGTAATTTAATCTCTGAGTTTCAGTCTAAGGTCTTTGGACTAACATAAAAACAAATGGGTGTAATGTCACTGACATGAGTCATAAACTCAGTTAGTTTTTCTTCTTGACTTTAATCCCTATGGGACCAGTATGTTTCTGGAGCATAACTGAGGTGAGATAGAACAAAAGTAGGAGAGACAAAATAATCGATCCAGACTGTAAAAAGAATAAATGTCAGACATGGATACATGGATGCACAGCAAATATAAAAACATACACTCCTGAATCTTCAACAGGAAGGATGATGGAATGGAAAGCACAGTTCCAATACATCTGAGTCACCCTCAACCAAATACACACTTTCACATGGTCCAGTGAAATGCATCTTCACACTCCCAGAAGAGGATTCACTCAAGCAGTGAGACTGTCAGCAGATGTAAATACAAGGCTTCACAAGCACAAGTGCCAAGTTCAGATCCAAAAGGAGAACTTCCCTTCCTACTTTCAGAAGTGCATAAACACAGAGGTTTGTAAGAGAAATCATCCCACAGCATAACCATACAGCTTTTAAAAATAATTATTTCTATCTTTCATTCTTATATCAACTACTATCTGCTTCATTCAAAACCACTGACATCAGAAAAACCACCACAATACATGCTTTGAGATTTTGTTTCTTGCATTCTGCCATTTTCCTTTGGCCCCACGCCAGTTGTGGCACAAAAGGGAAGATCTATCTGTCATATTGCTGAAGATTGCTCCTCATCTTGCTAAAGAAGTCCAGTCATATGTTAGCATCTCACTGCTCCAGGATCTGCATAAACATGCAGTGAAATATTGATACCTAAACCAGGTTTTGATTGGAAGTTATTTGCAGTCTTGATTGTAAAAGGACTAGCTTCACCTAGGAAGAAACAGTGAACAAGGACAAAGAATGATGTGAGAGGGATACTTGTGCATTTGTCTCAATGTTATAGAATCAAGGATATTAGAGTAATTGAAAAAAATCTATGAATACATGTCAATCTGGACATTACCTTGCCTTATAGCACAGATGGCATGGGGCAAACCCTGTAGCACACCCACAGCTTGTGGGTTTTTTTTTTTGTTTTGTTTTGTTTGTTTTTTTTTTTAAAAAAACAGCCAAATCCTGTTTGCTTAGTTTCCTACTTTTAATTCAGGATTAGAACTTCTGCTCTCCAGAAAAATAGGAGAAGTAAGAAATCCTAATTCTTTGGATGTGAAATACCTGGTATGCTCCCCATGCTCCTTTCTATGCTGGAATTCTATGCAGGATCCAAAAAAGCTTCATCTAAATGCCTCATTAATATTTCAGGGTCTTTATTTCCCAAAAAGATGGTCTTGCACCTGAAAGAGCACACTGGGATCAGCCCCACCACTATGGCTTGTTTTGGTAGCACAAAGCAGAGAGCAATAAGTATTCTGAAAGCAAAAAGGGGGAATTCCAGTATTTTGTCTTCAGATCTTTCAAAGAGTTCATCAAAAACTTATTTTATCTCAACATGCAGTATGAATGGCGTACATTTTATCACCAGAAAACCAGATTTTCCTAATAGCTTCTGATGTCCTTAAGACCCTGACAAACCAGCAGATGACAAATATTGTAGCCCCATTTTTTGTCCAAGGCATTTAGGGCCCACTGCAATGATTAAAAAACCTAGCTTGGAGATATCCAGGAATTATAGCCTCAATTCTGATCTGCTCACTGGTGCCTATAATATCCACAAAGCAATGTTTGTTGCCCTCAACACTTGATTCAAACTTGCTCATGCTTGAGTAGATGGGATTGGAATATAGGGAAAGAAGGGACTACTATTACAAAGACAGTAAGAAGGTCCGGGAGCCATGAAATTTCTCTTCAGAACCAAGCAGCTGAAACAATACAAGGTTGTTGAAAGCATACTTGCCAGCATTCCTCATAAAGAGGAATTCTGACATTGAATAACTTAAGGAACTGTCATGACTCTTCTTTTGAGGGGTTTCAGTCATCCATGAAGAGAGCTGGAAATACCTGAGAACTAAGGCAGCTAAGACACACCAGACACGAACAGATGTACCATGTTATTCTGTAAAAACATGGAGATTTTTAAGATTAAGGGCTAGCTGTGATTGATCTGAAAGTCAATGTACTTCTAGTCATATTTTTTTCTTATATGATGATGACTGTGGAATAGCCTGAGGCTTTTCTATAATACCCATGAAATGCCAAGAAGAATTACACAGTCTAGTACCAAGTCGGTTGTAGAGACTCAGAAATTCAAATAAATCCTTGTTCCCATGGATGAGAAAAAGAAGCAAGATAGAAAGGAAAAGAATGGCGTCCTGGTAAGATGGCACCACTCCAATTTACTCAGAGTTTTTACTGAAGCTGACTTTGCTGTGTAAAGGGGACAGCTTTAATCCAAAGATCTGCACATCATGTTTTGAGAGAAATGGGGCAGGGTAAGCAGTTTCTTGTTTTGTCTGAATCATTAGTATTTCAGGCTGTTTAAATAAAAACCTGCCTTAGAAATCATTTTTGTCACAAAAAGTGTAAATCAAAACCAAACATTCATTGAAGTGAGCGCATAGGGATGATCAGTGAGAATGCTGGAAAGGCTGAAGATCTTAACAGTGTCTCCTCAGACCAAACAGAACAACAAAACATGGGGTAGGTTCACAGCATTGGCCTCAAATACAGGATCCCAGGTGAGCTTCCATCACCGGGTGAACAAAAAGAATTTTTTGGAAAGAGAATTATTTCCCATTTGGTCCATCCCATGCTCAGTTTGTGGGTTCCGTCCACACCAGAAAGTAGCTACCTTCTATAGGGTTCTCCCAACACTAGAGAACATCACATGGGACTCCGTTATCAGTTAAGCATCCACCTGGCACAAAAAAAAACCATCAACTTTTATGGTATTGATGTTCTGGGAGCACTTTAAGAATTGCATGTCCAACCAAATAGCCTGCCACACCAGTCGTCTCTCCCTTGCTGTTTGTGAGTTCTTAGGCCTGAAATTCCCTTTGCCTGCTAATAAAAACAAGTGTATTAAGTAATTGAACATGTCCCTTTGTAAAACTTCATTCAAGGATTTTTTTCTTTGATTTTAAACAAAACCAGACCAAAACACAGCATAAAGTTGTTAATCCACAAGCAAAATTCTTTGTACTTGACATAGAAACCATTCAGATGTGTTTGTGATGATAAAGTTGCAGAAATCAGCTTAATTCACTGGGAGACAGATCATAGCTTCAGAAAAAAAACAACTGACTGGGCCAGTGAAGATAGTATAAGGAAATAAGCTTTCAGCCTCACTTAGGGAGGATGGATTAACCATGAGTTATGATCTGGTTTCCAAGATGCTGCCTGACACTTATCAGTTACACCAACTGCTTCTGCTGAAAGCAGTCTTACACAGAGAGTGCTAAGAGGAAAGAAGTAAAGAGCAACGGCAGGCAAGGTCAAAATTAGGGAACGCTTGAAAACCTTGTCCCAGGTGATATGACCAAGCCTGTGTAGGGAGGGAGTGAGGACAGGATTAAAACTAAAGCTCATGGCTGCCATATGTGCCTCATAGAGATATGCCTGTTGCTGCTTTTACTGACTGATCCATTAAGCTCCACGCCAGAATCTGTCATAAAGACAACTGGGTTTGGGAGGAACCCCAAAGGTTGTGGTACTTACAAGTCCTTGCTTCCTGATGTGGAGAAGAGGCAAGTCCAGTCCCTAATCCACCTTCCAGTGAGGTGTCTTGGTAGAAAAATCAATCACTGTGAAAATCCAGGTGGGGAAAAGGATTTTTTCATGGTAACAGGTATTTTGATATCTGGGTGACACGTCCTGGAAATTTACCAAGAAGCAGACTCCTGCTCTAGGTGAGAAGGCAGATTTCAGCACGTAATCTATAATATATGCCAAGAACAGTGAGAGAAAGAAACACTTTGTAAGCAGCTAATTGCACAAGATGAAGTTACAGTGCTATGCCTAAAGGCAAAGGTACGCTGCTTTTTCTTCCAGCTCACTAACAGGCACGTAGAGGCTTTCACTGTGCAATGACACTCCAGGGAGGAAACAGGGAGGGAAATAATTAAGGAAAATATCTTCAACAGAGAAAGAAGTCAGTTTGGCAAAATACAGCCTGCAGTATATTTCATGGATTTCTACACAATATTAGAATGGATTTAATCCTGAAAATTCGTTTAGGACTTGTTCCTCTGTTTGATAGCAGGACACAGTTAAAATCCCCTACATAGAATCCACTCATATTTTGTTTACCAGATGTGTAATTTAATCTACAAATTTATTACCAGATTTATGAGAAGCATTCACTGTTGTCTGAGATGAAGGAATAGAACTTGCAGTCCATTACCTGTTTTTCATTAGAACTGTTTAATGGTAGAAATTCATATCTAATTTAAAATTATATTTCATTTCCACTCTTTATTTTAGATCCCAGATGTCTCTTGAAAATCACAACTACAATGGATAACGTAAAATGGAGCATGCTTTCATGATGCAAGCGTTTGATCAATTAGCACTACAACAGAGCTTCAAGGGAAGACAGTGGGCTGCTCCACAGGGCCAGCTCCCTCCCAGCAGCAGCTCCATGGTTTGGGCTGGCTCTTGTCTGCTCCAGAACATCTGATGGCACTGAACCACACGGAGATATTTGGCATGAAATCTGTCCCTATTTTTGAACACAGCTCATCACCAAGGAATAGAAGCAGCAACAGCCTCATTTAGCAGACTATTTATGATAGAATCATAGAATAATTAGGGTGGAAAAGACTTCTAAGATCATTTATTCCAGCTGCCAACCCATTCCCACCACGTCCACTAACCATGTCCCTCAGCACCATATATATGCATTCCCTGAACATCTCCAGGGACAGTGACTTCACCACCTCCCTAGGCAGTCTGTTCCAATGTGTAACCACTCTTCTGACAAGAAATTATTCCTAATGTCCAACAAAAAATAAAGCAGCATTTGGAGAGCATTATGCGAGAACATAAAATCATTTTACTAGATCAGACTGGAGGTGTCTCTTACCTGCTGCACTCACTCAAAATGTGCTCTACCATACTGAGTGCTATCACATTGCATGGGTAAGTCTGTTAAATACCACAGACTCCTCTACTGGGTGTTTGTGTTTAAGTAAAGTTTAAGAATTTAATTCAGTTTGGAGAGATCATAGAAGCAAAGTTCATCTTGAGAGCCCCTGACCAGCATGGAACAGTGCCCAGCTGTTGAACCAAGATGTTGCTCAAGGAGCTTGGGGCAGAACCAGAACAGGGCTGTGCTCCCACCAGTGCCCCCACCATCTGCCATCTGGTGCCAGGGCCTGGCCCAGGCTCAGAGCAGAGCAGGCTGCCTGGCAGCAGCCATAAAAATAAAATATAATAATCTCAGGACACCTGTGATCGCTTAGAGGGAACAACATTTAGTAGCAGCTAATTTACAAGAATTCAAGCTAGGATGTACTTCTCATGTTTCAGTGAAACTAGATCAGTCAGATTCACTCTGTTACATGCATATACAACAGTGCTCCACACCAGTTTATGAAATTAAAAAGGAATTAAAACCACAAACCAGCTTAAAGCACTCTCTTTATCTAAAATATTATTTTACTACAAGTTAAGGTACTTTTACATTGTTTTTCATGTTCTACCTCCTGCTTCACCACCTCCACGTGCTTCTCAGATCATGTAATCATAGAATGGCTTAATGGCTTAGGTTGGAAGGAATCTTACAGCCCAGCATGGGCTGGTTGCTACCCACCAGCTCTGTCTGCCCATTGTCCCATCCAGCCTGGCCTTGGCTACTTCAAGAGATGGGGCATATACAACTTCTGTGGGCAGCCTGTGCCAGTGCCTTACCACTGTCTGAATAAAGAGGTTTTTCCTAATACATAAACTAAATTCCCCCTTTTTTGGCTTAAAAACATAAGCCCTTGTCCCATCACTATCAGGCAGAGTAAAAAGTCCTTCCCCCTCCTGCTTATCAGCTCCATTCGAGGACTGGAAGGTGCAGCACGCACACACAAAATGGAGGAACAAACTGTTGGAAGCCACGAATGTGGCTGCTCTCCCTCATACAGGAGTGAACCTCCTCAATTATTTTGTTGGCAAAATAAGTCTCTGTAACATGAACATTATGCTGAGTTTCGCAAGTGCTCGTTTAGAAAATAAAAAATTCATCTGAACAAACAAGCATAATGACAGGAAAAATCATGTCAAGAACCACATAGCAGCAGCAACAGCCCCTTTTCTTTGTCCTTCAGTACAATACATTTTCCAAACACTCATTTCTTTTCAGAGAGAGCACAGGAGAGAAAGAATGCAATTCAGCAGCTCTCATGATTGTATTAAAAAAAAAAAATAAATAAATCACTTATTCATAGTCCTAGCAAATGGTACATTTTGCTGCCCAGTGAATGATAACCAGAGCTAATTTCAGACTCATTACTCTTTAACGTGAGCGTGACAAAATATCATAATGGCACCCTTGTTAACTGGCCAGAGCAGCATGATTTCCCTTCAAATCCACTCAGCAACATGCAGCAGGGTGAGGCCAGGTTGCATTTGCCCCAGTGCTGGCCTGTTCGCAACCACTGCATCAAAGACATACAAGTCAGAATTTAGGACACAGCCCAGCTTATGAAACCGTCTTTGCTTTCTCTTGCTGCCCTCTGCTGTCTCAAGCCCGAACAGTGCAGAGAAGACTGTGAAACCCTTGGGGAAAGAAGTAAAACCTATGTTTGAAGTTGAGCCACACATATGGGGGAAGCCAGCTATAGGCTCTGAAAAACCAAATGCTCTTGAGCAACTCTGAGGTTTCTCCCATGTGGAAATTTGCTCAAACTTTTGGTGTGCAATGTCAGGCAATGGATGTGACGCGTGAGCTGTATACAGGCTTGATGTGCAGGGATGCAGGAAGAAGACCACACAGGAGCCAAGAGGCCTGCAGGCTCTTGGCAGCTTGCATCAAATCCTGCATTGCAGCTGTAACTCACTCAAAGGTTTTCAGCACAGAAAATATGGATATATCCAAGAAATAAGTGAATCCAACAAGTTCGAGCCACATTGCTTTCACCCTTAGTAATAGTATTAAATGGCAACCTGACAAGTACATTCTTTCAGCATGTAGAAGTTCCTGGGTCAGCCCCATCTCTTTCTAGAAATGCGCTCTTTCTACATTAAGAAAGTTTCTACCCAGACCAGAGCCATACAACCATTCTTCAAGCACTTTCCAAATGCACTAGTGGACTCAGACACTGCTTGTTGAACACCTAAGGACCCTATGTGGGGCTCTCTCACTGTTCCACCCAATGCACGATACCAACCAAAGTCATTCTTGTGGCACTCAGAGGGCACTTGAAATTCAAAGGAGGCCACCTTGGGGCAACTGCAACCAGAGTTCACTGCAAAAATTTCCCCCTCACCTTTGCTTCAGGCACCACCTGACATTCATTCTCCGCTAGGGAGAAAGTAGAGAGCTTGTGTGAAGAGACACCCACCTCTGCAGGCATTTAGTTTGGATGGAGCCCTGGGCAGCCTGATCTGATGAGTGGCAACCCTGTCCATAGCAGGAGTTTGGAACTGGATATTCTTTAAGGTCCCTTCCAACACAAGCCATTCTATGATTGTATAAGAGCTGGGGTGCTCCATATCAAGATTTGGTCTTGTTTGAAAGTTCATTTCAATACACACTCTCTTACTGCATTACAAGGCACAGCTGAGCAAATATTGCAGGGAATATTCAAATAACACTAGAATTCTTAGTGTAAATGCAGACCTAATATAATTCTCACCTGTCCATTGACTGAGTCAAGATTTTTCTAAATCAAAAAAACAACACATAACTTGTTATATCTGGAGTGTAACTCAAGTTACATCATGCCCAGGAAGCTTTAAGACTCTCCCTGAAACACTTCTCAATACAGTTTCTCTATCATGTCTTCTCTCCCATTAGCATTCTTAGTATTGAAATGGCATTGGGAAATAAGCAAGTCCTAGAGCAGCACCCAGATCAACAAATACCTAGAATGCTCTCAAAAACAAGTGATGAATCACTAATTCTTATGCAATAATCTTAGATGGAGATATTATTCTTCCAGTGTGTCCCTTTCCCCCCTTTCCCCTCCCCAAAGAAAAGTCAGCGTAGACTCTGCAGATTATGAGGAGCAGTTCAGGGTAAGCAAGTACTTTTTATTTACAGCAGTGAAAATATACAAGACCTCCTGGCAGTTGGTTCTCAGGCATCTCTCAAATGTGGTAATTTTACAAGAAGAAAAGAATATCTGTAAGAAAGCTATTCTTGCCCTGGAGTATGGATGCCAGTGAAAACTACTTTCAGTTCTGGGCCCTAGTTTTAAAAAAACTACAGGAAATCTGGTTTAGTCTTTGAGATCCTGAAACCCTACAGTCCAATTATCAGTCAAGTTTCCTCCTGCAGATGTCAAGGCATCCATGACAATGGATGAGGGAGAGACAGAAACAAGGAAAATTTGTCACTTGGCTTGTGAGCTCAGAGATGAAAGTACAAAAACTGTGAAGGAGATCAGACTGTGATAAAATGTCCAAGCAAAGACTGGGAAAGAAAGCAAAGGGGGGAAACTTAGGGTGGGCCAGTGGTGAGATTGAAGAAGGCCACTAGAAACAATGGGGAGAAGAGTGCTTGAGGACACTCTTGCCTCCACACCCTGAAACCTTCAGTTTCTCTGAAGCAAGTAAACACCCACCCAGTGAGACAAGCCTCCCATAGATTTTTTTAAAAGCAGAATCATCCCCAAGGATTTTCTGAAGAAAAAAAAATTATAAATGTACCCAAAACCATAAATACAAAAAAACCCCAAACCCACCACATATCATTAAGAAATTAAATACTGATTTCACCCTGATCTTTGATTGATGAAGGAGCATGCAGCAAGGGAAGTATAGCCCATACCTTCAGCCAACTAAAATGGAATGTTGAAGCACTACTCATAGACTTCTCCGACAGCACTGAATGAGGCCAAGGTTGCCAGGGGAGAGGAAAAAAAATTGTCTTGTATCATAACATATGCAATACCTAGTAGAACCAAATTGCTATTACATAATTTGGCATTTCCTAGCTTTTGAAGGTAGATTTTTCGCAGCCTCTATTACAATCCTTTCTTGTACCTCATTCAGTAAGCAATACACATATAGGAAAAGATCTGGACTGGAGCTCCAGGGACTTCAGGTCTGACAGGAAAGGATGAGATTTCTTCCAAGGTTTTGGTCTTGCAGACCCAAGCGAGTGATACAGAAACACAAATGTGAACCCATCTGCCTTTACAGCTACCCTTGGAGATGAGATTTGTTGTTTTGTCTGCGTGGCAGTGAGCACAAAGTAGCCCTGGCCTTCAAGCACTGTTACAACACAAATAAATATTTGAAGAATAAATACTATCTTGACTTGTTACATACTGTTGGAGTTTATTTTGTGCGGTCTCATTCTTTGCTCTGAGTTTCCTGTTTGCAGTGGAGCTTGCTGTTGTGTTTGCTTATCTCAGACAAGAGGAAATCTATATGAAAATACACACAAGTAGAGGACTTGCAAAAGAATATCGCAAATAGAGCAAGAGTCCTGGGCAGAGCCATTTACATTTGCACATGAATCATTCAGCTCAGCGGCTGACTAGGCCCTGAATGAGCATAGCTCTGCATTATTCTTGGCCAGCTCTTCTTGGCATATGCACATTAACAAAACAAGAATGAGGTGAGCCAAGGTATCTATGCATGGCACTGCTAAAAGGGTAATACAATATAGAAGATTCAGTAGGCCATTTATTTTAGTATGTAACTAACTTCTTCAATTATTTCAGATGTAAGGGCACTACAGCTTACATTCCTAACGCCATGGATGATACTCTAGGCTGCTTTATGATCAACATATCCATTCTGTTGCTTGAGGGAGTTTAGCCAGAAGTCACTTTGGTTTTGTTGTGACTATTTATATATATAAACCTTGGAAGTACATTTCACACTAAAACCAAGGACACAGTTCTTGAGGATTTAAGCCTCAAGGCTTCCATATCACATCAAAAAATTAAGATATAAGAAAATAGTTTGGAGTGGAGAGGAATGAGGAAGAATTTATTCCTTTTTTTATGTGACAGAACAAATCAGAATCTCCTCATTTTTTAAGAAATAAAACAAATCATTAAGGTAGAACACCAAGCTGACTTGCAGCATGCTGGAACTTGTTTAAAAGAGTTGCTAAAATACAAATACTATAAGCTTTAAAAATTCTTTTTTTTTTTTTTTTTTTTTTTCTTTAACTAAAATAACAGAAAAAGGAAAAGTTGACGCAAAAGCACGTAAACCTTATCACACAGATTGTACTGATTAGAACCTCATCATAGTAGGAAAATGGAGTGCTTATTCTTTAAGGATTACAGCAACTGTAACACAATGGAACTCACAGCAATGACAGCATAGCAGCAAAGACCTAGGCTGCAGCAAGCGAGGACAAAACCAAACACAGCAGCCGTGAATACAGAAACAAAAGAATCTACTTACCCTCAGAGGGCTTCAGGTAGGCAGGAACCTCAAGCAAGATACCCATCCCTCATTACCAACCCTTAAATAAGATCTGTGAAGGGGTGGATTCTGGCTCCACCCTTCTGATCACTCAGGTGCCTTGCATACACCTGATCTCCCTTGTGCTAGCCTACTGCCTTCCTACCAGATGCTCAAACACTATTTCAGGCTGTGACTTAGCATTTCTGCTACAAAATAAAAATATTTTTCCTTTTCTCTTCCCACACTGTTCTAAGCTGGGGAACATGTTAAGCACTTCTATTTTCTTGTCCTGGCACTGTTTTGTGCATGGGACTTATGCAATTTTTGCCCTACCTGGGAAAACAGGCAGTGAAGCTCCTGTCCTCTGTTACAAAAATTGATGGTCACTGAGGAGCATCATCCTCTCTATTCTATATGCAATGCCTGAACATGGCATGGGGTAGTGAAACTGGGCTGGGACTTTTGGCCAGTGAGATAATTTTGGTGGTGAATGCAAGCTGAAGTTGTATCACACTATTTCTTGTGGCTCTGTATCTTGCCTCAAGTGTGTCTTCCCAGAGCAGCTCTAACAGCCAGCACATGCCTGCGAGTCAGAGCATAGCTCTGCCTGCAATCATGCCAAGACTACAGCTGTGGGGACATCAGGATGGGTGCTAACACAGAGGAAGATGGGGAGGTACAGGGTTACCTGAGTACTTCCCTTCCAGTGCGATTCTGCACTGAAAAAAATTTTAAAAGGAGAGAAAATACTTCCTTAAAGCAGTGTTCCATTCAATGCAGGCTGCAGGTGTTCTCTTTATAGGCAGAATTCTATTATCACTCTCTGTTTTCACATATTCTTTACAACATACTCAAATTGTCCTTTACAGAATTTAACAGAGAAAGAAAAGGTGTACTTATTTCCCCAGATTTTGTCTGTTTGTTTGATTACCAGTAACATTCTCCTTTAATATTCAATAGATTTAGAGTGATAGGAAGAAGCTGTTTTGATGGAACCTTAAAATAAGCCCCTAGCACTCCTGTGAAAGCAGATCACTAGTCCAAAATCAGCCCCTTGATCTTGAATACACCAACTTAAAGCTGGAATTCCTCAAGATTCATAGCTGGAATTCCTCAAGATTCATAACAGAATTTCCGAGATCCACGTCTGGCCTTAAAGATTTAAACCATTATATTTTTGGATGCTTGATGCTGATACTGGCCACAGTTTGGTTTAATTTAAAGTAAAAAGATACTGTTTGAACTGCTGGAGAACAAACCCCAGAACAAGCTCACACGATGTTATAATTGCTCCCATTATGCAGTGGAAATAACTGTAATACTGCGCTGGAGGTGAAAATCCACTTTTCCTGGAGTTTTAACTCTGAGGTGCAGCCTTCCACTTTGTCTGTCTTAAAATCAAACAGGGCCAACAAAAATGCCTATATCCATCAGTATCACCAGTACAGGCAGTTAGGGGACATGCTGATCCCAAAGCTAGTGGGCAGGCACCACAGGACAGAGAAAGCCAGGTGAAACTTCTGCACAAACCTTAGCCTTTGGGTGCTAGTGGGCAATGCAGACCCTAAAGGTACTGGCTTCCTAATTGCACCACAGGGATCTGATAGGATGAAGCAGCTGAAAAATTAATTACTGCCTAATAAGAGAGAAGCGGAGTCAATAACCATTTGTCTTCATTTCCTTTCTGTGGCTTTCATGCTCATTAGTTAGATTCTAAATCTTCTTCCCCTTTCAGATTTGTTTACAGCAGCAGAGAGCCAGTAAAACACTGCAGCAGTCATTCAAAAACACGCTTGCCAAAAGCACTCTCACACTAGTAACACACGCATTTTCAGACATGTATTTGCTTTGCCAGGTCCTTAACTCTTGATCTTTGTCCAAAAAGACAGTGGAAAAGCTGAGGATATATCAGGTCTCATGATATGGTGAAAGACCTGGATTCTGTAAAACATTTTATCAAAGCAGAAACTTCATGGAGGTGTCTCTTTCTTTTCACAAACCCATTTGTTTGCAGTGTCATTGTTTAAAGTAAAAGAGAAAATTTTGCACTAGGTATGTCAGAATACACTCTTGTTTCTGAAATATTCTGAAAGATTCTGTGGAGTTTTCTAAATAGCCATGGACAGCTGGAAAGAACAATAACCATGACTTCTTATTTGATCATCAGCCACAAATACCATTGCTATCTATCAAATCCACACATGCTAATAAGATTTCCATTTACCTCTAACTTGGAATCAAGCAAGAATCTATTTTCTGTACATAGTTTGTACGTAGAGTCAAACTGCTGGTGGAAAAGAGAAACAGAAAATGCTGATGTTGCACAAATTCTGCCATTAGGGCTCAGATGGACAAGAAAGTGCTAGCTCTTTCTCTCTTGTAGAATCATTAAGGATAGAAAAGGCTACTAAGATTATCTAGTCCTACTATCAACCCATTACCACCATGTTCACTAACCACGTTGTGATCCCTGAACTGCTTGTTTTTACTGGCAAGTTGAGCCTGTCTGCTGGGATATCTCACAGTGCTCAGTTTATGATCAAACTAGTAAAGGTTGCCAGCATTACTCAAGTAGTGGTTCTGCCCAGACTGTGGGAGATGAAGAAGCAAAGCCAGAGCAGAAGCTACGTTTGATGTAGGTGAGGAAGCAGCACAATGAGGTCAAGAAGCAGAATCTACAGCTGGTGGGGAAGGAGGATGTAGCAATACTGCCAAAGCATGGGGAAGCAAGAGGAAAAGCAATGAAGGTAGCAGCAAGAAATTCAGCCTGCAAAAGTTATTGGGAGCCACCTCATTATTTTGATTTTATGCATGGTCAAGGCCAATGTCTTTATTTGTCATTCCTCTACCCACCTCCATTCACTACTGCTCATTTGCAAGGTTTGGAAGGACATTCATGGTTATCAGTAATGAGGATTTTCATTATGAAAACCTATACCTGCACTATACCTCACACTGTAATTTCTACCATGAGAGACACGTACTGTATCTCCAGCAGAATTTTGTCTGGATTTGGATTCCAGAGATGAAGACTACTTGTGCTGTTATAAATCTCGAGTCATCTATTCTCAGAAAAAATAATTTCCTTACATAAGTATTTTGAGACCAAGATAGAAATCTGCTAACTTTTTCTTCAGTCTCATCATGAGGAAAATTTTCCAGACTGAATCATTCCTTCAGTTTTCTTCCAAAAAAAATCTTCCAACTTACTAAAATTATTTTCAAAAAGCATGGATTCTGGAAAAAGTCAAATGGGCTGAACATATATATATATGTACAATATGTACATATATATACAAATTATGCATCAAAAAAGTCCTGATTTTGGCCTAAAAGCTCACTATCCAGCACAATCCTAAGCACTCAGCTTGTAAAACAGTACTGAAGCAGAGTTACCTCTGACTGTCACTCTGTTCATACATCAGAAATTGCCTCCTGGTGGGATTAAAGATCTTTTTTAAAAGAGATATTTTGACATCTTCATCATAATTGTGTTTTGGCTTTGTTGTTTCCAGCTGAAGATGAGATTTCAATACTGTCAAATGAAAGCCAAAATTGTTTTGGTCTCAAAGGAGGGACCTAAACTTTGCTCCTTGGCACACCACCTATTTAAACTTAAATCAAAAGAAAGAATCAGCTATGTCTTTTTGGATGGAAGTCTTAAATGCTAGGCTCATCCAAAGAAAAAGCTGATTGCTAACAGACTGACTTTTCCAATTTGAGAAGCTGAAGATGACTTAATTTTGGTGATTGTCACCTGATGTTCTATTATAGACCTTCAACAAAATAATTTTTGATATCTTGTCTTTGAAAGGACCTCACATTTTCCTAATATTTTACTATAGAAAACATTATCAGATGAAGGTTGTTTCAGCAGAAGTTTGCACTGACCTTCAGACAAAGCTTTCCTTTGTTCTTTACTTGTCTTCTCTCGTGACCATGGAGAGAATGTATTCATTTCCATGGTGGGATACCATGAGATGACCAATTCCTCAGAGCTCATGAGTGATGAAACTGGCAATATAACAGTGAGCTTGATGACCACATCCCAAAGCAGCCTTCCTTTGACATCTGCAAGCAAGCATTGAGTAACTGCTTAGGCAGCCCAAACCCAGCAAGAGGTGTGCAACACTTTCACCTTCAGACATCTGTAACATCTCTGCAAGGGTGACGTAGTGCTTGGCTGAGACCAGCTCAGGGCTAAGGGACAGCTGAAGTTGTGCTGGGAGGAAAGAAGCAGCTTTTAAAGCAAGCCAAACCAAACCTCCACCGTCTGAAAATGCATACATACCACTTGGATTAAAAGTGCTCCTGCTCTCCATAATCTTTCCCACTGCTTTCTTTTGAGATTCAGAACATTGCAATGGCTGAAAGCCTGAATTTGTTATCTTCTTCACTGCCATTCTCCACCACTGATGGAGAAACTGCCCTCAGTCTCCTCAGTGTCCCATGCCTTTACCTCAACTTCAACTGCCCAGGAACGTGAATGTTTCCAGTGCAATCCCAAAGTGCATGAAGCAATGGAAAAACCATACTTAGTAGTTGCCCCAGGAAAACTGTGACAAACCAGGCGCAACCAGGCACTGTGAAGTCAGTTTGTAGCAAAGACAGCACTTTTTGCATGGCTATCTGGGAACTGGGAATTTCTCAGAGGCTATCTCTTCTTCAGAAGAGTTACCCTTCTGCCCTCATGAATACATGCTCCTATCTGTATTTTTAAAGATAACAGAACAGTACCAGGCTACTCCACACTTGCCCCAACAAGGAACTGAGGAAAAATTACCTATGCACAACAGTCACACTGTTAATTACAAACTATGAATGAATAGAGAAAACTCATGCTTAGGAAGTAAGCAACACTGCACACAAAGTGCAGTGACTGAAGAAGAAGTTTGGAAACACTCAAATGCACAAAGTACATTTCTTCAAACTTCTAAGTTACAACAGCCCTGAGGAAGAACATCAAGTTCATGGCTGAATGGAGCACAGAGAATGCATCTGAAAGAAGATAAAAGGTCCTTTGTTGTCTGGTTTTGTTGTCACAGCCACGAATGCTATGACTTCGGTGTTTCTCGGTGCTACCGAGAAATTGAGAGTCCAATTTTTCATCAGTTTTGTTAGTATTTGGGGTAGAATTTCTGTAAATAAAGGTAAACTTGGCCCTTATAGCCTTGGAAGAAAAAGGGAAGTTTATCATCAGGCCAGGTTGCTGAACTAATGTGGCTTTCCTTCCCATCACCAACACTTGCCACTGTCCGAAACAAGGGCGTGTGAAAGACATGTGGGAGGAAAGGTTTCACTGGCCGTTGTTTTGTGATGAGTTGGGTGTTTGAAAGAGGCACATAAAGATCAAAAGAAGAGACAGACAGTGTCGGAAAAATCTAGTAATGCAGACAATGACAAGGGCCAGGAACATGCCTCCAAAAGAAGATAAGAAGAATGGATAAAAGACTTTAATGCCATTTATTGGAAAATAGATTTGAGCTGTAAACAGAGGCCATGCCCCTTTTGTGATTCTTGCAGTGTTAAGAAGGCTTTGTACTGTCTCTGCAATTAAATAGGATTGCATTAGGGAAATCTCATTTGAGAAAACACTAATTTCTCTTCCCAGCTGGAACCATCTTCCTGACCCACCCATCTTATAAAAGCTCATATCCAGACAGCTAGGAAAGAGATAGTATTGTTCTATTTAATCCCACAACAAAGCACCCAGCTCACAGCAGTTGGTGAGTTGTGCTTATAATATGCCCTATTTTGGGGATACTGGAAGAGCTGTAGTTCAGGAAGGTTTCTGAACAAGCTGCTGATACAGCCAGGTAATCATGCACCTACAAACTGCACAGCGAAGAGTGCTGGTGGGTTTTGAGTACCTCTTTCTCATATTGTTCATCTTGTTTTTTGAGGAAATTCTAGCAACTTCAGACCTACAAATCTACTTTGACTTCTGTGCCATTTTGTGTGGAGCCAGGAGCTGGATTCAGTGACCCTTGTGAGTCCTTTTCAATTCAGTATATTCCATTATTCTGTGATTCTGTGATTGTACAGTTCTATGAAAAGTGCAAAGCCCTCTGACTGACAGTCTGATGTCTTGTAATGAAAGAAGAGGAAGGACTCTCTTTCTACTTGGGACACTGAATAAATTCAGAAAATTGTCTATTTCCTCATTTACGCACACTACTGAATGTCCATGCACTAAAGCTACTGATATGAGAATTTGGGGGAATTTGGTATTGACAGGACACATTCACACTTGCCTTCAGCATGCATACACTGCACAAAAGGGACGCACTTTAATGAAATAAGCAGTTCACTCAGTACTTTCAGAAGCATTTACTTATGCCATGTTTCCTGCATGCTGTTCAGAACCTCCTCTGAAGGCAGTATCCTTCTTTTCCATATGGGGTTTTCTGTGAGTGCACAGCTTCCTTACAGCTGAGACCTTCGCTTCTACCTTCCTGCACAGCACCGCTTTGAAGTGAGAGGCTGGCAGCATCCCTACATACAGGAAGCTGCTGGGTCTCAGGAAGATTAGGGCTGAACATAACCATGTTGGTCACAAATCTCAATTCTCCAAATCAAATTTTTGGAAGATTATTTTGTGTTCTGAGCACAGCTCCCACTGACTTCAAGCTGCAGCTGTGAAAGTTCAACGCCTACAAGTTCTGCACCAAGAATAAAACTAATGTAAAACTATTGACAGCTTCTGAATAGATTGGCTCAAATGATTTAGCTGTCATCACACGGAGCTGTGTGACAGGAAAAGAGACTGTATCCAATTCTCCAGGGTAGAACATCATTCACTTGCCATATGCTCTCTTCCCAAATTCTGCCTTATTCTCTCTACTGCCTCATATTTCTTGAGCCAAAGAATTGGGAAGGGGTCCTGCAGTGTCTAACTGTACAGCCATGATCAGCTCCCAGAACTTTCCATACAGCTCACAGAATAATCCACACTACCTTGTCATGAAAGACAATCTGTGTTCACAATCTGCATGCACATAAGTACCGGGCCTTGCAGCTTTAATGATATTTTCCTCAGTTGTTAGGTATTTTTCTTTTATTTCCTAGAAAGCTGAAAGAAATTCCCTTGTGTGGAATTTTGGTGCTACTCATAATCACTACTAGAAAGTAAATCACCCGCATGGATTTTTTCTGTCTAGTTAGTGGTATGACAGAGAATAAAAATAGGTATCAAAGACCACCACTGAGAGCTGGGACATGCAATTTGCATGCCTGCCTCCCTCCTCCTCCGATCTCCTCTCAGTTCCCCCAGCCTTGTTGGGTCCTTATTCTCATCTTTTCCCTGAAACAATCTCATTTCTCCTCCTCTGAGTACAGTACCCTACATAGATCTCTCTCAAGTCTCAGATGTGGACTTTGGTTTGAAATTCCTCAGTTACCTCTGGACATTGGCTCTTTCCCCTTGCAGAGACAGAATTGAATTTCCATATCACTTGAGAGGCACCAAAGGAGTGAGATTTTCCCTGTACCCATTTCTGTGGTCTCCATCATCACACTGGTAAGTGGCAACCTTGTCCATGGCAGTGGACAGGAGTTTGATGGGATCTAAGGTTCCTTTCAACCCAAACCATCCTATGATTCACCACATCTCCCTCATCCTTCACTCTTCACTCAAGAGTTGGACTTGATGCTCCTTCTTGGTCCCTTCCAACTATGTATATTCTGTGATTCTATGACTCTTCTAGTGACAGCACTCCAGTCATTCAGCTGGCCCTCATATTTTCCAGTCCTCTGCTTTTTTCTGTTCCTCTTTTCAGGAGCAATCTCATCCAGCATGCCTGTAGTCTACATAACTATAAGATTTTAGGGGAACTCAAGTATTTTCCTAGGAAGTCAAAGCCCCACCACCCAGACATTCAGATTGTAATCTGGTTCATTCATTTTCATGACAAAAAGCAGAAGGTGCCTTCTGGTTGGAAAGACACCCTCATTTCCTTATTTTCAATTATTCCATTTCAAAACATGGAGCAGTAAGGCTACTTTTAAAAAAGCCTAGGAAAATTTTTCATCTGCAAAAGAATCTTTTGTCTCTTGCTTTGTTCTTAGCAGCATGTTGCAAGTTTACAGAAAACTTTCCAGCATAAAAAGAAATCAGTCTAGAACGTAGACCTTTATACTGGAATAGTAAATGTTTGACAAAATTATAAGTGACTGTAAAACAGGCAATATGTCAGGAGACAATAATAGGTCTTTCTGCACTTTGAATAAAAGCTGTCTGTTTGAAACCTTGATTGTATTTCTAACTTCTTGAGCATTCTCTATTTATGATAGTTATGATGATAAGAGGCATTAGGAAAAAAAATGGCCTAAATAAAGCATTAAAGATTATATTAAAATTCTCACCCAAATTTTTCTTAGTTTGGCCTTAACACTAGAGTAATTGTTGCCTGTAAATATCACATGCAGCTTTACCTCCTGCCCCACAATCCTGAAACATGAGCAGAAAAAATGTACCTCTATAGAGTATCCTTCTCTGCCTGAGACAGTTACTTCCAGACACTGTATGGATAACACCCATAATAATCTCACTTCCTTGAGCTGCAAAGAGAGGAAGGAACAACAGTGACAGCAATTTCAACTGCCTCATCAAAGATGGCAAATTGATCCCCAGCATTTGCAGAGGATTCTGGCCCTAGTCCTATGAAAAAAGAGAGGAGGCAAGAAAGCAGACAGTTTCAATATGCTGCCGTCCATGCAGGTTAATGTACTTCTTGGAAGGTGCTTGGCATAATGCACCACAAGTGAGACACAGAGTTTGTGATTAATGTCTCAGGAAGTACCTGAGTAGTACTGTCTCAGCTGTACCTTAAATGCTAAGTGCCTCAGTCAGTCTTTGGGAACATTTTGTAAGACATTATTGATTTTAGGCATCCTTGCTGGTTGCCTGCTGGTAGGCTTTTGTTTGTTTTCAGTGATGAGCACTTGAGACCTGACATTGCATAGCCACACATCTTTCCAGAGACATTATTCCCCAACCTGCAACCCCAGTCTCTTGTTTCCTTATTGCTTTCCTTTCTCTTAATTCAATCTGAGGAAACGCTGAGTATGAGATGTTTGTTTTGGGAAAAGAAGAGAGAGTATACTCTGGATGAGTTAAAAATGAAAAGATGACTACAGAGGTTTCAATAAAGAGCAGCTTAAAAAAAGCTGAAGAGCTCATAGACATGTTTTGTTGAGGTTTTTTTCCCTTCAGAAAAGAAAGTTTTTGGAAACAGCTGGAGACTGTAACTGAAAAAACTGAGAAAGTCAGATGAATCAAACTTCCTGTTTTCCTCTCCTATCCCAACCTGCAGGGGACAGGAGCTGTGGATAACCTTCTCAGCTCCTTTTCAAAACAGATGGTGGATTCCCAAAGGGCTCAGATTTGGGCTCTCTTTCAAGCAAAAATGTCAACTGCTCTTTTGAACAGTGCTCTGGTATCTTCAGCTCATACACATAAGTATGTGTAGAAGATTCTGCCACTAAATTCTGATTTTCATACATATACACAGAAAGAAAAAAGATATTAATGAACTTCATGATTAAGGCTAATGTAAATAGCAATACTTTCAGCTCTCTGCCACAGCAGAACTTTCCTACCTCAGCATCTTGCAATTAGCTCCTGTTACCCTACACACTAGTGCTACAGTTCACTGATGTGGAAACCCAGTTATAAAATTTGCCTCATGAAAGTTATTAACACAGGTAATAGGGCCTCATTCTGTGTCATTTCCTCATGTTTTTTCAATTAGCCCTTTGGGTGCAGTATCTGAGTCATCTCAGGGCTCAGAAAGATAACAAAAAAAAAAATATTGAAGTGTTTCAAATAAAGCACTCAAAATTTAAGATTATTTTTGCTTTTATGTTGGTTTAAACACAGGTGTGCCACAGTTACAAGGTGTGTGGAATAAAGGTATCTTGGCTCTTCTCAGAATGTTCCACTGCCATAAAAGCTGTTAGAACATCACTCAGCCCCTCAAAGAAATGGCAACATAGAAATCCATAAAAGTGAGTAGAACCAGAAGATCTCAGTTCTACTCCTAACAGTGTTATTGAACTCTGAGAGCCTGGCTGAATGATTCAACACCCTCACATCCACAGCTGAGAATGGGGAAATATTGACTCTTCTGTTGGATGTTCTGAGGCTCCTTCTCAAAGGTTTTAGGTTTGTTATGAACACAGAATATGGGCCTGAAGTCAGCGTGGAAACAATGAGAGGTCCTTCTCTCAAATCAAATGTTTCAAATATTCATCTCCTCCTGCAGAAAGCTATAACCATTTTATAAAGTAGACTCTCTGCATTATTAACGTTTATGTGGCCTAGGCACACTGTTTAGTCACTGAACTTATGATGGCTTATTTTTACTAATTTTTATTGTGAATGCCTCAGAGATTTGAAAAAAAAAAGAAAAGAAAAGAAAAGAAAAGAAAAGAAAAGAAAAGAAAAGAAAAAGGAAGATGTTTGAAAATATCTAACATATTCTGTCACAAGAAGATTTTTGACAGGTTTTCCCCCATAATACTTACATCAGCTCTGCATCTCATTCTGTAACTCTTATTGAATCGTTTGACACTTGGACAATTAGCATGTTAATTATGTGTTATCCCAGCACATAAGGCCAAACATATGTTCAGAGTAAGAAGAAACTATAAAAGTTAATATTTTAATATGGAAAAAAAATACCCCTACCATCATGTAGAAATTGTATCCAGATACAATACTTCGGAGTCGGTGTATTCAACCTCACTTTCATAGGCTCTTTTCTTCACTATCTCTCCCAGGATAACGCTGTTTACATTTTTAGGATACAAGACTTTCATGTAGATTACATCTGAGGTTTTATATAAAGTTCTCCTCTAAACCCCGCATATGCACATAAGCTCCCCAATCTGCAAAACACCCAAAAGAGATGAAAAATTCCCAGTAAGTCAGTGACTGGGTTAGCAACCACTAACACCAAGCACATTTGAACACCATTTGTATATGATAGAGCAAGTGCATCACCTGTAGCCACAATCTAAAACAGGGAAGACAGAAAATCATTGCAAGCTGAGGAATGATTCTTTGGGTTTTTCCCATTATCTACCAAGAAAACATTGCTTTTCTGTTTTGTTGCCAGGGATGTCTTCTTGTTTAACTCTGCAGACTGAATCCCCATGTATATCCATATCTAAAAATGTACGACTGTTATTTGGGCCCTTGGGTCCTAGAATATTTTACTTATGGCCCACAGCCATGCAAATTTTATCCTTATTTCATTCAACCATATATTCTGGCTCACTATTTTTTCCCCATGCTCACAGAGCTCAGCTGGCCTCAGCTTTGGAGCTGGCAGAACATTTCTGCTGATCAGTTGCCAGACACCGTCGATCATGTGCCAATTTCATTTTTCATATGAAAGAGTATGTTAAGAATAAACTTCTCATTCACATTGTTTGTTGTTACATGCACTCAGAGGAGTGAAGGAAATAGCAAAACAGTATCTCTAAAATTCATGCAGTTAAAACCTCTTTTGTACCTGCAGCAAACCACAGAAACTGTTCTTTGCCTGCTTCTAGTTGTAGGATAGAGTGTGAGATATCACCAACTGACTCAAAGAAGCTTGAGGCTGAAGCCAATTCCTGCAGGACCCATGGTCCTCACCAAAGCAGCAGCCTGTGACCAAGACTGCAGTATAGCTAGACATGCTCTCTTTGGGCCAGGAACCCCTAGTGACAGTGGCCACTGTTCCTCTTCTCTGCAGGTTCGTGGAACTTACCTCCTTTCCCTGGGAGAGCACCTGGCTCCAAGTTGTTCTCTTCAGGGAAAAAGGAAGTGATTTCATTTAAAATTTTCAAGGACCCCTGCCTGCTGCTGCTCTGCTGAGTGCAGATGAAAGGCCAGCACAAACAGACAACATTTGGACTGGCGCTACGTGCACTTCCCCACCCACACCAGGGCTGCCAATGCACTGAGGATGCTCACAGCTCTACTGTGCATCTTTGCATTATTACTGCTTCCCTCAGGACCTGCAGGATACTTTAAGTTGCTCAATGGTAGAGCATGGACTTGCATTTTCTCTCCACATTCAATTTTTTTGTGAATTTTGGAATGGGACCAAGCCTATAATTGGAACCAGATCAAGATTTCACATAAAAAATTAAATTAGAGTATTATTAGAGTATTATACAGACTAAGCACACTTGTCCAGTGATGTTTTTCCACTTTCCTTGAAAGAAAAGAAGAAAACTCTGTACTCTGATAGAGAAGGTAGCCAGTATTTGTAGTACTGCAGCAAAGGTTGCTTGTAACAGCAGCAAGGTGTTTTATCTCTGTGTGGCTCAGGAACGTTGTTTCCTTGATTGCCTTATCAGTTGTGCTGAGCACAGTATAACAGCATTCATGACATCTCCCAGAAAGTGCACCAGTTTCATCCTGCACCTCATCAATGTGAAATCCTTCCTGTGACAGAGTTCCTATGGAACTTGCAGGCTCACCTCCAATCACAGTCAGAGCTAATGAGGTATCAGCCTGGGGCAGTGCTGAAATGTTGCAGTGGGACTCATCTACTTACTGGGCTCTTCACACCTACAAGTAAGGTGGATTTTGCCCTAATTTATGGCTGTTCATCTGGTTCTGAGCAAAGAAGTTAAACAGCTTCTCATCCTGTTCCACTCTAAGAATATCACAGATGTCCAAAGAAGTAAATTGGGAAGGCTGTTTCTGACTCATTAAAAACTTGCATTCTTTGGTAAACCAAGTTTGAGGAAATCTCCTTGTGTTACTATATGTTTACTTCTCCAAAGTCATCACTGGGGCATTTGTCTGAAGGAAGTTCCCTCTCAGAAGACACAGGAGGGAATCAGTCCAGGAGGAAGAGCTGTAAACTAGTCAAAGGTTTCCATTTATTTTACACAAACAAAAAATACACCAGACAGGGCCATATTTCTCAAAGGAAAAGTAAAAGCTTATAAACCTAAGGTTAAAATCCAAATACTGGGGGAAAATGACTTAAGATTTCTATATGACAGCCTGACGAAAAATGCACTGAGCTGAATGCAAATATACTCATCAAATTCAGTAGGCTTTGATAAAACCTTGCATATTATTTTAGATATGGATGCAATTTTTTTCTAAATGAACAAATATTTTTTTCCATTTCAGGACAGAACTTAGCACTGAACTTGAGAAGAGAGAATCACACTATAGAACGGTTTGGGTTGGACGGGACCTTTAAGATCACCTAATTCCAAGCCCCCTGCTGTAGTCAGGGACACCTCTCTCTAGACCAGGCTGCTCAAAGCTCCATCCAGCCTGGCCTTGAAGGCTTCTAGGGTGAGAGCACCCACAACTTCTCTGAGCATCCTGTTACAGTGTCTTATCACCTTCACGATAAAGAATTTATTTCTAATATCCAGTCTAAAATCAAACCCTCTTCTAGTTTAAAACCACTTCCCCTCATCCTGTCACTACTGATGCCCTTATAAGAGGATCCAAAACCAGAGGTTGAGACAAGTCTTAGTGTCACATGCGAGGATGTATTACTAAATTGATTCAAAAAGACAAGTTTATTCCTAATAACCAAACAGAAGGATATGATGCTGTGTGAGCCTGAAATAAGTGCAGTTACTCCCAGTTTGTATCAGAATTAGGAGGCAGAAACACAGAGAAATTTTTTTGGTGGTCTTTCTGTTTACTGAAAGAACTCCTTCATTTTCTTAAGAGAAAAAAGAAAAAAGTTTTGTCTTTTTCTCTCAAAGGCAAAATTCCCAAAATGCAATTCTAAGATATGAATTATGGTACATCACAATTTCTCCTCATTCCACTCTTAGATTCTATTCCAACAGTATAAACTGCAAAGCAAGTAGGCTTTAACTAATTTTCTGACAATCATGCACAACAACTTCTAGAATACTGGTATATATATGACACATTTTTCTGAGCTTTTCTTATCAGTGGATTCCTTAAAAGAGCACTAGCTCTGGTGAACAATTTGCAGTCTCATTCCAGCAGGAGCCATGCTATTCACAGGTTTTGCTTGGCTTAAAATAGACATTAGGAAACTGTTTTCCCTCTTTCCCAATGCTACTCAATAAGAAATAAATCTCAAAGGAAACCCTATCACCAGCTTTATTGTACATTTTAAACCCACAAGCACCAAGCTATAACAAGGAGAATCAACCTTTTCCGTGAGGGTGCAATCCTGACACCCTGCTGAGTTTGTCCTGGTCTAACAACTGCTTCTTAATTCTGCACCAACACAAAAAAAAATTAAAAAATAAAAAAATCAAAAATCAAAACAAATATCCTCCAGAGAAACTGTACTTTTCCCATGATTTATTGCACTATTGTTCAAGGCTTTTCCCAGCTGGGAGGTGACTGCTTGTAAAGTTTTGAACTCGGTGGGAGTGAGACATGATACACTTTCTAAGACAAGCACCATCAGTCATCTCAAACAGGCAGATATTTTTAGAACATTAAAGCCTCTGTAAGGTACATTTTCTGAATTGCAATATTATACCATTATCTAGTAAATGGCCACATGCTTTTGATACTATACCATGCAATTTGAATATTTTCAATTTGAAGATATCAAGCGTTTATCAGATGTAAAGGTTTGCTAAAATTGACAGAAGATGAAAGCAGAGAGAATGTGTTTCAAAATAACACAGGAAATAATTCAAGTAAGTTGCCCAGAACCCCAAAATCTTCAGCACAAAGAATATCCACAACAACTGGCATCCAAATCCAATGTAATACTAAATTATGAGTAGTGGTTTTAAGGAGACAGTTTTAAGTACTGTAGAAAACTGGATTTCATATTGATTCAGGCCTTAAAATATTTGGTGTCTCTCTCATTTAAAATAGAAGATTTCATACTTGAAAATATTCAGCAATTAGTTGTGCTATATCTGTTTATTTTACAAATGCTATCTGCTATGCTCTGTAGAATTATAAGTGGTCATTACAAGATGTTTATCATGTAAACTGTAGAAAATATTGTATACAAACAGAAGTAGGGAGCTAGGTCACCTCGTTGCCCTTCTAAGTCATTCTTATTATTTCAGCCTGGTTTCCTGAGGAATTCTATTTTGTTTACTGGCGTGTATATTTACAGTATGTAACCCATCTCCCCTCATCCCAACAGCTTTGACCCTGCTATCCAATACAAGAATGAAGTTGCTGGTAGCTGGTGGCAGAAGGTAACCATTCAGAGGACAGCATTCCTCTCTGACCTTACACAGACAGGAAAATGCTGTTAGGACAACCGTCAGCATAATGTGGAACACTCTCTCAGAAGAGGACTGTTAAGACAGACCTAATTCCAGTAAGAACTTCTGTTGGGATATACATTTTATAAATCACGAGAGAATCACAGTAGTTGGATTATCAGCGGATAATGGATTTCCCGGTGTCCAAAGAGCCAGATTGAAGCTTTTCTAACTTATTGCAATATTCATCAGGTCTTGACTGACAGGAACACACTAATGCATCTTCCTGCTACAGTCTTCATTCATAGTTTTCATAATAATTCATTGTTCTTGCACTAGAACAGGAAGAGTGAAGTCTTGGAAGAATAGTTACTGCCAGAAAGGGAGTAGACTGAATATCTAATTTTTAAGGAGTTTGGTGAGATAGATCCTATTATGCAAAAGAGCATGGAAGGAAATACATGCACCTCAAAGGAAGAATGAACAAGCATCAAAAATAGCCTCCATATGGGAAGTGAGGAAAGGACTGGGCATGACATGGGAAGTTGCGCAATGTGTGGAGCAGAGAGGGGAATTTTGCCAGAAGTTAAAACAGCAAAGAAAATTCAGGGTTATTTTTGATCCTGCCAATAATCTGTACAAGTCCTCAAGGAGAAAGATGCCCAAGAGATTACTGAAAATGCAAGACCTAAGAGTGGTGCAGGGAGCAAAATAGCTGTCCTCTCCTAGCAGATTCCTTCACCTTTTTTATATAAGTCAGTCCACCTTGAAAAATTACTTCTCAAGAGAAATCAGGAAGCTCTGAAGCATCAAAATCTATAAATGGCAGAAATCAGAAGCCATCCTCATGTTTCCTTTATGTAGTCATTCTTGCAATTCCACACCAAAGTGGCAAGAAAGATTAACTGGATTAAATGTTGGTGTCACCTAAAATTAAAATGTTTCTCAGCAGTTTTTCTATGCTTTGTTATGCAATTGCTATGGTCTAGAGAAAAAACCTTTGCCCAGAGTTGGCATCCTGCAAGGTCAGAAAATGATGTGGTGAATAGATCTGGGACTTGATGAGGTGCATGAAGGCTGACATACTGAGTCATCTTTTCAATAATTACATATATGGGAATACATTACTTTTTGTTTGTCCGAATCTCCAGATCAAAAGAATAAAGTTGGAATTTTGCACTCACCATTGCTATTTAGCCACAGGGATTTTTCCAAATTCTAACAGGAGCTTTGAACATTTTGTATTATCTGTTGAAGTGAGGACATTCTTGCTTTGTCATGCTGTAAAACAAGGAAGGAAAGCCCACTCTCCTACGCCCAGGAGCTATCCTTCATGCTGGGAGGGCTGTATGTGGAAGAAACTTGCACCAGAAGCAGCACTGCAAGCAGCAGATTTTCATGGAAAGAAATTAAACAGGTGTCAAAACCAGAATCCCAGAAAGGATAGTAAAACAAGTAGAAGAAATATGGAACATGAGATCTGAACATCACATATCTGATTTACAGTAATCTATCACCTTCTCTTGCCCAAGCCAAGAGTATAGTCTTCCATTATTACCTCCAATGATTTGTATTCACTATATGAACGTATTCACCTTCCCACCACATTAATTTTAAAACGGTCAGCCAACATAAACACATATAGGAAAAAAAAAAAGACAAGAAAGCCCTGTGTCTTTTTTTTTAAAGGGTCTTCTGCCTTTTTCATCAGCTTTGCCATTCAAGTGCGCGTGTCAAATGAACTTCCAAGCAATAGTCTCCAAGTGTAGAAACTATGAATCAAGCCATTTCCAGGGAAAGGAGCCGTGGTCCAGATGAACATCCCACCTTCTCGCCAAAATCCATCCCACAGCAGAGGCACTTGCTGTAGTCTCACATTGGAGCACTTCCCAGCTCTTTGTAGCAGGAAAGAGAAGCTCTGCAGTGCACCATGCTAATCCTCATAAAATAAAGTAATAGCTACATGAAATTTTTCAAGGAAAAGACAAATCTGTTGCAGCCTTTGGAAGACGGGCCAATACAACAAGTGAAGTTTTGTTTAACTTTGCCAGTACAGCCTAGCACAGACAGTTTTGGAGGTATTTAAGGAATAACAGAAATTTGAGATTCTTTTCATCAGCTCAAGCCCTTTTCTTAATTAAGTGTGATATCCCTTCCCTTCCTTCTCACACCTACAGATATTTCCCATGAAAATCCTTGCTTATGGCTGATAGGAAAAGAACTCTCAGACCTGCTCCTGAGCAAAGTACCACTGCAATGCTGCTGGATCTCAGTAGCAGCAGTGCGTGGATTTCACTGAGACCCCTGCAGTGGTGGGAAGAAAACAACAGTGACTACCATCTTGTACGTGGCATATTGATAAGGCTGCGGGCACCCAACATGGAAACGAAGCAGGGACTTAAGGAAGCTTTACAGCCAGTGGTTTGGCAGTGGTAATAGAGAAACAATGAGCAACTCAGCAGGGGAAAAGTCTGTGGTGGTCCTCGGTCTGTTTATAATATAGAAGGCTTGTTGGGTCTTATTTACAGTAAAAGGCTTGTGCACAACCGAGGTCTTATTGGCTTGTATAATTACGCTGACCAAGTTTTTCAGCATAGACTTTATCACAGTACTAATGTTCAGATGAGCATGGCATCCCACCAAAAACTGTGAGGAGATGTAAGAGCTTTTAGAGCTGCACCTGAATAAGCTATTTTATCTACATGCCACTGAGATAAAGCAGCATAAAGTGGTCCAAAAGCCTTGGTTTCAGACAAGGAGAACCGAGGATGGAGGTACAAGAAGACAAATAGGATGGAAGTTCCACATGTATGTGGAAAAAAAGTTGAAGCTCTTGTGTGCACATCTCTGTACTATCTCTTTCTTGAAGTGATACAAATGTTCACAAGTTAATTCAGATAAGGAAAGGAAAAAGTTCAGATGTAAATGCACTATTTTTGATCAGCCCTTTTCCAGTAGTTCCTGACAGTGTTTCAGTAGCTGAAGGAGACTATTAAAAAAGGATCTGGAAAAAATCTCTCATCCCTCATCTTCTGAACCTACTTTATTTTCTTTACAGATTATTTGTATCACAACTTTTTCTCTGTAATCTCTTTGGACCTCTCTGCTACTGAGTTAGGGTCCTCTGAACTGAAACTGAACAGTGGATTGGATGCTACATGAACGATGAATTTAATGTGCACAATGAACTAACAATTAGCAGTTGCTTTTACCATTATCATCTTTGCATAACCCTGCTCTCATTTCAGGGGAACAGTACATTTTATAAATGTTTTCAACTTAAGACTGAAAAAAAATGTCTAAGTTGTGGCTATCCTTATTTCAGTTATGATGAAAGAAGAATCTTTGAATTGAAGCCTAGTTCTCATGAGAAGGACCTGGAACTGTGGAATGTTTCTTTATACTGTAACATCATCTTTCAAATAAATTCTTAATGTGTATCATTCTAATCACTATGCTAAAGTATTTCACAAAAATCCTAGAAATAAGCGCACAGTTGTGAATACTTGTTTATTTGATTTTAGAAGTAGTTTCCTTTTCTCAGTTTCCATTTGCTACCATATTGGATCTAAGCTTTCCATCTGCACATAGCACTGACAATTGATCTGATTCAGAGTTTTTATCCTCCTAAACCATAAGCCTGCAGATGACAAGTCTGAAAAATAGAACATTTTTCTCTCATAGATCAGAGTAGTAGCTACTTCTGAAAAACAAGAACATTTGCACAGGCAACATCTACCTGGAAAATGAGGTTTTGGGTAGAGAAAACATTCTTTCCATTTTCTTACCATGAAGACAATGTCTTCTGCTAATGAGTCTGAAGAGGAAGATTCTGTAGTAGTTCTCCTTTTCTATTCCTCCCTTAGCTGTTGTTCAGTGTCACACCTGATGCATCCTCCTCAGTAACATAAAACACTAAGTCAAATTCAGAAGGAGGTCTGAATCGGGAGGGGTTTGGATCCTTATCCAATCAAACTCGATTCACAGAAGCTGGGTGTTCACTGACCTGGTGCCTTCTCCTCACTGCTTTCTCACTGCATTCAAAGCAAGGTTGGATGTGGCTCTGGGCAGCCTAGTCTAGTGATTGGCAACCCTGCCTACAAAAGGGGGGTTGAAATTAATGATCTTTAAGATCCTTTTCAGCCCAGGTTATTCTATGATTCTATGTTTAATCCAAAGAAAGGAGACCACAAGGTGTGCCAAGGTTTGCTCTCAGTTGCAATTGCTGCCTGGAAGGCACATTGGCTCCAACAGAACCAGAGGAGAAGGAAAGAGCATACACATGGATGGAGCACAAAACAGCATGTTACTCAAAACCCATCTGCTTCCATTACTTCAGGGAAAGACATCTATATTGTTCTCACCTCACTCACATCCCTGGAAGCTACTCATAGCCACAAAAATTTGGGAATGAAAGGGTGCTACATCAATATTCCAGATGAATCATCCTTTACTAAAAAAGAGATTTAAAAATTCTAAAATAGAGATCTCATATAAAGCTAGTGATTTAAACCAGAACACCCTTTCCATTCTGTTTCCTGAAGAAATTCTCTCTCTTTATCAAGCACAGGTTGGCTTTGGATATCTGAGTTAATTCACGTCAAGGCTAGAACATAGCCAAGTGCTGTATCCTGGCTGCAGTTCTACTTGGACAGCAGTAAGGCATTTTATTGCACTCTGACATTGTTGTACATATCAGCACCTGTTGCATGCTCGTATTTTAATGTTTATAGTTTTATTGCTTCATTGTAAATTTCCTGCTCTTTCTTTATTGAAAGCAGATAGCTGTGATTTTTCACGCCCATTTTTAAAATGCATGCCATGGTTGTCACATTTTTGCACTTCATATGCAAGAAGTTTCAGCTTCCTCTCTAAAAATCGTCCAGAGATTTTATCACCCTGCAATCCTATTTATATATTTAAAACATAAGTCTACACTGAGACTAGTGTGGTTGTTCGTTTCTTATTAGAATTTTTAGAAGAGCTGTTCTTTGAAAATATTCACTACAAGACATCATGGTATATTTTTCCTATTGTTTTTCCTTACATAACTCAATGTTTTTGACAAGAAGAAACTTAAAGGACAGTTTTGATACCACTGAACAGAAATACTTCTCTAGAACTAATCAGAATCTGTCATTTAGTAAAAAGATCTGTTGTGATTCGTCCCAATTTTGAGATAAGCTGAAATATTAGATTCATGTAATATTTTAATATGTTAAACTGCTAGCTATTTTCTTCACCAAATTCAACACTGATTTTTAGATATTTCAGACAAATGACTGCTTCTATTTAATAGAAGGAGTTGAGCAGATCTAAATTATTGTTAAAAATAAAGGCAAAAAATCTATTTCTCTGGGATGCATCATAGGGCTGTTGATGCATTCCGTGTGCCAGCGACAAGGATCCCTATACCAACATGCAGACATGGTAAAGATAAAATACATGAACTTTCGGTGGTGGATGGAAAACAGCCCCAAAAGCTTAATACTGAATTACCAATACCAAAACATCAAATAGGCTAATGATAATATTTCTAAAACTGCCTTCAACTAAAAGTGAACAACAGTCAGTTTATCTGAAAGGAGTGTTTTAGAAGGAATAAAGGTCAGAGCTGGATTACAACAAAAAAATTGACCTGCTTTCTCATTGCCTCTCTTTAAGTAAAAATTATCTTTACTGCAACCAAAAACTTTGCATCAAGACTTTTACAGAGGTTAGCAGGCACCACCTCTTGAGCAAAGTGTGCAGCTCTGAGCAGAAGGTAGTATTCCAACAGTACCAGACAGCATTTGCAAGTTCTTCCTGCTGGATGCATCGGTCTCTAAATTGCCATTTAATCTGAAATCATCTTTCCACTGCTATTCTGTTCTAAACTAGGGCTTCTTTCAGCCTTTTCATCAGGAGCAGGTGTACTGTAGGCATAGCATTGCTACAGCTTGGATAGTAACTTGCCAAGCTGAGAATATTCTGGAGAGAGTGGGACCAAAATTCAAGCACATTAACTCCCAAATGTAGGGGTCATGGCACTCTTCTGTCTGTGCCTTTAGTTGGGTACTCATTTATACAATGTGGATATGAATATTAATGACCACAAGAAACTCTACAAGAAAACCAAGAGTCTTACACTTGGACAAGAACAGTGCTGACTGTCCCAAGCAGCCACTTTGAAATACAATTGGGACAGGAAAGACACAGCGTGAGAGCAGCCTGCCAAGAACAACTCTATTTAATTCAGGGGAAGAACCAAAAATAGAGATTTCTAAAATAGCCTGGTCTCTTGCAAAAGAGATCCCACAGTGTGCTCCTGAGATGCCCTACGCAGCACTCACTGCCAGGGCTGGGGGATATTGCAGCAGGGCAGGGTCTCTGTCTATAGAATAGCAACAGAGCAGGTCTCTGATTATAGAAACTGGATCGACTTACCCAAATCCTGTTCCTGTTCTCAAGAAGAAACACGTTATTTTATTCTGACTTTACAACCTGACCATTCTTCCACATTCATTCATAAAATAGAGGAGGACTTGTGGGTGAATGGATGCGGTTTTGTTTCTTAAGCTGGTCTTTGTCTCCTTAATTCCCTTGTTCCCTTTTCAGAAAGAACATTTTCCCCACCTTATTTAAGGCTGAGAAGCGTAGGAAAACCCTGTATTCAAACAATACTTTTGGCTACCATACATATATCCTTGGGCTATTTTCCCCAGTTTTAGCTCCAAAACAAATGATGATTTATTTTCTGGTTGTTACACAAATGCGTATAGATGGATGTTCGAAGGAGCCTCATTTGTCATTACTCAGGACATTCTGCAGTCAGGCATAAGAAACTAATCAGAGTGGCTCGATGATGTCAGCTGACTATGATACTTTTTTCCAGATCTTTAAAGCAGTGCTCTGCAGCTGTATGTAAGTAACCTTTCCACTGAGAATTGATGTCTTTTCGGGTTTTGCATTTTGGAGAAACATGCGTTCAGGGACCTCACCAGCTGCCTATGGAAAAGCATTTTGCTCCTAAAGCAAAACCATATGTCAGGCCAAGGTAAGGGAAGCATTTGAAAAAAAAAGAAAAATATCTTAAAAAGCGATGCTGAAAACTGTCAGACAGCCAGCCATGCTCTGAGGGAGGTGGTAGCAGATTAGAGTTCTCCCAGAGCTGCAGGGAACCAGGAAGCTCTCTGCAAAGGGTTGAATTTTGATTCTTAATGTGTGAAAGCAGGACGTGGGGAAATAGCCGCAATTAGCTGCTTGGCAGCAGCTCTGTTTTGACTGAACAAGGCCCTGCAGACTCTGTTTGCCCACAGCTTCCCTTGGTGCTGCTGGCATCAGCACTTCACACTTGAAAACCTGAGATGTGGGGAGCTGGTGGCCAGGAGAAGGCTGAAGAAAACAGAAAGAAATAAACGTTCATGGTGAAAAAAGAGCAAAGATCAGAGTGGAAGCGTCTGTTCAAAGAGCCAAGTCTGGCATGTTGTTAGCAAAGCCCTGTGACATGGTACTGAGAAGAGTCTGAGTTTGTGACACCCACACAAAACAAACATACCAGCATACAGGTTTCTTCAGCAAATTTTGAGGGGGACAATTCATGCTGATATCAATCTACAAAAGAATTTACAAGAACATGTGCAATGTCTTCTCTATTCCTGAGCCTGCTTTCCTATGAATTATTCCAGTGTGTGCTTACAAGAACACACAAGATCCAAACAATCCTGTTTATTTGTCATGTGCTTTGGTGACTCTATTGCAACACTGAATGCAACAATTATCAGTGGTTAATTGTAGTTCAGATAAGCTATGTACTTGTAGTCTTCCACTACGCAAAACGAGCCAAAAGAAGAGACAGACTTCCAAGTTCATCACATAGGTCATATAGACACGTCAATGGCAGACACAGCAATAAAAATAACACGGCTCCTATATCTTTCTGAATACTTAGAGAACAACAGCCATATTAGAATAATACAAATAGTAATGATATGTTGATATTGCTTTTCATCCTGGTGTCAAACAGCAACAGGAAGGTATTTCTTTCCAGAACAACTTGCTCTGCTGAAGCAATATGTCTTTGTTGTAGCAAAAAATGTAAAAAAAATAAAAAAGACATCTCCCACCAAGACACACCAGCACCTGACTTGAAGACCCAGTTCCTCCTCAGCATCATCACTTCCCAGCATTACATCCTAACCTCCATGCCCAGCCAATCCCTTTCTCACCCTGCACCCTAGCAGGTTGATTCCCATAACCTGGTTTCACAGTCTCTCTAAACAGTGGTTTCTGTCTGACTGAAAGAGAAGACTCAGAAAAGATAGCTGCCCAACACCAGCCGTGCCTGACCACACTACAGGCCAAACGGTGGGAAATAGTCATTGCAAACCCTTCTGGCCCCATCCCTGCAGAATGCCATTTGAGGTCAGTCCAGCACAGGAAATTGTGGGAGCTCCAGAACACCACAGAGATTTTAGTTGCTAAATTCTAACAAGTTTCTTCTGAGAATGAATAATTTGCAGTATTTTCAACTGTTTGTAACTTGGCAAAGCATTAGTGAATTTTCCCTGAAGGACCAAAAAGCACATCCCTGACAAAAAGGCAGCTCTTGTGCCAAGCCAAGAGCCCCTACTGCAAAGCTTCAAGGAACTCAAATTTCCCAAAGTAAAGGTCACCTAACCTCTTTTAGCATTGGATAGCAATGAATTGTTCACCCTCAGCTTTGTTCTCACAAACGGCAGAACCTCTATCATTTGTATTTTGAGAAAGGAAAAGCCAGCCCAAGGCATGGAAAATGTGCCTAAATTAAGTTTTGGAAAAGTTGTAGCAAACAAAAGCCACAATTTTACTGTGGGAAACAACAAGTAGCTTTGTAAGTGGGAATGCCAGTCTACCTCCTGCCTCTACAACCATAAGTAGATAATTTGTGCTATAGTGATGGCGTAACACTGCTTCCCCTTCCATGGGCTCCCACAGTCCCTGTGCTCAAAGCCACAGCCTGCCCTGCAAGGACACACACAGATGGGTTCTCTGACCCCATCCCAGTCTATCATCAGCTGTGGCAATCAGGGTATGTGGATCTGGGAGACAATGGCTACAAGGTGATCATCATCTGCAGCAGAACATGGTGTCCTCCTCATTAGACACTCAGTGCCACAAGCAACTACGTCCCAACACAGCTCACAGACTAAATAGCTAAATCTCTTTCTTCCTCCAGATCTCCACGGGCTCTCAGGGCGGTAATACACTCCATAATGTATTCCCACAAAGTCTGCAATAATTCACTTGTCATAACACACCAAGCACACAGGCCAAGAAAAGCAGATTTGTGTTTCATCTTACATTCTGATCTCTGAAGTTATGCTAAAAAAAAAAAAAAAAAATTGAAATGCAGAGGCCCTTTTTTTGGAACCTGTTTGTGGTTTATTATTACAATGAGCTAAACAGGCAGAAACCTATGATCTACATTGAGCAGGCTTTCACATTAGCCAAAAGATCACTTCTGCTATTTGAAAGGATGAACAAAGATTGGGTTTGTTCCAGAGGGTGGCAGGAGTAAGGTGTGAAGCCCAAAGAGTAAGAGCCTTTTAGCAAAACCTTTTACAGAAGTAACAGAAGAACCCTTCAATGTGTCCTCTGTGTTTCCACAAAGCACGAAGATCAGTAGATTCCTTTCTTCTTTCTCAGAAATCGTCAGGTCTGAGATTAAAGTCACATACATTAACATAAAAATCAGATCACATCATGAAAAAACATTCCTTCCATTTAAAAAGCACACTCATAAAAACATATGGAGAGAGCAGACTGGCATATCTGTTCATATTTAACTTACTCTGGCATGAGTGGAAGTAAAATATTTATATTAATTTGTTCTTTATTACAACATTATTTAAACTGGCATCTTTTAACTAGCCATGCATACAGATTCTATTCTGGCAACTTAAGAACTGCAAACACATTTTTTACTGTTCTTCATCTGTGCCACTCTTCAGACAAAAAGTCATGGTAAGAATCCGATCTGTAGCTCAGGAAGTGCAGTATGTCTTTCCTAGATATCTTCAGTAGCCCTCATCAGGTAAAAATATCGACCATCCTCTAACTCCTAAGACCTTCTGTTGGATAGTAATACATGAAGAAGTTCATTTCTAGTCTAGTACAATCAATCAATTTTGCCCAGTTAGGAGCCAGCCAGGGAAAAAGAATTTTATGTATAATTTTTTTTTATTTTATTTTATTTTTTTTTATTTAATGTGCATGTATATGTACACACCTCCTCCATACATTG
>NW_024884475.1:24137844-24201143 GCF_019232065.1 Centrocercus urophasianus | reverse complement strand
CACATCCCACACAATAATGAAATAGTAAAAACATTCAGAAGAAAATTAGGACTTGTAGAGATAAACACAATTCTGACTTGTCACTGAAGTGACAGTTATTTAAGTTACACTTGGGTGTTTACTTGGACGAGTAACAGGAATTACAACCAGCCCACTAATACGCCTGGAAAGAATGAAAGTTAAATGTACTAAACTAAAACTCATCATAGTTCATACAAAAGTATCTTATTCAGACTAGTTGTAAAGAAAATTCCATAATTACGGCACCTACTGACTCTTCTAAGTTTTTGAAACGTATTAGGTAGCCCACCACGTGAACGGCCCTGCTCTGGTTTGGTCTTCTGCTGTCCATGTGGAAATGGGTCACCAAATTACAGCCCTGCACAAGTGCAATAACATTTTTGTACTCCATGTGGTTGAGGATACTGATAATGTTATCCTAGAGTGCTGTGGAATTACATAAAATCTTTACAATAACTCCAAGGCTATTAATTTAGTGATGTTCTCAATCTAAAAGCCTACATGAAAAGGATTTTACAAAAAACCCCCCCTTCCCCCCCCCCCAAAAAAAAAAAAACCAAAAAAACAAAAAACAAAAACCAAACAATAGAAGTGACAAAAACATTTGTTTCCATTAGAAGTCATCCCCATATACTTATGCCTCATGTCAGAATGTTCACTGTTGTTACTTGAGATGGAGAACTTCATCTTTTTTTTTTTCTCTCTCCTTTTGTTTAGCCTTTCACAACTCCTGACCATTTTTAGTTAGAACAGCACAATCTTTTATACATATAAATACACAAATGGACCTTCCAGAAATGTTGTTATAGGCCCAGCATCTCCCATCCTTTGGGAAAACACAAGCAGAAAACAGGATGCTACTCCACCCTCATCAGAGCCACCGTCCCTCCCTGCAGGATCCATTTTTCATGAATCCATATTTAAAGCCAACAAAGCCCAGTCTTTCCTACTGCTCTTCATTTGCTTCAGCTGATTCCTTTCCAGCCTGAACTCAGTCACATTGTGGCTAAATTAAAATCGCTTGTGTTGCACACAGTGACTGGAGGAAAAGTTCAACTGAATCTCTCTCTCTCACACCACTACGGCTGGGCCCCATCATTCTTTTGTACACGTGTGCAAGGAGCTTTCTCTAAAATTCATACAAAGCAATACCAGGTTTCTCATACAAATCGCATGGAACATCTCTCTGTATACCGTATATTGTATTTGTGATTCCAGGAAGGAAGCATTCACACTGTAAGTTTTTTGGTAGAAGAATCAGGCAAAATTCAAAATGCATGAAGCCTGGAAGTGCAAATGGAAAGCAAGAGGCATTGCCAGAGGCATTTCTGAGAACCTCTATTAGATACTTAAGGCTTGATTGCAAGTTCCCTCCTCAGAAGCTCCTGTGGTAAAACTGTGTTTCTAAATATATTGCTGCAAAGCCAGAACAGGGCTTCTCATAACAAAATCCATAGAACAGTGGGAAGAAATCTTCCTAGCAAAATGTTGTAAGAGGGGTCACAAAGACATTTTTATTTAAATTACATTAAGAAAGTTATTACGTAGGCAAGATGCAAGAAAGAAGCACTGATTGGACGAAGCCATCGCTGTAAATTACCTGTGAGATTTCTTTTTATACAACAGCTTTGTGTAGGAAAGACTGAGACTATCTGGAAATCACAGGAGGTAGAAGACTGCAGTTTTTGCCCTGCATTATTATTGCTTACAGTTTCTGTTCAGAAAGAAAACGTTCTCTATTGAAAAATCTTACTCCACCCAAAACATGCTCACAACTTGAGAACGTTCTCCAGCAGCTCCTGAGATTATCACTATGAGGCTAAATAAGAAACATATGGGTATGGCACTGAGAGACATGAATCAATGTGGTTGGGGTAATGGTTGGACTAGATGACCTTAGAGGACTTCCAAATGACTTCCCACGACTTTAAATAAAATGACTTCTGTCACCAGACCAGGACCAGATTTTCTCTTTAAAGGAGTTGCACTGACAACATGTCACAGGTTGACTCACACACAAGGTTTCAGAGAGGGATTAAAGGTGACACCATCCTGCCCGTACTGCAGAACTTCACTGAAGAAAAGGAAGCCCAAAGAGGAGCCACCAGGGGATAAACCTCAAGGAGACCTCAGAGCAGTTCAGATTTAGCTGGTGATAATTTAAAAGTCGGACCTAGGGAGAATCATCACCTCCAGAATACAGTTTAAGAAGCTATTTATTCTCCAGCACTCAGCTATAGCAAGTCATGGGCTGTCTCCAGGTCCCTGGGGATAAGACAGTACTGCAGAGGTGTTGGAACTGCACACGCCTCTTGCCTTGCTGTTGTTTCTGATTCCTGAGTATAGAATCACAGAATCATTAAAGTCTGGAAAAGACCTCCAGGATTATTTGATCCAACCATCAGTCCAGTCCATCACCACATGATACTAATCACATCCCTCAGGGCCACATCCATGCAGTTCTTAAACACCTCCAGGGATGGTGACTCCACCACCTCCCTGGGCAGCCTGTTCCAATGTCTCACCACGCTTTCTGAGGATAAGTTTTTCCCAATATCCAACCTGAAACTGGTGCAACTTGAGGCCATTACTTCCTGTCCTATTGTTAGTTTGTTGCAATTATGCCAGATTTACACTTTTTATCTTAAATGCCTGTCCCCAAAACCATGCAACATCCAAGAATCTAAGCAGTCATTATGAAATATAAATCAATAATCCTCACTAATCCATTTTCAAAAGTTCAAAAATAGAAAGGAAATTATGAAAAACTTTGAAGTCAATTTCAAATACCTGATGTTGACAAAAAGTCTGAATCCTGAAGTCTGAAGAATATTTCCACTCAAATTTCACCTGTGAAACACTACTATATGCAGTTATCAATACTGAGTAGAAATACATAATTGCACTTTAAAAATATCCTGTATTCAAATCCAGTTCCACTTTTTAGTACTGCTGTTGGGACATACACGCAGCAATTCATACATAGCAAGGAAGTACAATCATGTAGATAGGAATTCGAGACACTGAGTAAATTAGAAGTGTCTGTATCCATATTCCTCAGACTCATTCTCTCTGGCTTAATATCCCTCTAATTTTCCTGGAAGTGTTCCTGCCAAAGGTCACAGCCTGATTCTTAAACACTGAACGTTACACAAGTCCCTAGCAAGAATCAAATGTTTAGAAACATGGGATTGCTTCAGAAATCTGTTTGATAAGCCATACATTTTTTTTCTTTTGGAATGTGTTTTTTTCCCCAAGGAAGATGAATGCATTAGCATATGAAATCGATGCATTGACTGTGAACTTTTGTGCTGTTTCCAAAAGGGATTTTAATGGCTGCAAATTATTCAGATACATATACATCAATGCATAAAACAGTAGTATGCCTATTTGCATTACACGCATCAAAAACCTTATTTTGACAACTCATTTAAGAGTTGAATTGTAGCCATCTACACAAACCAAGTTCTGCAGCTGCACCAGCAAAGCAGCAGAACCTCAGCCACGAAGGACAAATCGTACTCCTAAGACTGAAGCATCCTGTGGAGACTGGGATTCAGCTTTAGGTGAACCTGGAGACATTTCATTGTAAATCTGTGGGAAGTTTTAGGCATTACTATGACAGCCTGTATTGCTTAAAATGAAAACCAACAATTTGCATTGATTTTAACCTACCAAACCAAGAATTAAGGATGCTCCTGCTTACAGAAACCCCCTAGCTGATGTTCAGCACATATATACAGGCATGTCCCATCCACAGTGGCTTTCATTTTTGCTGAAGTGGAAGCAGCCCACTCAACTTCTGCAAAATTCCTGCCTAAAACTCAGAGCCCATCTTCATCCAAAGGATACCAAACCATGAAGAGAAGGATTTGCTGATGAGATTAAAGGAGGTTGCTCTTTTCCAGGGTGGCATAACTCCCTACAAAAAGTTTATTCTCATTTTCCTCTGAGGGAAATGAGAGGCAAGTCTGACCCAACAGCATATTTACTACTTCATGCAAACAAAAATAAACTCCAATCTCTAATTGTTTTCCTTGGGCCCTGTCCAAAGCATTATGCAAGTGCACAAACAGTGAATAAAACCCCGCAGCTAAATCTCCCTCTGCAGATGAACGATGGAGTTTCTCTGACATCTAGTGGCATGAAACTGTGAGCCTTTTTCTTCAGGAATGCGCTTTTGGAACTGAACTAGTTCTTCCTAGAATTTTTGGCAGTGTGAGGCCTTCAGAAAGTGAACTGGACAACAGGTCAGCAGGTCAGTCTTCAAGTTCCCTGCATTTGCTGCACTGGGTACTGAAGGCCCACAGGGCACAGCACCAAACGCAGAGGATGCAGGGGAGCCTGCAGGTTTGGTGAATGCTTTGTTTCCAAATGCATCTCTGAGGTGATCCGCAGGCTTCCTCCTTCTTAAGAGCAACTGCAGCTGGCCCTTGCAAGCTCCCCACTTGGAGAACTGCACTATTTCTCTAGAAAATGCTTTCCCACTCATTCATCAGCAGTGGTTGAAAGAGGCAAACCCTTCCCAGAACTGGCTCCATGTGAATTCTGGGCATTCCAAATAAAGAGTGAGTGTTACAGAGAATTTGAGTGGATTTTCCTTTCTCCTGAAAGTACACCTTAAGGCAGCATCTACTCAATTTGAAATAGTGCACTTAGACCACATTCTTTGGTCTCCTAAAGCTCGGTAAATGTCTGGACATATTAAAAAACGAAGGATTGAAATGCATCCCACTTGATGTTCAGGGATTAACACACCGTATCAACAGAAGTTGCATATGGAATGTGAAAGTGACTGCAAAGAAATTCTTCTTCTTTAACATTTTAGCATCCTGTATTCCACATTTCTCATGGTTTGGATCCAACCACTTCCCTGGGACTATGCATACATGAGTAGATAACGTTGCACTACCCAAGCAAATCTGCAAAGCAGAACAGCTGGTGATGAGGATATGACATCTACACAGCTCCCAGCTCCAGGGGATTAGCAAAGAGCAGCTCAATTCAGGTGCATGGACACAGGAGCCACAAGAGGCTGCAGCACCAGCAGTGCTCCTCTGCAGTACATCTTCCAGCTTATCCCCATCCTGGAGGAATGCACTTTGCATACTCTGCATTTAAAACACTAACATGAATGTATTTCAATATAGTTACCTCATGAATGAGCCATGCCCATCACTCATCTGCCTGCAGCATGCCAGGAGGTTGGGCCAGCTGTGCACATGCTCACCCCTTGTCACACTAGGTACTCACAGCTGCACTGCATTCCCATGCTTCTGCCTTGGTATTGTCCTCCTCTATAAAGTGCTCTGAATTCTACAGGTTAAAAAAAAGTCAGCTGGATCTGTTGTTGTCCAGCATAAACACTCAGCCAAGAATTATCCCTTCCATTAGAAAAAAAATAGTGCAGATAATGAGTAACTAAAAAAAAAAAAGTGAGAGAGATACTGATTGCTCCCAGAAAGATGGCCTTCAGTGCATGCACTACTGCCAAGCAATAAGATAAATGGCAACTTTGAATTCCCTTCACTAACCAAAGGAAAAGCATAACCCAACTTTATATGAAGCTGTGTCTCCACATGCTCCTGCATGACCGCAGCAGAACTGGTTCCCTGCCCCTCATCCCTTTCTCCTTGCTCTTTCCTACCAGCTTCACGCTGCTGAGATCTTCTTATACATAACCAAATGGAGAAGCAATCTCCTCTTCCTTATTCCTCTGTCACTGCATATTACTAAGTCTTTTGGGCAGAATTAAAGATAGATTCTGGTTTCCTTACTCATAAGTATCATCCCTCTAATCAACAGAATTGGTAATGCAAAATATTTCAAAGACACAGAGATAGAAATAAAGGCTTACCCTTTAAACAACCTCTGTAACTGACATAGTTTTACTTTTTCTTTGCTTAAACATACAAATACACAGCAAATGAATATTGCATTTGTTGTGGTTTTTTTTCTTTCCCCCTAAGACAGTGTTCTGTTCACATTATTACTTTATTTTAATCTGTAACTTATACACAAGTATGGAATGCCTGGCAGACTCCCAACAGTATTTAGAAAGATTTTTCAGGGAAGAAATGCTGATGCAAGGCTTGCAGCAGGATAGAGCATCAAGAATCACCATCCTTGTAAAGAGGTGATGATTTAAAGGCTCTATTCTGGCATATGCAAAGCACAAGAGAGTTTTCATCAGTATCCCAGGCTCCAACAAGATGTACAGATGGTGCAGAGGGAATTACAAAGTTTAGGAATTCAGACAGTGCTGCGCACATGAAATACAGAACCTACTGTACTTCATGATGTGCAGGAGAAGAAATCTTACTCCTCAAAGAGACCTATCACCTTGACAAAGATGTATTGATGCATCACATAATGTCTGCAACACCACTTAAACACAGAAGATACAATGAGCCCTCAGTAGTTCTGAAGGGAACATCCTGCTCTGCCTAGTTTCATTGCAAGGCAGGAGTCATTCCTCTGAAGCCTTTGGTGTTAAAGAGATATGTCTCTTTAGAGCCACTATGATTTTCTTCAGAACAAAATCTGCTAACTGCCCAACCTGCAGACCTTGCAGTTCAGCATCCTTTCCATGAGAACTGCAGTTATTACTTGGGCTTAAATATTCTTATAGACAATTACAGAGCTCCTCTTCAGTCACTGCTGCTATTTCAATCATCCACAACTGATTCATGCTTGAAGCTGTGATCAAAGTACATTACAGGCAAATGGGAAAATGAGACCTCCCCACTGTATTGACTATTTCTGTGGCCTTCTAGAAGTGCACTAGCATTACATCCAGCTAAATCATTTGTAAAAGAATTTGGAAAAAAAAAATGTAAAGAAAGGAAGCATGAATGAAAAAGGACACCATTTCTTCCAAACAATGTGTTCCAGAACATGGGACATGGTTCTTCCAAGTCTGTGGTACTCCTAGTGCTGGTTTGGCTGAATGGGTTCAGGCTTTCATGTATGGGTTTTCCCTAATGCAAAAACATCTCTATCAGATTAATCTCTACAAAAAAAAAGAAAATTAAAGTGCACAGTAGACTGCTAAACCACAGTGCCAAGAAATATGCCTCCCATTAAGAGGGACCTTGATAAACTCAAAGGCGGGACTATGTGAGCCTAATGAGGTTCAAGAAAGCAAAAAGCAAGGTTCTGAACTTGGTTCAGACTTCTCCCAGATATGTATACAAGCTGGGAGAAAGACTCCTTGAGAGTAGCCCTGCTGAGAAAGACTTAGGGGTCCTGATAGATGAAAAACTTAATACGATCCAGCAATGCGTGTGATTGCAACCCAGAAAGCCAATCGTATCCTGGGTTCCAAGAGAAGAGGGATGGTCAGAAGTGTGAGGGAGGCAATTGTCCCTTCCTGCTCTATCCTCATGTGGAGTATTTTGTCCAGGTCTGCGGTCCCAAACACAGAAAGATACAGAGCTTTTGGAGAAGGTCCAGAGGCCTTCCTCCAAGAAGATGACCCAAGGGCCTCTCCTATGAAAACAGGCTGAAGAAGCTAAGCTTGTTCAGTCTGGAAAAGAGAAAGCTGCAGGAATATCTCATTATGGCCTTTCAGTATTTAAAAGGGAGAATTTAAACAGGAGGGGAATCAACTTTTTATGCATGAAAACAGCAATAGGACAACGCTGAACTGTTGTAAGCAAAAGGAGGGGAGAAGTAAATTAGATGTCAGGGGGAAGTTTTTCCAGCAATAGAGTGGTGAGGTGCTGAAACAGATTGCCCAGAGAGACTGGATGCCCTGTCCCTGAATGTTCAAGATCAATTTGAATGGGGCCCTGGGTTACCTGATCTAGTACTTGATCCAGCAGTTGGCAATCCTGCCTGTGGCAGAGGGATTGGAACTTGACAACCCTTGAGGTCCTTTCCAACCCAAACCACTCAATGATTCTACGATTAACTCTGGGACTCTGAAATGACACCTATTTGAAATGGACAGGAAATTTAGACTTTTTCCAAGCAGTTTTTTTTTTTTTTTTTTTCAGTTTAGTATCCTACTGAGAACAATTTACCCTCAGATGCTGGAAAACCCATGCTTTATTACAAACTGGGAATTTTCTTTGCATGATGAGTGGCTTTTGCACATATTAACTGAAGTTTCATGATTCCCAGAGTAGCAATTGAGCTAAGCAAGCACCTGCAATGCAACATCTCCAAACTTGACCAGATCAAATTATGCTTATTAGTTGGGTATTGACAGCTGAAGTATAAAATGTGGAACAGTCAGTTTTACTTAGTCCTGATGCCGCTTTTTAAGGGTCAACGGAGTATTTAAAAGGTGATATTTATGCCACAGTTCTAGAGTTGACTTCTAACCTCCAGATGACAGTTCAAAGTCTTACCACCAGATACAAAATCAACCAGCTGTTCTTCTCAGTAAATTCCTGTAAATGCTAGCAAAATAATTTGGAAAAAAAACCACATACTGCTAAATGTTGACGGTAATGCATGAGAGAGAAAAATACCTGCTTTGGAAGGAAAGCTCTTCTGTGTGTATTACCTATAGCAGTGGAATCGGGTCACAGTTCTCATTGAATGGAAACAAAAACCTCTGCATTTCAATCATTTTTCTGCACTACATATACAACACCGTCAGCATAAGCAAGAGCTGAGAGTAACCCAAAATACTCGATGTCCATTTAAAATATATGACCTGCTGAAGCAAAATACATTCTAACTGAGCAGTTCATTGCTCTTCCACAGTTAGATATCAACCATATAAAATTTACATTTGCTCTTCTTTGCTCATCTGTAGCAGGAATAAAGCCCTGCTAATACCCCAGCTGAGGAAATAATGTTGCTAAAGAGATCTCTGTGGTCAATTGCCAACAGACGGGTGACAACATAACAGTGACTTACGTATCCAGTGCGTTTGGTTAACAACAGGGGCAAGAGCTGTTTTCTGGCTAGTCAACTCAACCAAGACACTTTTGTTCTTGTGTTCTTTGACACTTTTAATCCAAAAGACATCTCAGACAATAGCACAAAGATTGTTTTCTATTCTCAGTCTTGTTTTCAGTCTGCTGTATCCCCTGGTAAATAATCCCTCTTTCACCTTCCAAGAAACACAGCTGAATGTTAGACTGAGCTCTGGGTAACAGATTACCTAATGTTGTTCAAGGCTAGGAGAATTACCTGCTGGAAATTATCTGAAAGGTTCTTAATGAATACCACAAGGTTTCTGCTAAACAGACGTTCTTAGACAGTCTAGAGAGAATCTACCTTGGAACACGATTAATTACTTGGATTTCATAAGGTGCACCAGATGTCAGGGTCAGCAAGTCCTCTTGCTGCTCCAGGAATATTGCCAAAAATACCAGCTGGCTGTGTTCCAGGGGGCTGATTTCAAGCAGCAGCAGGATAGCAGTCACCAGTTGTCCCATAAAGACTGTAATTTCAAGTCCTGATTTTTGAAGGTGAGAACTGTAGATAAACAGGAAGCTGAAGGGTATTTTGTGCCTGGAGGAACACACACCTACCAAAATTAATTCATGCATTGCAAAGGATATTTAGGATCCTTCAGCCAAGATATGGCATAAACACTGCTGGTGAAGAAAAACAGACTGGAAAGACAGGAAGATGTTTTAATTATTCCCAATCACGTATGAATTAGTGCCTTTGACTGTCTTTTCCCCTTCCTGGAGAGTTCATTTTGAGAGCCTCACTATAAATTAATGCAGCCCTCTAGCTGTAAAAACTCTCCTGCTGCCTAGGTTCAAGTCTTGTCAAGCTGATAAGTTTTCTCACACTTTTCTTTCTATTGGAAGTGACTGCAGGACTCTCCCACTCAAATCTAAAATCTAGGAGCATTCAAAGGCCATGAGGCCAAGGCAGATGGCCTTTGTGTTTTTCCCAAGTAAAAGCTGTCCAAGCTGAAGGAAAGGGAAATCTGTTGGTCCAGGGATCTCAAAGGCTCCCACAGGCAACAGCTGGCCTCAGTAATCCTTCTGTGGGACTGAGCAGAAAATAGCTCCTAGGGAGGGCTGGAGAAGCTGCCCACCATTTTCATCTCAGCAAATGGTGGTGACAGCTCAAAGCAGCATGAGGCAGAAAGGCAAGTAGGAACAACCAATTTATTATGACAACAGAAATTTGGAAAGTTCTGTTGTGTTTGTGCTATTCACTCAGGAATAAGGACTTCATTTTTATAGTTCAAAATCTGATGGTCTAAGGCTAAACCTGAACCCATGTTGTTTTTGTTTTTGTTGGTGTTTTTTTTTTTTTTTTTTTTTAAATTGAAGTTTCTGGAGGAGACTACAGATGTCATCAGATCAGCCCTTTCTTGTATCAAAGTAAAGTTTCCTCTTACTTTATGTCATTTTTGGAGGGGGAAAAGAGCTTGGAGGAGGTAAAAAGATTGGCAGGATTAGATTAGGAAAAAACATAGGTCGCATAAGCATTATCCACAACAGTTGCAGTGAACTAAAGCAGCCAAACAATGAAATTTTTACCACTGCACTGTCACAGCTACAAGCAACAGTATGAGAGCCTACAAGAGAGAAAAGGTCCCTTCTAGAAGGATGAGATACAGAGGGCTATTTCTATTGCTGCTAAGGCACTTTTTCAGTGATTTAAAACATTCGTTGGATTAAAACCAGTGCAAAGAACAACAAGAGACCATGTCCACTGCTACCACATGCACAGCTCTAACAGCAGAACCGCAGCCAGACGGCCAACTGAGACAAAGTATTCATCATATATTTTAGCCATCTATTCCCAGAGAGCATGCCTTAAATGCTCTGGGCTGTTTTGCCCCTGGAGAGCTTCAACTGTCTTTAAGTAAGTTTGTGATTGGATAATTTGCTGTAGGTAAAATAAAGAGAGTAAGATGCTTTAGAAAAAATAGAACTGCCCCCACTGGAGAGTTTACTTTCACTATGGAAAAGTCATTCATTTCCTCCGACATTCATGACTCATTTACGAGACTAAATTATTTTCAGTTTAGGTGGTTGTTAAATATGGAATTATAGGAGGTAAATGTATGCCTGAGTGCTATTCCAACCACATTTCCTTGACACTGTGAATTGATACTACAGGCATCATTAGATGGTTTGTACTTTAATAGGTAGAAAGCTCTTTTAATAAACATATGCTTAATACTCAGCCTCCTGATAGACTTTTTCTGGCTCATGAATGATTGACTTTAAGCTCCTTGACTCTGAAAAGCATTCAAAAACATCCATTGCTTTTTCAAATGAAACAGGAACCTACAATAAATTAAGTCTCTGAGAAGGAAGGAAAGTGCCACGGGAATTGAGTATTTCATTCTATAGCTACCCTGACACATCAAGCCTGTCTGTAAATTTCAGTAGACATCAGCTTATGGGTTAGTACCAAGGGGATATAAAGAATTAAAGCCCATAATCTACTCCATAGAAAGGAAAGGGAAGCAGCACTTATAGTTCTAAAGGATTTCTGTAAGACAGACTCCAAATTTTTAGCCATTTCACAATGGGCTTACTGTAGGTTTTCAATATGTTATTTTAGACTGACAGTCAGAAAAACACAAGAGAGTGTAGTCTATATACAGCAAAAGTCATGGCAATAAAATTTCACAATCAAATTAGTAGAAATATTCATGTGTATGGCATTAATTTGAAATCTTAACAGCTTGGCTTTCCACTACACCTTACTGTTAATTTCACACTTGTCTGCTACACAATCTGTTGTCATAATGGCATTCAAAATTAAGTTGGAAGACTGTGATTATCCATCTGATATTTCTGGGAAAACATATAAAAATCAATTAATCAAATTGATTTAATCAACTGATAAATTGATTGGAGGGTTTTTGGCTACCTGTCAGGAGAGATAATTATGTGCTAATAAGCTATTTTACTGAGTCAAAGTTACAAATGTATAAATAAAATTACAGTTGCAGCTAAAAACATTTCAACACAACTCTCAAGTCTGTTTGTAATGACTGACAGGGTGAAAAAAATCAACTCATTGTACACCTTTGATACTTCATTAATCACAAGACCATGAGTGACAGTCAGTAATTCTCATCAAGTCCATGTTCCCGCCCCAAGAAGAAACCAATGGTATCTGCTTATTTCTAAAATTGGTATAAATAATTGTATTTGCTGGTTGATTATTTCAGGTAAAAATCGTGGAGTAAAATTTTTTTTTTTTTTTAAATACCATTTGGAAAAGTGGGATCTCTCCTTCCACAGAATAGAGTCATGTGCAAGGCATTTAGGTTTGTACATCCTGTTGGATTTCTCAGCAACATCAAGAAGCCTCTGGAGGCATCATTACTTCTTCCTACACAAATCATCTGCTAGACAACCTGCTGTTAAGGCTGATACCAATAGTATCTGTTGTGCTATAATTACTTGGGCAGTTAAGCTAAATTTCTAACTGGAACAGAAACATGAAATCATGCATATTTAAGCAATACAGATTATAGAATCATTATGGTTGGAAAAGAACTCAGGTTCAGAAATACAGCATTAAGACTTCAGCTCTGAGGAATATTTTGTAGAGTGCATTCAAATTACCACTGCATCTTAGCCTGCAAAACCTGAGCTAGTTTTCATCTGGGAAAAACAAAAAAAAGTATTCTTCACATACATAGAGACTCACAGCAATAAGTTATGTTCAAACTTGCTTTCAAAACATTTCAGGTTTTTTTTTTTTTTTTTTTTTTTTTTTTTTTTTTTTTAATAAACTGAGGTGGGATAGAAGTTATTTTAGCTAAAATCTGATAAAGCCTTGATTTAAGATGCCTGCTACCAAATGACTGGTACCATAATTAGGTGTTCAATGCAGCAATACCCTCTTTCAGTGGCAGCAGAAGTTGAAGATACAGTTTTAAAATGTAATGGAACACTGTCATCTGGTGGCAATTTGAAGAGAGTACAGACTCTAATCTGTTTTTTGCTTTACAGGCTTCTTCCGTTTGAAAAGCCATGTTTTAATAATCAATTAATTTACTTCTAATGATGTCGATCTCAGCCCAAGGTCTGGATTGTTCACATCATTAAAAAGGCAGCTTGGCACCACAGATCCTGCTAGTCAAGCCAGAAATAACTCATCACAAATTACAACTCATACTGGAAGCAATGCCTTAATATTTTGGTTCTCAGACCATCACAGGCTCTTTCAGCAAGCCAGCCAAGTTTTTCTACTGGGCACAGAATGAATTTGTGCACAAATTTCAGAGAAAGATGTGGAAATTATTACAAATCCAAAAAAAAAAAAAAAGAAGAATTTGCATGCTACATGCAGGTTACATCTTACTTAACTAACTGCTGAGCAGGCATCTGTCTTAGCAATTCTTTAAGCTGCATGTACTCTTTGAACTCATGTTTTAACTATGAGAAATCTTGGATCCTTAGGCTTCCCAATGGCAGGGAAACAACATCATTGGAAATATTTCTGGATTTTAATTTCAGAAGTAGATCAGTAAGTATCAGTTAAGAATTCAAATATTAGCAGATAACTTTGTGATCAAGTATGTGCCTGAACTTCTGCTGCTGGGAAAACCTGAGGGCTGTACAGTACTCCAATCTACAGCCCAAAATAATAAAACACATGAGTCAGCCAGTTCTAGGCCCATGACATGGACAGAAATGCACAGGAGAATTTTGCTACATTTAGCCACTCATTTTTAGAAGAGAACAAAGCATCATCAGCATGATAGGAGCTAGTAAGACTCGATATTATCAAATGTTGCAACTATGCAATGCTCTGGAAGCAAGGATGAATTTTAGAATTAGAGAATCATAAAGGTTAGAAGAGACCACCACAAAGATCTAGTCCAGCCATCAACCAATCACTACCATGACTACTAACCACATCCTCCAGTGTCACATCTACACTTTTTGAACACCTTCATGGACATCGACTTCACCACATCCTGTTGTAATAAAGAAATAAAAGTGCAACAGAAGGAGATACACCAAGATGTCCTTTGGAAATATAGATTTAGACTATGTATTTGGGTGCCCTGAATATGGTCACAGGAACAAAGCCCTCCTGAATTGGACTCAGTAGCACATCTCTAGGATAGTGCACATCTCTATGCATGCAGTGGGGGCATCTGAACAGGTTGTGACATCTCAAACTGGCTTTCTTCAAGCTGATAAGCAGAAAACTGAACAGCATGGATGATTTCATCAGCAACAACTTGCTGCCAGGATCTTCTGGTCCTGAGTTCCCACCTAAAAAGGGAGGCAGATGCTCTTAGATGCCCCTCTCAGCCTGTTACAGTCCCTGGAGCACACTACTTGGAGACCTGTCCACTAGTTTACTGCCCTCAGGATCACAGCCAAAGCTACAATGCGTGGAACCCCCAGAAAGCTGTGGGACTGAATTCTATCCTTTATTACATTTACTAAAGGATGTCTGCAAGCAATACAGGGCAAGAGGTAGTGGGTGTCACTGGAGGATGCAAGGTGATGCAAGTGCTCAATGTGTTACGACAATGTTTGCAACACTGACACAAATTCAACCACAAATGAGGGGAGGAGAAATTATATAGATATATATATATATATTTTTTTTTTAATGAGTTCCTCAGCACACTCAGAAAAGCATGGAAACCAGGAGGAACAATAAATAGGTCCATACGCTGAGCAGGGAGATGGAAGAGTACAGGTAGCCATAATCCAGCCAATTCTGTAATGCAAAACCACTTGAGGACTTATAAGAATGATACACTATTACCAGCAGACTTATTAAAAAAGGATTCATTCCTAAGTGTTTGCAGTTCTCCCTTGCCACATCGAGATGAACAAGAAAAACAATTCTGGCAGACTAGAAAAGCATCAAACAGTCTTCAGGTTACAGTTGATGTAGAACTATTGCTGAGATTCTTATTTGGCTTCTAGTCAAGCAAACTTTTGCTGCTAGAGTTTTGCAGGCAGAGAAAAAGAACTAGATAAATTAATCATAGATTTGTACTTAACATTTCAGGCCTTAGCCATATGTACAGGCTTGTTTGCCGACAACTAAATCCCCTTTGGAGAACTGGGTAGTTATCATTAGCGGTCTGGTCACAGCAGGAACATGGGTTGAGGGAGAGTTATGCAGTTCGTCATACAGTGCTGTTCTCTGGCAGGATGACCACACTATTCATTGGCAAGAATAGCTTTGGAAATTCATTTTTAACTTTTCTTACTAGCATTAAAATTGGTAGTTCAAATCAAGGTTTATAGCTCAGTTCTCAGTTCTTATGTACTGCATTCAGCCAGGATTCAAAGCAGGTCAAAGTCTGTTTCTCATCCTGTTTGCTCTCTAAGAACTGGATTCATTCTTCGTCTTCACAGTCAGACTGTCAAGATTGCCTATAAACTAACTTGAGTTGCTGCAAAAGAAAAGGAAAAAAAAAAAATGTAGTAGCCACCACATTAAGTTTACAGGAAAGAATTCAGAATGTCTGAATATCAGTCATGACAGAATGGAATTTAGTTGCCTGTGTTGATGTTATACACAAGATGCTATTTGGTCTATCTGAAAATACCTCTGTAGATAGCACCAGGAGACTCAGTGTCTCTCTAAAAGCTTCCCCACTAAGAAGAGGGCTGTCTAGTTCCTGTCTCCCCCTCTATTCCATCCTCCTCAGCCCTAATCTCCAAAGCTGATGAGTCAGTGCAAATATTAAGGACCAAAGCCAAGCAGATCAGATTCCTTCTATTTCATAGTTTATTACTCTAAGTAAGGTTTGAAATAAACAGTATTCTTTTCATTGTTGTTTCAGCCTCACTGGTACTGAGTAATCAGCAGGCAGAAGAGAGGAAGAAAGGAGAAGGGGGTTAAGCAAAGTCCTCAGCTGTAATACACTGGTCCTTTCTTTTCAGCGTTATGATGTTATTCAGTCCTGGTTATTGGTCAGTAATTTGCTCCCAGCTCCTAGGCTTTTTCACCACTGTTATGAATAATGAATTTGTAGTCTCTACTATAAATCAATTAAGGCCAAGGGTCACTTGTTATTCCTCAGGGAAAGAATATCTTTAAACTACAAAGCTATTACTTGCCTCTTGTTCTTGACCTGAATCATCCCTTCAAGATTGGCTCTTCTACACACAGAGGAGACAAGAGAGCTGACTGACCCTCAAGAGGAGCAGTTCCCTTTGCATGTTTATGGAAGGAACAGCAAGCCAGCTCTACTACTCAAGTATTTCCCTTTTCCAAGTGCCTGACAAGCTGGGGGTTAGGAACTGTGCATGTGTGTTTGTAGAAATACCTTGAGAGGAAGGAATGAAATCCCAGTGCCTCAACAGTCTCTTTCTTTTTAGTTTTTGAATTGAGGAGCAGCTTCCTGCAGATTAGTGAAGTTAGAGACTGGGAGTAGAGGAAAAGAACTAAGCCAAAGAAAGGAGCAGAAAATTCAAACCTCCAATAGATGGAGAGAAATATTTAATAGCTAGTTGTCATTTAGTAGTTGATATGGACATTTCTAAAATACATCAGGTGAAAGAACGCAGTAACAGCTGCCATGGACAATGATGACCACAGCAGCCAGTTTGTAAACAGTGGGGACAAAACATTCGGAAAGCTCCAAAAGCTATCACAATCTCACTGATGCATCAGTAATTGTAAGCAAGGTCACACTGACAGGTCCTGTGATTTGTGTAAACTGTGCAAGGCTGCTACACATGCAGTAGCATTATCTGAAGGCAAAGCTAGTCAGTAATAGAGTGGCATTTGAAAGAAAATACACAGGAGATTAACAAAAACAAAAGGGTACTAGAATAACAGATTGGTAAAAATCCAGAATTTGTTCATGGCCGTACCCCAAACATAGGTGATGATCGAGCTACTTAAGGAAATTGTGTTAGTTGAATAAAGAAATCATGTGAGTCATACATAAATTGGCTGAAGGCTGGGAGTTTTATTTTAAACAAACTTAGGATAAGCAGAATAAAGGTGAAGGATGCTTCATAAATGAGACATGGGAATTTGTTTAGTAAGCAAGTTTTTCTTACTGCTAGCAAGACTGTGAGTGGCATTTTATACATCCATAACACTGATGTAGTACACTCAAACAACAAAAGGTATTTATAAAACTTGGAAAAGCATCCTCTATATTTAACAACAGCCTTCAGTCTCATCTGAACATCAAGCTTGCAACAGAACTGGTGGACATTCTGGGTTACAAAGATTCCATTGGCTTACATTATCAATAAGAAAAAAATTATATAGACTGAAATTCAAGCCAGTATAGACAGTGCACAAGTTCCACTTACTGATTTTATTGATTTAAGACTTAGGTCAAACAAGACCGACGACAGCAGTGAAATATATATATATATATATATATATATATATATATATATATATATATACACATACACACACACAGGAAATTTGCTAAAGCCTATAGAGCCAAGTTATTTTCTAAGGAAACAAAGCCAGGTGAGTTAAGCAAGTTACTACCAAGACATTAGCTGCTTTTATACATTTTATTTCTTAGCATTTTGCTACACAAACTTCTAGTGAGGACAGAAACAGCATTTGGACTCCAGGTACCTCTAAATTAACATACCTGCTGCTAGAATCAGTGATTTCTTATTTCTATTTTATGAAGCAAGGTCAAAGTAAGTATGATGCACCAGAGTCCACAACACTAAATAGTAGTTTAACACATATCCCATGAAGGCATCGTTATCTTTTCTTGTCAGGACTATTAATATTATAGCCCAAACAGCCAAATTCTTGGCCATCTCTTCCAGAAAACCACAGGGTAGTTGAATAAAAGTCATACATTAGATGCAAAAAACACTTTAAGCCATGTTAATGAACTTGCACTAAAATTAGATTTTTCTCCTTTCTTGGCTGTGTTATAAGTAATAATAAGAAATATGGTAATTGTCATTGCAACTTTCGCCTTCTGGAAAAAAAAAAAAAAAAAAAGCTTTGAGTCAAACCTTTTTTCCCCTGGACATTTAAAGTATTTAATCAGCATGACTTTCTTTGATCACACTGTACTTTTCACATCAAAGGGAAAAAAAAGCATGATTCTTTCTACAAAAACTATACTCTAGCTTCTCCCCATTCACTGTAGATTACTTGCCTGCAATCAATAGCATTATGTATACACTCACACTGAAAACTACATATACAAATGGCCTGCAAGAAGATTCTCCCAGCTGTTGAACTGTAAGACTATCAATTTCCTCTGGCTAGCTAGATTGCACATCTGTCATCCAGCATAGCAAACTGCCATCAACCCAACTGTGGGTGTATATCACATCTGAAAGACTGAAGATCCATCATTTTAATATCTGTCAAAATAACTAAGTGCAGCTCACACAGAGGTGTTGCTGATGTCAGTACACAGTACAGTTTGATCACAGGATTCTGTGGTAGCTCTTGTCGGAAGGGACTACAGGAGGTCTCTAGGCCAGCTGTAGGGTCAGATCTGGCTGCTTCAGGCTTGGTCCAGCTCCATTTTCAAAATCTCCAAGGACAAAGCCTGCAGAAACTCTGGGCTGCCAACTACAATACTGAACTCTCCTCAAGGGGTCCCTTATCTCAATTTAGATAATAATCCCATGGATATGGATGGCTGCTTTTGGATCCCCTCAAAACCATCTATTCAAAGTCAAGCAAGCTCCCTGTTAACTTCTCCTCACAGCAGTGCTCCTCCTTGAACAGGTTGGTAGACATCCTCAGACTTGATCACAGTTGTTAAAGTGTTCCTTTTAATGTCCATGGATACACAAGGTGAAGCAAAACTAGATGCACTATTCAGATTTGATCAAACACTGAATGTGGGAATAAATCACTGTCCTACATTCCTCTGCTGTTAGCACAGCAAAGAATGCTGCTGCTTCTCTACTGCCCAGGGCACACTATTGCTTGTGCCCAACATGTTCCCCATCTAGTCAATATCTTACAAGGTCTTATCTTATAAGGGCTTATTCTTTCCCAAGGTCATTCCTTGGTTTTGTCCTTCTTGTCATACAATTGAGAAAAGTTTTGAGAAAATGATTATCCAGTTAAAGCATTCAGTAGCATTGTTTGCATAAAAGCCATATTTTTTTTCAGCAGAAAGACTGCACAGGAGTCATTTATGCAATAATTCCAGGGAATCATGACTCAAAACAGAGGATGCACTTCACTGGAATTTCCCCTCCTCCAGCCAGGCATCCAGCCTCATTTAGAGCTGCTTTAGTAGGAAATTCTCCCACACATTTGGCAGAAGTGGAACCCAAAGACATTGCCTTCAGAAGTGATAAACAGAAGTCCAGCATTTCTTCATTTTACACCTCACAAGGCCATATATCCAGAGTACTCAGGATTTTTTTGTTGTTTCTGTTCAGTACTAACTATAGCATGTTGTATCCAGTCATTATTCTCTTTCTCAATACCTCGTCTCAGATAGCTGACAGTTGGTCTGTAGTACTTCAGCTACATGGACAGTTTGTTCACCAACCCCTAAGCCAGCCATGGGGGAGCCTAAACAATAAAACCCCTTCACAGTGAAATGCTACACATGTCAAATTTGTTTTTGGTTTAGTCTTGCACAGACTCCTCCTTTGGGAGGTAGGACAAGAGGAATTACCTCAAAACTCCTTCTGTATGGTGTACCCCATTTAAAACTTAAGTCCCATATCTGTCATCTTCACAATGGAAAGTATATTGAGTATTTCTTGTTATTGTTGTGCAGCCCTCTATCTCACAATGGATTGGTCTCCCCCCAGCATCCTTTAGAGACAACAAAATGTCTTAGAAAACTGTACACAGCTAAACTCAGTGTTGCAAACCCGACTTAACCTGCCACTCCAGCAGCCTCATATTACAGGTGCTTGACCCTGCTGTGAGAGTATGCCTCAGCCAGAGGGGACAAGCAGAAGCTCTGCTCTTGCACCTTCATGGCAGCAGGTAATCTGCTGGAAAGCAGTCTGCTCATTTCAGGGACATTTTCCTCACACAGGAATGCAGTCCTTGACTGATGGTGTGATCTCCATTTCCCCCCCCCCTCCCACACAGGCAGCTGTAGTCAGGCTTTCAAAACAATCCAGAAATTAATGATTAGTGGCATTACATAATAATCCACAAAACACTGGATAGAAAGAGTGGACAGGAGTACCCTAACACACAGCAGGTCCTCTGCCTCCACACACTGATCCAGCAAAAGGGAGCCTGCCTGGCTCACTATATTTAGGTCTCAAACACATCATGCTTAAACTGCCATACGCTGTGGCTAGCATTGGGAACTTCCAGAAATCACTTCTAAGTACAAAGAATTTGTGCATGTAATCAGTTCTTCAGTGTCTCCTTCACAACATTGCATAACTCAGTTTAGTTTCAACTTTGTGCAGCAATCGATCAAACAAGTCATTAACAAGTTAATAACTTTTTAACTTTCTACTTCTTACCAGACCCTGTTTCGAGTGCCTTTTTTTTTTTTGAAAGTTAAAAATTTATTAACTAGTTAAAGGATTCTGTTTTGTCCCAGGGAAGTGAACAGCAGCCCCATGATTCTAGCTTCAGACGAGACCCATACGAGATGCTTGCAGGATCTTCCAAGAGCTCTGTATCAGAATTAGCTTTCCTATTAGGAAACATTCCTATTAGCACACTGCAAACAACACTTTTCCCTCACTTTAAAACAGAAACAGCCTTCTCCAGGAGCTCTTTACAGGCACCACACCACATCCTGACCAGAAGCCGCAGGGAGAGTAGGAATAGAAAGGGTCTGAGCAACACTTCCCTTTTCCAAGGGAGAGAAACCCAAGCAGATAGCTTGAGGAACCAGTCTCTAGGGAACAAGATCTCACTTAGAGATGTTTGCAGTGTAAGTAATATCACCCTGTCTGTTGTAAAGCCAAGTACAATCCCAAAATCTAGTGTGGGAAGATGCAACAATAAGCATTCTGTCAGAAGATCATATGTTTAGTCACTGTAGTATTTCTAAGCAGTAATGAGTAGTTGAGAATGCTGTTCCACATCAGACTTACAGGGAATGTTTATTAATGCCGTTAGTCATAAAATCTCCATGGGACCTGCATGTCATTTGACTTTCATCTGAATGAAAGTTGTTGTACACAGTTGACAGTCTTGTTAAAGCTCCATTAGATTATAGCCACCCTTCTCTCTGCCACTATCTGCTAAGATTAAAGGCAACATCAGATTTAGCTTGCCTACAGAGCCTCATGAAATACTTCCTGCCCTTTCAAATGATAACTGACCTCAGAAAGCAGAATCAGCACAGCAGCTGCAAGTCAGCAACAGGCCTCATCCAGGGATGAGGCAGTGAGCAATATAAACTTCTGATATCATTAGCTCAGGCCTCAAGAACATTCATGATTATAACTTTGCAGATGGGAAAATTAAAGGTACAAAAGTGAAAGCTTCATGCAAACAAGGAAAAAGACACAGGACAAAGGAGTATGCCTTCAAAATTCAACTTACAGCACTTCTTGAAAATAACTGAAAAGAGCAGTGCTGTGATGAACTTTCCTACAGAAAGCAACAGAATCTACTTCCAACTTGGTCAGATGTCAAAACTCCGCAGGTCTTCTTAAACATGAACATATTTTGGTGTGCTTTGCTAAAATAGATAATGTTTATTACCCCCTGAGCACTTTGCTTGCTTTTTCCTTCATGTTATTCTTTAAAACAAATTGAAGCGCAGACCCAGTTTAAGTATTCCATGCCATAATACAACATTTCTGCCTGTCTTGTCCTTCCAGTAATGCAATGTTAAGGAAATAGACTTCCAGAACTTACTGTAAACACAGAGAATATTATGTGAACTTTTTCCTACTTACCATGGGATAAGCAGCAGCAAAATATTTGGCACCCCAAGAGACAAACACTTAGGCCTGTTCAATGGACCACACACCCATTTGCTTGGGCAACCCTGCCCCAACCACCTCACCTCAAGTATTTGATTCTTGTCCCACCAATTAAATGATCTCAGACCTCAATTCAGCTGATCAATCTGCATTGCTACTGAATTACAGCTGTGATGAGAAGCAGCAAGCACATTTGCTTTTCAGGAACAAATGGTGCCCAGTTGTGGTTAGAAGCAATTGTGGAACCACTGCTAACAAAACTGCTGTTACGGAGGTTTATTTTTCCAGAGAGTTAGGCAGACTTCATCCTCTAGAATTACAGTTCAAAACTCAAGCTCTCAGGCTTGTGAGAAATTATGAACATACTTCAAAATAGATGCTAAATGCTATGCATAAATCATAACATCTTGCCTAGTAGCACCCAGAGAGCTCTCTGCTGACAATAACCTGCAAGAAGAATGAAAACTGAAAGGAGAAATACATCCTAAAGTACATGACGATCAGAACACTGTATTGCTATTGGCAATAGTAAGGAAGATGAACTCATAATGCACAGCTCTTAAAAAGGAATAAGAAAATGAATGAAGTTCTGCAGTGCTTTGAAGACAGCTTCAAAAATGGATAACATCTGACAAACTGCAATTTAGCTTATGGCTTGTTCAGCAGGTGTAAACCATATTTCTTCCCACACATTTTATTGTTTCCATGGAGCTACAGCTGGTTTCTGAAGTCTTCAGATTGATCCAGACAATGAGGATTGAAGTCATTCAAAGTTAAGGTGTATGAACTCAAAGCTTTGATTTCATCTGGCTCAGATCAGTTGTAGTAGAGCAGGTTTAATTAGCATGCGAGTTCCTAAGGGAAATAAGGTGCTCTAGATCTTATTTCACTGAAAACTGCATGCCAGATGCCATGGAAATCCACATGATCCATGTCAAAAATGGGGAAAGAAAGCAGAATAATAATAATTATTACAGAAGATTCAGTGGGATCCTGGAATTTCCTGCTTTTCTGCAATTTCAAATAAATTCGGTATGGAAACTCCCTTTCATAAAAACAACTAGATCAGCTACTTTTCACTGGTCTGAAGTTTCCTTTTTTCCTTAGGGGCTAAGGCTTTGAGATATGACCCTTACCATACAACCAAGCACAGGGCCAGACAGCTGTGTGCAGCATGAGCTTTTGGGACACTCTCTCAAGGATCAAAGGTCCCATGTCAGGTTTTGTCATCTGGCTCCATATTCCCACTTTGACTTGCCACAGACACTGACCATAGCACATCTCCCGATCCCAGGTGCAAGTCAGATCATTCTGTTCATGATCACAGGGTTCACAGACAGCACAGAAGGTGTTACTGTTTGCCTTATTTGAGGGCATGAGCGCTCAGTCATAGAATGATGAAGTCAGAGTAAAGTAAATCTCATCAACAGGATGATTTCTCTCTTCCTTCACTGCCTGCAATAGCAAATGTGTCTGTAGACTTTTAGAGATGCTGACACCCTTAGACTTCCCCTGTGATCCAGCTGTTCACAGCACCCTGTTACAAACCTCAGTGCCCTCAACACTTATATGGGATCTTGACCTTTGCTGAGAGGCCACAGTATACAAGACTGAAAAAAATGAAGAATGCTTCTTCAAAAACTAAGGATCTTGATTTGTAATAACAGTTTCTCACATTGGAGACTCATTTTCAGTCTCGGATGACTAACATAAAAGAAGTTACTGTACTATTGCTTTTAAGGTCATTTTCAGGCCATTTATGCAAATATTAGTATGACTTCAACAGGAACACAGTATGAAAGAAGAAATAAAGAGACAACGCAATAAATAGTGGTAGTCCGAGGGTACAATAGGAAGAGACAACAGAATTCTTAGCAAGCTTAAAAAATATTACTAAGCTCTCGTCTAGACCACTGCCCTGGAAATGCTGCCACAGCTTTGCAAGAAGCCTCATTGCCATTAGTAGGTAGAAACAGTGAAAGCACTGCAAATCTTCTTACCAGTTGCTGTACAGGTGTTGCAAGATTTCAGATGCTTACTGCATTCATACCTTTCAGCACATGTTCTTACCTTTATTGCTGTTCCTAGCTTTGTGATCAATTGCGGTTCCTAGATACAGGCAACCCTCTTTATTACACAGTATTTCTGAGCCTCTCTTCATACTCATAGCCAAATATAATTTCATTCCTTCTGATCTCACATTTAACAGCAAGCTCAGCTGCCAGCAGAAGTATATACTGATGTTAAAACAAGTACAGCACTTGAACAGATACAGTGTTCTTTTAGACTTGTACTGATATTCACTTTTCCCTACTTTAATTAATAATTGAAATGATTTTTAAAGATCGAAATATCATCCATAGACTCCACCCCCACTGAAGATTCAGCATAAGGGAAAAAGTCAATATCTATTCTTTATTAGCTCTGATCCAGATAGCGCACAGTAAAAAGCCTCTTTGTCTCCTTATCAGTACTACCACCATGAACTCTGGAGAAACAAAGAGGCTAAAGATTCACAACCTGATGCTGACAACACTTCTTCACCTTGCAGTGATCGTTAATCCCCTCAGTACTTCCTCTCTTTCATCTTTCTCCAATTATTTCCCACAGCCCAGGAGAATTACTTCTGGAGCTCCTAAAACTCCCTACATATCTATATCCACAAGCAGACCTAGAACCATTCTCCTGCCCACAGCAAGATACCCCCAACTCATTGTTTTCCTGGGCCCTCAGCTGCTTTCCACCTCAGACCCATTGCTCCTATTCTCTCTCAGAAATGAGCTTAAACAACACACTTACCTCTAACAAGGCCGACACTACTCTCATGGTCTCCAAACTCACCTCCATGCTTTTTCTAGTAGCCTCTCACTCCAGATTCTCCCCCAGTTATAAGCAACCAGGCAGACAGATATATAATTCCATCCTTCAAACTACTTTTCTTTTGGGCTCCTAGCTGGCAGCTGCCTCTTATAGCCCTATCATTATGTTAATTAGATCTCTCAGGTGCATGACTGTGGGCTGAGTGATTTTCCAATGTGCTACAGCTGCTTGCTGGATCAGGGCTCTCTCTCTTGCAGTACTACTCAGAGTCATGGGGATCCAAGCAAAAGGGGATGGCTGGTGACGGCAATGTTTGCAGTTGGGATGTCTCCTTCAGTCATCAGTAATCTCAGGTGTTGAAAACTGGCTGTAGAGACTTGGTCCCAGAACTGCTGCAGCTGTCACGCACAAGCACATTCCTTGTCCATTGTTTAAAAAATAACAATTAAATTATTAAGATAAAACAATTCCATTAAATGCAAGTGAGCTTATACCTGTAGAGGAATTACAGTTCACGAAGTTCAATAGAGACAGGTGAATAAAGGAAAACCGGCTGCTCACCCCTGTAGATCAATGACTGCCACAGTAATGCCAGCATACCATGTTAAATGGTCTATGTCTTGGAACACTAAACAGGAAAAATCTCAGTTCTGTTGCAGCCATTAATTTCAAAGAGTAAATGAACAGTGTGGTTAAGTACTCTCAGAGCAGTCTGGTAGCACAAGGAATAATGCTTCTGTTTTGTCAGAAAGTCTAGTAATCTTTTAAGTTGTCCTCCCTAACTGTAATGAAGACTCAGAATTTGATTGTTTCCTGCCGAAATGAGGTGTTTTCGAAAGAGCAAAAAAGTTCACGCTGGTTTTCTGAAAACAAACTGAGCCAGCAGTCACCTTGAGTCCTTGAGACTTCTCTCTGCCAATCACTCAAATAAGCCGTGCTAAGGATGCAAACATGGCTGTGCAATCTGCCCAGCATCCTTGCGTGCATGACCAAGCAAGGGAGGAGGGACAGGGATCTGAAGATAAAGAGTCAGAGGCCAGCTCCCAGCTCTTCTGAATCCCAAACCAGATTCCCTGTCTTCCATGCTTTGAAAGACAGAGAAAGGTCTTTCCCCAGTCTCTCCAAGGTTCCCTGCTTGCTACACAAGCTACCTTATGGCCTCTGGACCCAAAGATCCCCTGCCCACACAGCAGCTGAGAGCAGATAAGTCAAACTGCTACAGTCTGTAGGTGGTAAGGGTATAGCACATCTCAGCACAGGACATTCACCCAAGGGAACAGAGCTGTGATTTAAAACACAGAAATGCCTTGCTGCTGACTGTTATAAAACTTATTATTCTGTCAAAGGAAAGCATCTCTGGGGGCCAGAGGCTGCTGGCAAGATATGAGCCCAGATCACCAGCTCCACCAGGAGCTTGGAAGTATGGGACAAAGGCCAGCCCCATGATGGAACTCACAGCAAACAGTTGGCCCAGCACACTGAAGCTGGGACACAATGCTCAGAGAGCTCTGAACTAGAACATATTTTTGCACAAGCCACACTTGTTCATCACTGCCAGCTTAGGTTTGATACAAATTTAAACACTGAGGTTATGTCTACCTAGTTGAACAGATAAGTTCAAGAAAGCTGCACCTTCTCTGCTGGCCAAGAGAAACAAGGGCACAGGGTGATCTAGGGCCCCATTCCTGGAGTACACTCCTATAGACAGACCTCTGCCTCAATGGGGCCACCTGGAACTCCCCTGAGTCTATTGGTCTTTGAGAACCTCCAGGTGAAAAGAGTTTGGTCCAGATAGTTCAGTGAAGGACAGTCTATGTTGTGATGTGGCCTTTAAAGGTCATGAGGACTAGAAAGTGACCTCGTCACAGTGAGACACTCTGCAGAATTTACAGCACACAGAGAGGAGTCTCAGTTCCTTCAGGCATACCACGCAGCTCTTTGAAAGTCTGCCACAACATTCAGTGTCACCCATGGGACAGTCCTCAGCTGTGGGTGGCAGCCAGGGGCACACTTGCAGAAAGGGCTCACAATGCAAATACCAAACCTTCCCAGGTGCTCTTAGGATGAAGGTTGAAATGACACCTTGTGGATGTACGGTTGCAACTGAGGGATGAGTTAAACAAACATTTGAGTGAAACTCAGTTTTGTAGAAATCAGGTCTCCACAGGCACTAACACAGTACAATAAGCATCTTTCTATGGTCTTAAGGCGAGATTTAAGTTTTAAAAAAAGTGAAAGTCTTGAAATAAGCTTTACTATCTTCCTTTTGGCCAGAAGTTCAGTTGGCATAAGTTATTCAAAAGAAATATATTTTAGGAAAGGGAACATATGTGCCTAGAAGATAAAAAAAGAAAAAAAAGAGAGAGAAAGCACAGATTAAAAACTTCATGAACTCATTTGGATCTCTTATCTCAGTTACTGTTATGGAAAGCTATAGAAAGTCTATGCTACTGAACGCAGAAGAAAAATATCTATGCATTCAGATATAATTAAAAAAAAATCCAATTGAAAGAAAAAATAGAATTCCTTAAGCTAAAAGTAGTCAGATGCTAAAAACATGTATCCATTGCCTATTTTGTCAATAATTATATAACCAAATACAGAAAACAGAATATTCCTTTACATACTCTCTTCCATTAAAAAGGGGGAGGATTTGTTCTCGCTTGGATTCCCCAAAAAACATTTGCCATTGTTTACCAAACATCTTTTCAACTGCTTTTGAACAATTAGGCATATCCAAGGCATTTATGCCAAGTTATTCTTGTCAGATCTTGTCTCTAAAATATCTTCCCTCTCCATATGTCTTGTTATGAGAACCATAGTTTTCTTAGACGTCCTCCACACTATTTCACAGGACTGAATTCCCCAAAGAGGACAGTTTGGTTTTATGCTCCGTAGATTGATTCCCTGTACTGAGATGCTGGAGATTGCTCCTGCATATGCAGGAAGTATCTCCGTGAACTCCAGACCCAGGGAACAGGAAACCAATAAGTCCATTGCCAGACCAGCCAAACAAGGGAACCAGCACACATCATAGCAGAAAAGAAAAAGATATAATCAGGTTGGGAAAGCAGTGATTTCATTCCAGGTTGTAAGATTTGTGAGGGAATGTCTAATTTGTTTTTGGACTGTAATGATTATTTACAATAATCAATTAAAAACAGTCAAGCAATGAAGAGTCATCAAAATATCATCTGGGATGGAATCTCCCTTGCTTTGGGAGCAACTGTGATTTCCCAATTATTTCATTATCCCATTTTATATATCCCATCTGGCAAAATATCCCACATATATCTGTCAAATATCCCAAAATATCTGTCAAATATCAGCCTCATCATAATTTCAAACACTAAAGACCCTCAACAGGACAGCATTTCTGCTATCAAACTATGTAGTCAAAATGAAACCTGAGCTACCACTTGCTGAAGCTTTCTCTTTTACAGATGAAGATTTCCCATTTTCAATTCTTATCTCAAAGATCATTAATATCTTACCAGCTTCTATTACATAAGACTGGAAGATATTTAGCACCTACTCCAATGCATTTTCTTCATCCTCTAAAAGGAGGTCACAGAGCTTCTGTAAGTCAGTCTGCCTCTATCAAAAGCAGGGGGGCATTTCTTGCCGTGCTCACACCCTCTCCAATCCTTTCTGCATGGCATATTTCTAAGACAATCTCCTAACTCCCTTCAGATGTAGGCTTGTTTTTAATTTTACATCCACCCAGTGCAAGACTCTCTGTGGATTCCATGGGCAGAACACAACACACATTCCTAAACTGGCTCTGCTGCCCATGTCTGGTAGAGTTGGCCTCAGTTGCTAGCCTCCAGCTTGGGGATATCATCAAAGCAGAACACCCTGGCAAGCATGTTCTGTGCTCCTAGCCTTTCATGACAGGGAACTGGACACAGCCTATGAGCCAGCTAGATATTTCTGAGCTTCAGCTTTGCAGCAATTTGCAGTGGTGGTGAACTGTTGCATTTTGTTCCCGCTTTTTGCTTGCTATACTGGTCTTTGGGCTACCCAAAGAATCAATAATCTTATTTTTCATGTACCATGATCCGTCCATGGCACTCATGTTGTTCAGCACCACAGAAAATGCAGTTGTTAAAATCTGTGGCGAGTTTTATTCACAATGCTTTTTTCAATATGAAAGTACAAATAACAGCAATTTCTTAAACCCTCTGGTATCCATATGGCTAGAAGCAGCTTAGTCCATCTCGTTCCAAAAGGAGTTATTACTTGTATACACCGTAGGTTTCTGGTAATGGATTGGCCAAATAATTGCTTCCAGTTCACACTTCAGCTAAAAATAAAGGATGTCTGGAACACAGTTCTTGTTCCTCTTGCTGGAGATTATTGAGCAGATCAGCCGAGGAATAATCCTTTTCTCCGCAGCATCCACCAGAGCCCCTGTGGATTACATCTTTCAGCCTTGAGAATGATATCACAGGTTTAAATAGCCTGTTGTTCTTAAATGAGTGATGTAAGACTTCCAAACGCCCAGAGCCACCTAACTCCCTGTCTTCTCTTCAGGCACACCTCTTCCTGGGTGGGACAGATTCAAAGTCCTTGGGTGCTAAGCAGAGATAATGCATGTAGAACTAGAGAAAGAGACAGTAAGCTTCTGAGTGTGAGGTTTACTTCTCCTTATCAAAAATTCTGTACACAAACCAGATCTATGTCCAGAGCTGCGTCTCGGTTCACAGTAAGCCCATAAGAAAGGGTATGTGCAGCTAATGGAAAACAAATGTCTATTTTGGCAGGGCTTGCAGCTAATGTCAGTTTTTTTCTCCCCTTTGCTAAAGAAATAAAGAAATTGTCAAAGTAAAAGAGGCTGACTGAAATGGTCTGGTTTTCTTTTAACTGTTTGAGTTCTTTTCTAATATACAACTTATGCGATGGACCTTATCTTAGTGGTTCATGAAAAGAAAAAAAAATGATGAAGAAATCATGTTATTTTTCATTAAAACATATAATGTTCTCAGGAAGGAAGTTCAGAGTTGAAAACATAGATATGTCTCACAGCCTGGCAGTTCTCAGTAAGGACTGGTTTAATTATTGTAGCTTCTAGACTTGGTTTAGCTGGAGTCTGGCCAAAAAACCAAACAAGAGTACCAAGCAATCTTGAAACAGTTTTCTAAAGAAAACAAAGCCTAGGGAGAGCAGAATTATTAGCTGTGGCCTCATATCTCCAAGCTAATTAATACAAAGTATAGTCATTGTTTATTATTCGGGAAAGAACAGTACTGCCAATATGAGTTTAGAAAGCTCCAGAAATTAATTCATCATCGTAATTACGGTCGCTATCTGATATAAACCATATAATCACTGGAAAGGGACACTGGGGTGACCATGATTGCATCAGATATGACTGTCGTCTGCTTAGACTGCTCTCCAAATACCAAACTGAAGACTTTCATAATAATAAAAGCCTTCAGTGATGCAGAGGGATAGACATCACTGAGTAACTCCACGTGCACTTATTTCCTTATCATGACAGTGTCCCATTGTGAAGCTGAAGACAGCTGTAGCCTCTTGGTGTTAAGTCAGAAAGCATTGTTTCATTTTCTGGAAATATGTTGACAATAGAGGTCAGCTGTAGCCTCAGCAAGTGTCCTCAGGCCAATGTAAGGATATAGGAGAAGCTGCTCCCAAATGTAAAGCATATGGACTTAGGGGTTGAGCATTAACGAGGTGTTACATCATCAAGAGAAGAACAACAAGAGAGAAAACAGGCAACAGGCAATGAACAATGAATTTCAAAGCCAGTTTGGAAGACAGAGGAAAGCCTTCTACTGAGTCAGTAGAAAAGTCTGTGGTCACAGCAGGTCATAGGACACAGATCACTTTCGAATATCAACTAGCTGTTACATGATAGGCCTCTCTAATTATCTTTTATTACATTTAAATTCTCATTCCTAAATAAATAAATAAATAAATAAATCAGAGAAATATAATCAGCAAGGAGGGAATTTCCAGCAATAAAAGCAAAATGAAACTACACAGAACTGGCCAAATATCCAGTCATATGGATGTGCACAGCTTTGTAGTGTCATACCATGATAGAAAGCTCATCTGGGATTTTAACAGGATCCTGGAAAAGCTGCATACACATAGTGAAAATGGGAGAGCATTTGTCTGGTCACCAGACTGAGAAAAACATTTCTGTAATTTGGAAAATCCTACATGACCTCTCCTGTCTTGATTTTCTTGTGCCTCACAGCTTCTAATATTGCACCCAGATGCCATCACACATGGCCTGCGGGCAGTACTATGACACAGTACTATGAAAACAAAAAAACCTTGAGAGAATGGTGGACCATTCTCTCAACATCACCTAGGGCCCCACATTTAAATAACGAAGCCACCCATGAGAGGCAACTCAGTGTACTCTGCTATTGGAACAGCTTGTTTGGGGCAGTCTGATGTTCAGGATAGAGCCTCTTTCTTTCTGAGGGCTCTCAGTCTTCAGAGGTACAAAGGGACAATTTGCAAGCTGCCCAGAAAGCTGAAGCACTGTGATTTTAGAGACACATATAGCTTAGGCGTGAGCACGATCAGCCAGACTGCCTTGGCATGAATTGAAGGGGATCTTGCAAGAGGAAAAGACTTGATAGGTTTCTCAAAAAAACGGGTGGGCTTGTGAAGAAATGGTCCTTCCATGCCTTGTCATTATTTGTAGAACAATAAATTTCTCCTAGCTTCTCTGGCATTTTCTGGCAAGTGTGGGATACAGCAGAAAATAACCTCAGAGAAAACAAGAAGCAAAGACCGAGAGCAGCAGAAGTCCTCATGAATCGATTTTGTACCTCCATGAGGATTTTCTATGCACTGGCATAGTTTGGCATTTTAACAGGCTCCAGTGACTTACAAAACTCAGGGTAGAGGAGGAACAGATCTCCCACCCAGAGAAGAAAAGTGCTGTGAAGGAACATGCCTACCAGTGTTCTAACTTAGCAAATTTAATTCCTGTGAAAAATAAGAGATGGGAACACATCTTCATTCTTATAATCTGGAAAGCTTATGGAAAAGATAAAATCTTTTTTATTCATGTTACTGAAACCAAAAAGTCTTTGTTCCTTCACTCCCCTAGCTAAAGATAGGACAAAATATATCAAAAGATCTCTGCGTGGCCTTCTGTCTCCTACTCCTCCTCTGCCTCTGTCTACAGCTGCAGGGAATCGTGCTCATCCACCCTTGCACGTAAAGGTGAAGAGAGCATTTGTAACTGCACTTAGAGCAGCTCTCTATGAGTTTTCCCAGCAAACCATTCTCAGCAGTCCTCTGAAAAAAAGGTATGAAACAATCTCTCCATCTTAGCATTACATTATTTACGCTTCATTCCAGCCATCTCCTTCTTTCCTGTGGACAAGACATTGGTTTATGCAAGTTGTCAGGCAGTTTTCTCTGACCACGTTTCCAGTACAATACTGAAAAGGAGATTGAGCCTCCTTTTCCCCATATGTGCAGTTGTTCCAGCTCTGTGGCATCTGTGTCAGTAACAGCAATAAACTTCTGACTTCCAGATTAAATACAGGGAGGTTTTCTTTCTTACCACATGCTCAAGTGCCTTACATCAAAATGCACTGAAGGCATCTTTGTATTTTTTTTGTTAAGAATGTGTTTTGCATGCTGTTCATCAAGGAACTGAGTCTCTGCAAATCCAGCCACCGTCAGAGACATGGAACCTTACAGACCCCCTCAGCAGAGGTTGAGGTTGTCATGTTCCCACCAGGGAATATGCCAAAGAAGGGCACAGGTCTGGGCTGCTCGGGTGTTAAGTGAGACTGCAGCTACACCTGGCTCTGCTGTGGGCACGTCGCTATTATCTCTTCCTTATTCTTCTTTGTTCCTTATGAGATAAAGAAGGATGCTGTAAGAGAGATATACTTACATATTAGAATATTGGCAAGTTTAATATGCTGTTTAACTAATAGGAACTATTGAAGCGTAAGGTAAAAACAAGAAAAGAAAAAGGGAGAAGCAAAAAAAGGAAAAAGAAAGCAAAAAGAATGAAGAGAAGGAAAAACGAAACAGGAATAAAAAAGAAGATACTGCTAACTTGATGCCTAGTGATTAATTCCCTCATTAGTCAATGATCCTCATTAATATTATATAGGAGTCAAAACAATGCTTCTGTTTAACTCCATACTCCAGAAATGGCCTGGAGGAAGGGCACCAGTGGAGCTCAGCTGCCTTCAGTAAGCAGTGCACCATCTGGAAAACTCTTTTCCACACAAGACATGTTCTGTTCATTACCCTAATGAAATTTTTTGCTCTACTCCCTCATCTTGCACAAAACACACTGTTGTACTTGCACTCACAACTTGCTGAGAGGTAGAGAAAGGGCTGCAAGAGTAAAACCAAATATGGCTGTGCAGGGCATCTGACTTGGCTGGGTGAGGACAAGCAGTCCAGTTCATGCACTTCTGGCTGGGTTTACAAGCTGCCTGAAGAAGGGTTCCTGCCTAGGACATGCTCTGGTTCTCCTGATGCTTCAATGCTAGATTTCTCAAACACAGCAGTGTTTTAATATATGTATGTATAAGTGATGGAGTAGTTCTTCATTAAACCCACAGAGATCACTCCTTTTCAGCTCTGTGTTTAACCCTTGAATTATCAGGACTCACCAGTGAGAGCCAGGAGACTGGTATTACTGCCCTGAATTGGTAACACTGCTGGAAGGAGAAAGCACTGAGCTTACAGACAGCAGAGACCCGCAGGCTTAGTTTGTGCGGCTGTTTCTTGGTTCAGTAACAGCTGATTTCAATCAGTTCTAAACAAACTTCTGAAGTATTTTGCACACTCGGCTAATGTCTCTATAAATATCTTCTGTTTAACTATGGACAAATTTTCTCCCAGCTTGAAAACCAAACAGGGTTTGTTTGGGAGGGGATTGTTTCCTTCATCTGTCTACGACAAATAATTATCCATCAGAGATGAAATGTTGCTTTGGAGCCCACGCACAGCTGAATCCCACCATGTATATATCTGTGTAGATATACAGTACAAAACTGCACAGACTTACAAGGCTTTGCAATCCTGGAAAAGCCCAGCAGCTGTACAATCCAACCATCCTTTGGCAGGACTTGCTGTTTGAACTAAACCACACAAGCCAATAGTGTCATAAACTCATGATAAAGAGAAGGTAGACTTTCTGGCCCTGCTTCACTTACAGAGGAGAACCCATGGTGTCCTTGGGCCAGAGCAGACCCTTTGCCAGCAGACTGCCTGCAGAAGGAACTGCCGATCTGCATCCCATCACAGCCTGGGATGTGCTTCTCTCCAGCAATGTGGTGGGTGAGCCAAGGCGATGTAATACAGGCAGCACCTTCTTGTGACCACTGTGCATCTTGTCTTGTCCCCTTCAATCCCCTCCTGTGGTGTAAGACCAAACAACATATGTTGGACATGCAAGAATTTCCTGACAAGTTTTACTGTAAAAAGGACCTTTAAAGTGATTGTCGTAAAAGCTGATTTGGCTGAGTTTGTTGCATATTTTGTTTGAGCAAAAATCGGATCTTCGACTTCATAACTTCTGGTAAAGAAAAATCTCCCTATAAATACTGATGGGAACTACTGTAAGGACACTGGTATGTTACAGGTAACAGCCAAGGCAGAGAGAGCCTGCATAACCTCAGCCCTGAACAAATGACCCAAATCACAACCCCCTGTCCCAGTGGGAACTGTGGCTGTACCAAAGAATGTAATCCCTGACAAAGGATTTCACCACTTTTTAAAAAGAAAGCTTCCAGGGCTAAAATCTGAGATAAAATGAAAGTGGTTATTCTTCTTTCTTAAACTCAAAACACATGCTGTTTCAAATGTGCCATATCCAAATATCAAGGAATTGTTGAAATCTCGATTTATGCCACAGTTAAACCCAGCTTTAGAACATCTGCCTACTGCCATCTCACTATGAGCAGATGCTGCCTTCAAAGAACTAAACTAAGTAGTGTGTGTGTACACACATACAGCAGTCAAGGCCAGTCGCATTTGAAGGAAAATATGGAGCTATGCCACAGTACTCTGGCATAATAAACATATATATGAATATAAATATCCAGCACACAAGGGTGCTGTAGCATAGATTCATAACTTAACCACAGTGCAACTCCCCTTAAGATCCTGACGGTCTTAATATGCTTCAGAGAGTTTGGCCTCCACCGTATCCTGCAGCTGAAAGAGCTTGGCAAGAAATAACTCAGCAGAAAACTTCAATTTTCTCCTCCATATACTTTATTTAAAGAGGGAGAGAGAATTTTGGCATACTACCCAGGTTTAAATAATAAAAAATGTAGCAGTAATGAAACCAGCATCTTGCTTTTATCTGCTGGCAATCAGTAGCAAATATGCATTCTGTGTGTCTATTGCTTTCTGTTTTCTTCCTTTTAAGGAGGTGTAGGTAAGGCAATCCTCCTTGTGAGAGAGAAAGCAAAAATGTACCTGGATCCCCTTCCTTTCAAGCTGGATACTGTTGTGTAGAAAGCTGCTGTGCACCACAAGTAGCTGGAATTTTGCTATTATTATTATCACCAAATTATCTGTTGCCAAGCAGCAAGGAACACATCCGGGACATGTCCAGACAGAGTCCAAAAATAATGGACCTGGATGGTCAAAGTCCAGAAGACTTATTGTCACCATTCCATAACAACACCTTTATGAAAGGTGCAGTTGGAAATTTAGCTATTAGGTCTTCGCAAGTTTATGGTTTGCAGAAACCCAAGAAGTGTTTGCATTACCACAAACAGGCAGAGGAACTGATAAGGACTGCCAGCATCATCATCAAGAAGAATAAGTTTGGATTTTGATGTTCTAATTCAGCTTTGGCATGATAGGAGAGTACTATTGACGTAATAATGGAAAAGCTGACTCTGAATATCAACTTTTCTTTCAAGTGATACAAATAATTTGTCTTTATTGCTGAGAAGGGGCAAACTCTTTCACATTTGACTCAAGTGGCTGCATCCTCTTCTTGCAGGACCAGGGTTTCTCATGACAATTACCTGGGTAAAAGAACGGTTAAATCCAGACCTTGAGACTGCTGGTTTTATCAAGCTGATCTTGTGAATTACATCTCCTCTTTCACTAATGAGCCTGCCCTCTCCAAGTGATGTATAATTGCTTTTTGTAAGCATGCTTGGTTTTAAGACTTGTATTCATATCTTGTGCCATGCCATCAATTGCCAAGGAGTTTGTTTTCCAAAAGAAACACCTCAAGTGTCCACGGAACTTGAATACTCATCATTAACACCAGTGCACAGGGGAAAGTATTTGTGCATTTGTTTTGATTGTAAGGATACTTTAAGATTGATTTGATAATTTTCCATACGAAAATATCTAATATGGCCCTTTTTTTGTCTCTCTCTCTCACAAAAAAGGATGAACAGAAATTGGGGGGTCCTCCATGTAGCCATGTGCTCAAGCAAGTGGAATATATTCACAAAATATCTGTGCTTTCAGGGTTGTTCTACCCAGCCAAACTTTCGAAAATGAAACCATTGATATTCTGAGTGCCACTCTTTAAACATTGTTAGAAAATGGTTTTCCTCTTATTAAACAAGAATTCTTGCAGCCCATGAGACTGAATGATAAAAGCTGGGCATGCAGCTGTAGAAACACTCACTGCCCTCTGCACAGCCCTGGGCTCTCCCAGTGGCAAGAAGGCTCCAGAAGTCAGGCAGCAAATCAGCTCTAAGAGAATCTTTTATAATGGGGTGCTGAAAATTAATTGTCACATCTTAGTAAAGAGTTGCATTTTATTCCAGTAACTGCCACTAAAATGCTTAAAAGTTAACGCAATCAAGTAAGAAGATCCCTTTTGTCTGCCTCTTGTAAAAAATCCTACTGAAATCTGATGTTTTTCAGTTAGCTATTACCATCACCTTGTCTGTTTATAAAAGTGACAGAAAGAAGCAGAAATTCCTGTTTCTGCATCTCCATGACAGCTATAAAACTGGATAGACTGAAAGGTTACAGTGAAAGCCGGAACACATTGCAGAATAAATGGTCCATCCGAAAAGACTTTAAAGGTGGTTTCAGAATATGTCAACACATCTACATCTTTTAAAATGATAAAAAGCCTAAGTATCTAAAAGCATCTGATTTATGCTGCTTGGGTGTTCTCAAGCCAAAAGGGGGTATTACTCATAAAAACAGGAATAAAAGACATTTCTATACTCTTAAAGCAAGATAATCATACACTCTTCTAAAAGCGAGTCATGATGCTGTAATGGATTTTGCTGAGAGATACCAAATCTGGAAAACACATCACATAGCTGAAAAAAAAAAAAAAAAAAAAAAAAAAAAAAAAAAAAAAAAAATTAATGATAATGCTCTACAGAGAATGGTGAAAAATTACTTCAAATAACATGCCTGGTCCAAGCACCTGGTGGCATGTGTCTGCGTGCTGGCTTTGTACGAGGTGAAAAGCAACCCAAAAGAAAAAGAATAACATCGTAGAATAAATCCCACCAAAATTTCAGTTGAAGAGACTCTGAATCAAAACTCCTGATCTGAACACCCCCAAAAAGTGTCCCAGGAAAAATCCCAATCTTATCTACACAGATGAAGTTGATTTTCAATTTCCACTCAGCGCAAGTCACTACGAAGAACAAACCCAAACCAATTTATCAGTTTCACATCCACCCAAAGCACCCTATGAAGAAGAGAGGGATCACATAGTCCAACACAATAGGTATCCTCTGCACAAGCACAGCGTTTGGAAGAATCTCAGCCCATGAGCTGTCAGAAGACAAGCCACTGTACCATTCCTCAGAAAGAAAATGATGCTGAAATCTCCCTTGTAGAGAAATTGCAGCAAGTAATTGCAAATAATGTAGTTTTTCAGGCAAGAGCAAACTTCATCAACTCTAAAGTCACTAAGGAAATGAAAGAATTGCTAAACTTGGTTTCAGCATGGAATATCTGAGCTTTATGTGTTTAAGGAAACCAGGTGGACCATACTACCGAAGTGATGATCAGTACTGACTGACTTTTAACTGGTAAAAACTTCAGTCATGCTGTGCTTTAAGAGGAACTGGAAACACTGATATCTAAATTAGGCAAAAAATACAGTCCAAAGCTTCTTGAAATCTATCCAAATTCAAGCCAACTTTATGCATTTGTTAAAAGCTGGAGGATGGCTCAGCAGCCCAGCATCTCCCTGATATGCACAGGGCTTCTTCATCTCTCCAGGCTGGCCTGACCCTGCAGAGTGCCTTCTGTTCCTTCTTGTTTCATGCAGAATGCCTTCTCCTTTACAGCACCTCACCATCTGATCCAGCCCAGACGTACATCCCTGCTTTATCAGCTCAGCATCTTTTTTCACATTTTACTTGAAAATGCACGTAAGAGATAAGGAGAAATTTATTCCAGGTGTCAAGAATGGAAAACGAACAAATCCTTGTATGGAGAGAGGTGATATTATGCAATGGGAACACTCCAGGATAATTAGAAAGAGAAAAAGGTCTCCTCTCAGAGATCGGTGGTTAAGTTTCCTTGAAAATATTTTAACTATTTCACGTCTCAGCAGGATTTCCAGCACTATCTTATCCAGAATGCATCTAACCAAAGCACTAAGAACACTTCAGAAATACGGTCTATGTTTTGAAGAATGCCAAAATACAAACACAAGAATGACAACTCAGCCCTAAATCCAGAGTTCCAGAGTGGTCCTGGGGTCTGTGCTGTCCATTCTGTCCTGTCCTAGGCTGTGCCCATTGCAGCTTCTCTAGAGTAACCAGGCATATCACACCTCAACAGGCATCAAATCAGCCTTCACATTACAGGCCAAGGAATGGACATGTTGTAGCTACAAGCTCTCTATTATATGCAGGCCATTTTCCAGACACACGTCCTGTTTACTCGGCTCCTCACCAGCACAACTTTCAGTTTAAAATGGGAACAAAACAAACGCACCGCTTGTTCCAAAATCCTAGCACAGTAAATGCACACAATTGAATAATTGCTACCATGGTAATGGTTTATGACTTACTCTATTTAGCCTGGTTCTTTGTAGCTGCCTGAATATATATTAGTCTGCTTTCTGTGGGTGTAAGTCTGGTTTTGATTAGCCCTGTAGAGAGCTGTCAGAAAGTCAGACTTTAGCAAATAAGCCCCTGTAGGTTCACTTGGAAAAGCCTATAAAATGTCTGCTGTTCATTTAAATTAGGTTCAAAAACACAAGCCTGAAAGCTGCCAGTGTTTATATGTTTGATTATGGGTGCTTTTTCTTGAAGGGCAGAGGAGGCTGGGAGAAGAGTTATTCAGGGAACAAGCCTCATTAGGGTGGTGTAGACCGAGCCTCTCACTCCGCGTATGGAACAAGGGACGTAGGTCCAGCTACTCACTCCTATCCATGAAGTGAGGGACACATGAAGTGATGGTTGCATTTGGCTGAGCACACATGCTAATTGGAGGAAACAGTTCACAGGCACCAAGAATCATCTGCAGCTTATCTAATGCTGGCACTTTATTAATTGCTCCCAAAGACTGAGGCTTTTCAGACTTCATTTTAATTAGAAGGAACAGTTGCCAAAAGCAATTTCTCCCAGGCAACTTTCATCATTTGTCAAAGTCTTCATTTATCTCATATTATTACAAGGCCAAACTGAAAAAATAATCCTAAGAAGAGCCCATCTATTCTGATTCTGAGAAGTCTCTTTGTCAGCAGTTGGAGTGAACGCTTGTCTTGCGAAGACCTTCTGTCCTCGGTTCAAGAACATCTCCCAGGTGGCTTTGTTTACTAAACTCATGTTGCCTGCTTGGCTATTACTTGTTTCATAGTTTGTACATGAACTGATGGCATCAAACCATCCCTTGATGGGGGAAGTACCATCTGACCAAGGGAACACAGCCCCCGAAATTATAGCTAGCCTTGGACTTGCAGGAAACAGCACAAACCTGGGAGAGTTGCAGAAAATTTCACAGAGGTTTTTGTTTATAACAGCATACATATACTGCACAGATGGCCACCACATCCCTTGGAGAATTTAAAAGACAGGTAGATATGACTGAGAAAAAAGCATTTCTCAAGAAATTAGAGCCATATTAGAGTCATTCCAGAGTTAAGAAGTTAGATATCTTATGGAATATATTGATTCGACTTTTAGCTCTTGTTGCAAAATAATTCAGCATGCATTACATACTTTTCATGTGGAATTTCTAGTATTTCATTCTGCTAATGCTAACAGGTACCTTCTCTAAACTGAGAAGTACCCTATATTTCAACATGGTTGTAGCAACACAAACACCACTGCCACGTTATACATGCAATCATAGAATCATAGAATAGTAGAATGGCCTGGGTTGAAAAGGACCACAATGATCACCGAGTTTCAACCCCCCTGCTATGTGCAGGATCACCAACCACCAGACCGGGCTGCCCAAAGCCACATCCAGCCTGGCCTTGAATGCCTCCAGGGATGGGGCATCCACAACCTCCTTGGGCAGCCTGTTCCAGTGCATCACCACCTTCTGTATGAAAAACTTCCTCCTAACATCTAACCTAAACCTCCCCTGTCTCAGTTTAAAATCATTCCCCCTTGTCCTATCACTATGACCCTCATAAACAGCCATTCCCCCTCCTGTTTATATGCTCCCTTCAAGTTCTGGAAGGTCACAATGAGGTCTCCCCGGAGCCTTTTCTTCTCCAAGCTAAACAAGCCCAGTTCCCTCAACCTTTCCTCACAGGAGAAATGGGTGTCCCAAGTTCTGATTTTCTAAAATAACTGCGCCAACATACGGAAGGCATTTAGAGATAGAAAATCAAGAGCCGTAAAAAAAGTGTACTGATGGATTGACATTCTAGAAAAGAAATGAATCATGAGTTTGAGACAACTGAGGATAATGAAGCTTCATAACTGATCACACATATTAATGTGTGCACATTAATGTATGCTGGAAAAGATTAATATCATCCTTCAGAAATAAGATCCTTTGTGGGATTTTTTGTGGAGATGCAATAATGGTATAATTAAAATGACAAACATCATGATCCAAAGCTCTTGTTATGTCTTGTGCACCATTCCTAGTCAGCTGTACTCAAGAGAGATGGATTGAAAGAAGAATATACACAGGGGCTGTCAAACAGGGTAATCAAGGCAGCAAAGTGCCTCTTTCTTCCAAGATGAAAAGCTTTGGTTTTTTTAAGCTGAGAGAAACAAACACCAAGCTGAGAGGTGAGCTTGGTCTACAGGAGCACATCTGTAGGGTAAATACCTAAGGCGGGAACAAGGACATCTGTGCACAAAGAACAGTGCTGACAGAAGAACAAAGAGGTACAGCCTGGAAGTGAGCAAATTTGGGCTGGGACTCAGAAGAAAACTTCTAAGCTTCAGAGTAGTGAAATTCTGGAGCAACACTGCAGTGAGACAGGGCATGGCACAAAGCAAACTCATTTTTTGAACAGCAGCTAATCAGTTTGAGAACATAATCATCCAAAGCAGTTACTGTGGTGGCAATCAGGTTCCATACAGTGCTGCTTCTTCCAGCACCACACTGGGGGCTCAGGAGGCACAGCTGATCCTGATTAGAAAATCAATAAGAGATACAACTCTAAAGGAGGGAGCGCGCTGCTGATTTAAAGACTGGCAAAATTTATTAGAGGAACACCTCTTTCGATCATAGGGAAGAATAGAAAAGCTTGCCAGACAGCTGTCACTGCTCAACAGTCTCTCAAAATATAACAGTTTGGACACTTTTTTTTTTTTTTTCTTGAAATAGTTAAGAAATAGAAATAATAAAAAATGGACAAACATTAAAAGCAGTTCAAACAGATTTTCAATGTGATTTTCAGTTGGGGAAGAAGGTACACTAAAGCACAAATTATTTGAAAAGAGCAGTTTGAATATTATCAGATTAACACCATTTCTTTTGGAGAGCCCATTATTTCCTTTTTAAAATGACCCAAAACAGTACAGACCTAAACCAGCTTCTTCGAATAACAGATTGGTAGTGACGTTCATCAGCCATGTGTCAGGATTTTCCCATTCTTACCTGGCAGCAACCTGCATCAAATCACTCAGCAAGCTAACTCTCTGCTTCACATCTGCTCATACTGCTCCGAGCTGCAACACTCATACACGTACCTGAGAACCTCTTTCGGCAGCCGTCTCTTCCGAGGGCCGGGAGATGCTGTGCCGGTGCATGAGGCAATAGTGCCATCTCGTGGGAAATGCTCCGCTCCATCAGCTCCTCAGCTGGGAGCCTTCCTGCAATCTCCAAGGCTTTCTCCAATAAACCTATATGCAGGTTTTAATTTTTTTTTCAAGTTGACCCCTTAGGGTTAGCACATAAACTTTCATCTAACACGCCTTCTGTCACATTCTGAGTGCTGTGATAAGGTTTCCTATGGTTTTTATTCTGCTCCATGCTAATCTACAAACCTAGCTACACCTGAATGCTTTGCAAGGCACAAGAATGCTGCTGCATCTTTCATTTCTCCCTGTGGAAGGAGAAGCAAGAGATGTGTGCAGGAGCAAGGGCTTTTCTTCTAGCTAGCTCCCAGTGGCTGGCCACTTAGTGAAGGCAGAACTGCCCTGCTGTGTGCTTCAGCCTTTACAGCAAGGTTTCTCTTCCTGCTGCCACGCTTGCCAGCTGTCAAATGCTCTAAGGCCACCCCAGCTAAAATTCCAGCAAGCACTTGAGACCTGGACAGCCTATTCCTTTGCAAAGAGGGTCGATTTAGATTGAAGATATGGAAAAATTCTTTTACAGTGAAGCTGATGAAGCATGGGCAGAGGTTGCCCGAAGAGGTGGTGGAAGACCAGTTCCTGGAGACACTCAAAGTCAGGCTGGATGGGGCTCTGAGCACCTGATCTATCCATAGGTGTTCCTGTTTGCTGCAGGGGAATTGGACTAGATGTCCCTTCCAACTCTAAGGATTCTATGATTCTATGGTGGGGGGTTACAGAGCTATCCGATAGACATTGACAAAAAATAGGAATTAAACAGGAGCATGCATTCATAGCAAGTTTCTTCCTGCAAGCTGCGCTCAGTGGATCTGAACACAGCCATGAATGAATCTCAGGCACAGACTGGTGGCTCCACAACACTATTAATTCAGCATTACCAATGAAGCCAAATGTCAGAAAAAATTGGAAGAGATGACCTTCACTTACTGCCTGTACACTCTTGCCAGTGTGACAGAATTTGTACTTATATCTCACAATACAATACAATTATATTACAAGTATTATAAAGTACGAAGAAACTGTTCCAATTATCTCTCTTGTCTTCCTGTTTAAGGCTCTGGGGTTTTCTTGCACTGTTGCACATGCACTGTAAGTTAAACACACACTGCCTAACTGAAAACTCCTGTGGACAATCAGTCACAACTCCAGATAAACTATGCCACCCTGGTTCCAGTGATACCAAGAAAACAGAACACATGCTTATGCTGAACAGATGTCACCATGAGGTCTAGCATCAGACATCCATTTGCAGCAACGCCAATTGAGATCTTCCTCATTTTTATTTTCTTATTCTTATTTTAAAATAAATTCAGAGCTGGTCAGGTGATCTTAGCATTAAAAAAAAAAAAAAAAAATTAGGCTTGATATTTTATTAGTTCTTCATACTAGCTAATTAACAATACAGTTTCGAGCTACCAGTTTAAAACACACTGTTTATTCAGAATAACTGAAGTCGAAACGTTATTTTGACTGCAGTTAGTCATCCTTGAAATTTTGAAATTTCAGTCTGAGTGAGAAAAACATATGGTACTAACTGGTATTAATCAACTCAAAATGCTGACATTTAAAGTTTCATACACAATTCATTGCTTTAATGGCTGACGAACTTTAGAAAGTACTTCATTTAAACCACGCGCTTTTTAGGTCAAGCAATACACCATACACAGATAGACTGGAAATGAAAACATGCATTGCATTTTTATATAAAAGGCTGGTCCAGCTCTATCTGCACCTGATTATAGTTAGGTAGATTCCTGCCCAAATTATAGTTACCTGTAGAAATCATCAAGCTAATCATCTTTTGTCAACTGAGTCAGCCATAAAGGATACAAACAGTATGAGAGGTCATAGGGCAAAAAGGTTTCTGTGAATAGAGGGTGATTCTTCCAAATAATAAGTGATAGTCTTGTTCATGCTGTTGTGTGTGTGCATGTACCATCAAAACAGAGGTAGACTTTCACCGAAGGTCCTGAATGCAGTTTACAAAGGTAAGAGTTACGTCTGCCAAATGTGTTTTGAGTATATTCCCCTAATTGGAAAGACTGAACTTTCAAATTTTCATTTTCAAATACTTAACATTTCTTTGAGAATTGTCTTTCTGCAGTGTATACATGTATTAGAGAATACAGCTGTATTCTCAAAGTACACCACTCACTTCATTTGTGTCATGCTTTCATCTTCTAAAAGCAAAGAAGCATGGTGGGCTCTGTTTGTGCTCAGCCTATTGAGTGAAACAGCTTCCATGTAGACAATACACCTGCAGATCAGCACAAGCCTGACAGCATTGCTTACATGAAGCAATCAGAAAACTGTTTCCAACCTTTCAACCATAAAGCAAACTTTTTTTAGTATAAGTGATCAGTACGCTTCATGACTGAAAGAAATACAGTATAGTCCTAAAACTAAAAATGTTCAGTCTGGCACACACCATTAGAGCTCGAGGCCATAACAAACCAATTTTCAATGCTTTAATATAGTGCTAGACTACTTAATGCTGCAGTAAGAAAATCATTGTACAGTTCACTCATCAAAAGTGACTGATAAAGGTTACATAAAGATGAAGAACAGTATTTCCAATGGCACTGTTACAGGATGACAATTTTTTCTCATATACACAACTTTTTTAATTGGCCACCTATTAAAATCCATCCTAATAGTATTGTTCCTACTTCGCTCTACTTATGAGTGTAGCATTACTCAGGCTTGCAGATGAGAGAAAAGAAAAAAAATTCTTATGATTTTTAAAGCTCTTATTAAATTACCAAATAATCAGCCTGATATTGATAATCCATTCTTTCATAGGGTCTTACAAGCTTTTACAGCAGTCCTTTTTTACATGCTCTTTCATATTTAATGGTTAATTCGACATAAGTTTTATTGTTATGCATTCTCTGCTCTGTTGTCATGTGTATAAAAAGAAGCACAGGAGCTATTCACGTCTAACCTGACACGAAAAGCAATCCTGACTGACCTATGGGTTTAATTGTCTGTAAATAAGCTGTGCAGGCAATAAGTACTGTTGTCTCTTTATAGGAACATTCAGGCTACTGAGTGCAATTCAGTACAGTAACCATTGCTTGTAATTAAGTGCTGCCGTGCAGCAGACTGACTTTCTATGTTGCTAAGAATTGTTTGCTCTGCAAAAAAAAAAAAAAAAAAAAGCATATAAGAACTAGAGCTACTTTCTCTAACAGCTCATCAGCTGCTATTTCACTAGGTTGTTTTTTTTCGGGTTTTTTTTTGAGATTACTAGCTCATCCCCATACATGTGGGACAAGATGAGGTTGTCCACCAAGCAGCGTCAGTCTCACTTTTACAGCCTTTTTCAGGTCTTTGGGAATACTTGTCCCTACTGTGACCATAGGTGTGTGCAAGTCTGGAACTATGCTGCCTCTCATGCTTGTCAGAAAGAAACATGTTCTTGATGTCATCTTAATTTTCTCACAGTTGGAAGAGAAACTTACCTCAATTCAAAATAACACATGCTGATGAAAAAAATACACTTTCTTATTTAAACAAACAAACAAACTTGCATTTCTTTAGCCATTGCTAATAAAAAGGTTTTGAGAAATTCTTCATTTTGTTGCTCAAAATCATACTTGGGATACCTAATTATCCTGTTGCCACACAATCTGCAGGTGCTCAGTTTTTTCCACAGCTGTGGTGGTTTGAATCATGAGATCAGTGCAGAAATATGCAGGTTTGCCTCAAGCCCAGATCCGCAATGGCTCTCAGTAGGCTCTTAGAAGAGGACTCATTTCACTTTGCATTTTCTCTTGATTTTTTCAGATAAAGCAAAGCACATAAAATCCACACACCTCTCATTTGTGTCTTCTTCATTCATTCGGGGAAACTCTGTGAATGGTCTTTTATGTATGAGACTTCATTCTGCTCTCATTGGCTCCTAACAGGCCTAATTCCAATGAAAATGTATTTGTTGAACAAGAGTACAGCTGATTCATAACTCATGCGGACCAATGCTAAAGGCTGCCTGAAATCTGTGCCAAAGAGTTTAGTGCCAAGGTCTTAAACCACACAAGAAGCAGTGAGAAGGGGTGTGGATATACGAATCTGTACAAGATCTCTGGAAAGAAATCACAGAATTTGTTCATGCAACATAATTTTAAGTACAAAATAATTTCAGAATCATTTAAAATATTTTTGTTCATGCTATTAGAGGAACAGCAATGAACTGTCATGTTCCAGTGCACAGGTTATTGCAACAGGAGGCAGAAATAAAGGATTTTTTTTTTTTTTATCTTCTAATTGTTTACATGCCCAAAACCACAGAGATAAATCTAGGGAAAGCTGTAGACTTAAATATTGACTGGAATGAAACAGTGAACTTGGTGAATTATGTATCAGAATTACTATGACGAATCTTATATTTCTATGTAAAAACTCAAGACCCCAGACAGTCATCCATGTGACAAAGAAGATATTTAAAAGGATGTGTCTGAGAATTTCACATCTCATTTTCTAAAATTGTAAATAAGCACCAGCTAATTAAATCGTTTTCAAGAAACAACTAACATCAACATTCTGTAACATTCACCATCTAAGTTATGCTAAAGATTCTATCAAGATAAAATGAAATATTTGGTATCTAGGGAAACCATTCTACAATTATTGCATCTATCTCCATCCATAATTACAGCAAGGGCACCTCAGTGCTCTGTAACCTTTGCAAAATTGATATGACATATATGGCACTTTTTTTTTAATTGGAAGGGCTGAATTAGTGTCATAATAGGTCATAAATAAGACTTCTAAAGTGATAAAAACACACTGAAAAAAAAGCAACATAATACAGTCCTTTTTGAGTTCACAGCCATTCACATTATTGTGACATTTGAGGTATTCCTTGAAGAGGAAAAGGCACAAGCAATGTTGATGGATGCAGATGTACAAAATCACAGGAACTTATCCAGCTATCTTAATGCCCTGTTGAAGAAAAATACGCATTTCAGCACAGTAATTTTTCCTATATCTCTATATTCTCTGGGCTTCAAGGTGAGTGCAAATTCATATTGCTTCAACTCCTCCCACATCACCCTCCCCACTTAGCTACCTCTTCAGGTTTGTAAAGGCATGGAGCTAGCCAGCATGTAGATAGATAACTGTCACTCTTGTGCGAGGGGGGACAAGTTTTACTTAATAGAGACTAGGCCAAAGCAAAGGCAACCAGCAAAAAGAAAGCATGTGACAGTGGTTTGAGCAGAGTGAAAAGTAATTTCAGATACAGAAATTTCAGCCCCTTTTCATACACAGAAAAAGGGCTACTCATTTTAAGAACAAGACTTGGACAAATATTTAAGAGTCAAAGACATTCAGCATATTTTTTTCATCTCTTTGCTCAGTCTTCCAGGGGCTTAATGTGAAAATCATAAATCATTAAGAACTAATTCCCACCTACTTGGACTTCCACTTCTCCGTGGTGAAGGACTACGGCTTCGAGATAACTGCAAGACAAACAGAATGGAGAATTCAGGTGTGCTAAAGATCAGTACCCAAGAAAGGCATCTGGGAACCCACCAACATTTGGAAAATTTGCATACTTTACTCTCTAGTGCAACTCCAGTGGTTCAAAATCAAATTCAGCAAGTCCCTACTCTTTCTGAGTTTAAAATATCTGATGTTTTTTAGACTACCAGCATTCAGTTGAGGCTTACATGAGACAGAAGAGGACTCACGCTACGGCTGCGATTCCGACTTCTACTTCTGCTCCTGTGAGACCACTACGAGAGAAGAGATTAGCAAACCTCTTTTAAGAGAGTGTTTACAAAAAGCAGACTCTGCAAGCAGACTTGTCATGCTGGGACAAGGTGTGAGAACACAGAACAAATAGTAAACACAGTGAATTTTCTTCCTATAAAGAGCTCTGTCAAGAGTAGCACAACTTTTATTCCACGACAAATCTATTAAAGTAAATTGAACAATTCATCTTAAATACACTATGAGAATTTAAATCTTACATTTGACATACACCACTCCAGCCATATAGGGAACAACCTAGAATTCATCTTTTTAAATTTGAAAAAAAAAAAAAGCTTAAATCCAATTACTTCCCTTAAGACGTTGATTTTAAAATAGAGTTTAAACCCAATGACTTCTCTTAATACACTGCTCAAGGAAAGTACATACCAGAGCTCCTCTTTTTGTGACTGCTTCTCCCTTCACAATCACAACATCATTTTCCATTAGAGCAGGCCACACATGATAGGCCACCAAGGCAGCTGTAAAATCTGAGTCAACACTACGATGATACCTGTAGTAATACAGTGCACAAGAAATATCTGTGTTTAAGTGTAATATGATTCTTCAAGTTACCAAGGCTGATAAAAAGCATAATATTAGTATAGTTCATAAGCATCTTTCTTGACATTATTTTTGTGATATGCAAATAAGTTTTGTTCAAGTGAATCCATAAAAGAAATCCATTCACAAACCAGCCTTGGTAGAACAGTTCAAATGTCTGGGAGGCCATGTATTTGTATATCCCCCACAGAAGTCAAGGCCCTTGGGTTCACTGACAGATCAAATCTCCGGAGCAGTTTTTTTGACAGTCACATTCATCAAATCTTCCTGAAGTATCTTGTCAAAATGAGACCCTTATAAAGGATATTACAGAAATGTTTGGGATACTAGGATGTAAATTTATTATCAAGATTATGTGACACGAGATTTTACTAATTCTACTAATGAGATCCTCAGATACTGATAATGAAACAGTGACTTTCCTAAAAATTATTTGAAAGGGGTGTATTAACGCAGCAGATATATATTACCTCCCAAACTCTGCAAAATTGTCTGAGTAATAAATGCCTGGTTTTGCATATTCAAACTCAAAACAAATACCAAAAAACTGAAACAGAAAGTAGCAACACATATATACATTACTAATGTATATACAATAGCAACTCACATAGAAGAACGTCATAAATAAGCAAGAAATTCTGCTGGAGGAAGACATAAGGTAAAATATGGTTTGTTCAATCCTTTTATAGAATGCCATAGCATATATCTATGCTATATATGTAAATGCATTTATGCCATACATATATCTATACAGGTAGACAGATAGATGTAGGCATGTGTGTTCATACACACATCTCCCACAGCAGCACACATTAAGCAGGTGTAGAAAACATCTGAAGACTATACTCTAGCATTGCTGCCTTCATACTTCAGCCAGTTGCTTTGGATATAAAATAGCTAACTGACCAGTATTTGGACAGTTCTAGTCATGTATGACTTAGTACTCTGTTGAAGGGTTACTTTTGTTTTTATTTCTCTTCTTGGCTTTCAAGATCCTCTCATTTGAGCTCCATTCTAATTTATTTTATTATTAGAAGCCTCTCTATTTCTGCAGCATTTCTTGCTTTTAAGAGCAGCTTTGTTTGAGCTACCAATCCCATTAGTTTTCTTGAAGGCTTGGGAATATTCTGTCAGCCAACATAGCAATCAGCCCTAAACTCATGGAAAAAAAAAGAAAAAACAATGTTATGGTGTGTATTTTCTTTAAATAAAAATCCCATCTCCAAAAGGTGTTTTCCTTTTTTCTCAGCTCTAAACTAGAAGAGACAGGAGCATATTATAATCCATACATCATATATCAGCCACAGCCTGAAAATCACAGTATAGATGTTGATAGATCTTGGTATCAGCCACCAACTGGCAGATGTCAGTAAAAATGACTTACCAAATGGACTAGAGAAAACAGAGCAAAGATGCAGGCATTTTATAAACACTGGACAGAGATAGAGATTAAGCAGAGAAAGAAAGAACAATGACTTTCCTCTGAAAAGATAAATTGAATAAAGAGATTAAAGCTTATCTTGAAAAATTGCTATGCTGCTCATTAAGAAATAAGCTATAAATGCTGGCCTATATCCCAGCATTTCTATATAATTATAAACTTCAAAAACATAGGGAATTCACCATAGACCAGGAATATTTGCACCAAATTAGTGTTTTCATCAATCTTAAACCTTTATATTAGTTAGGAAAGAAATAGACTATGCAATCTGATGGATTTTTTCCATCTTTGATTTTTATAACAAGAGTCTCAATGAAAATAGGGCATTCTTACTTGGTCTCACTGAAGAGCTCACCATCCATACCAAAGGCAATATCAAGAGGAGGCGTGAGTGTCTGCATTGAAAAAGCCACACGGCATAGCTCTCGAATAAAACTGCTGATGACAGCAAAATCAAATTCTGGTGTGGATGAAATCTTTGGGTTGATGCTCATGGAGCGAATTACTTCCTGAAAATAAACAGAGTAATTAGAGCTCACTACTGCTTTTATTCATGGGAAAGTAAGAAAATCCATCTGAAATATGAGTCTCAGCTTCCCACACTTAAAAATCAATATAAAAGGCTCTCAGAATTGTTATCTTAAGTTATTGCAGAAAATATTAGCTTCATAAAGCTAGAAAAACAGAAATAGAGTTGACATCAGTCTTAAGAGGGAGGATACAGTTTTTCAGTACAGAGCTTAAGAAAAATAATAAAATTCACCTTATATTTATGTGATTCATACAGTAACACTGCATCTTATCAACACTATTATTCTGACAGAGATGTTAGAGTCGTAGGCAAGTAAAACAAGAGAGGATTGGGCCATAAGAATATTATTCTGGAAAATAAACTGCTACAGGACATAAAATCCATGCAATAAACTTCTCTTCCTGCTCCAGGGTACACTGCATTTCTAGTTTACACAGTGAATTTATTAGCTACTGAAATTGATCAACACATCCCTTCCCTGCTGCCCTCGACTTACATTGACGCTGGCTTGAACATCATACAGATCCTCATGGCGAACTATATAATCCATAACAGTGTCTTCAAGTGACTCGGGCCCTGAGTGCCCTATAGACAGTGTCTTTCTTACACGCATTTTGAACTGCCTGTAGGCCATCTTTGCTGCTTGGAAAGACTCCTGGAAATATATAGAAGGTCCAGTTAAATGCAGGAGATTGCAAGGTCAGATTTTTGTCTGTCTGAAAGGATAACTTTAACCCGGTGTTATAGTTTTAAGGAGGAAGATAAAACATTGCTGTAGAGGTGATGGCTGAAAATACCTCTCTTCTGGAGGGGCTTCTCTGATGAAATCAAGTTATGATTTATTTTTCAAAGCTGGGATTGAAAAGCTTCACAGGTAACACTCCAACTTGGCATATAGGATATACAGACACACATACACACACAGTAGAAGTACATTCCAAGACATCAAGTACATAATTTAATAATTGCATTTTGGTGCTACAGTCTAACATGTCAGACAGCAGTACTTCTTGTCTGTTGGGAAGAATGTTTGGGTAAAGACAACTGTGGAAAAAGAAATTGCAGTAAGTTAGATGTGCTTGGGATCACACACATTAAAAGATGCACTGCCTCTCTGACACAGGTATGGACTACGTGAATTTCATTAGACAAGAAAATTAAACACAGAAAAAGGAAAACAAATTTCTTCAGGCTGAGCTCACAGTGAACATGAGGTATGTAGGTAATTTCAAGGGACTCACAAAACTAGAAAAACATATAACTACAGGCAAGAAGGAATCATGACACGAAACATTTTCAGCTCTGTATAATGTAATATTTCCAAAAGTATTCATTTAAATGGAACAGTGATGCTTAGTGCAAGAGTCATCTGCCTTTCGAGCCATTCTAAATCTTCTTATGAGTCTCTCTTAGCACATGTACTGCAGATCACAGACCCTGTTCTAATGCAAGGGCAAGACGGAGGTAAAAGGACATTAAACTAAGTTTAATGTAGAAGTGGGAGGGAAGGAAAAGGAAAACGAGAAATTTTCTTTTTTGTACTTCACAAACATAATGTAATCCAATCCAGCCATAGTATTTTATGAAATGAGAAATATTTTTTCTTACCACTGCTGCTGTGTATATTATCCTCTGCACCACCTCCATATCATTGATGTACATCCTCAAAATTCTCTCTGCATCAAAGCGATCTTTAGAATAAATGTCCCCAAAGCGAGCAACCAGGAAGGCATGCCGTGAAGCATTTGTGCTCCTGGCTCGGCCAGGTGAGCAGCTCCTCAGGGGAAGAGGACTAGGTGACCTGCTCCTCATGCGCCTCGGGGAAGGAGAGCGGCTCCTTGCAATCCTTAGAGAGACACACAACAAAACGTGCAGTCACTTCAGCATCTGCAGATGCCTTGGCCTAGTGGCAGCTTTACATCAATTTAATTATCATCAGGAACACTGAGATTTGAAGGCAAAACAATCAAAGTAAAGCTGCAGCTGATTTAGCATGAAGGCATTTGTGTCAGTGTATTTCATGGGCTAGATCCTAACTGATAAAATAAAACAGCTTCCAAAACTGTATAAAGCTATTCACTTTGTTCTGGCTAAACACACATTTAACTATGAAAACTTCAGAGATATATTTCTCTTCCAGTATCACTGGGAAGCTGTGAAGTTGAACAAATGAGAATAATAATTTCTGCCCCATAAGGTACAGTATGCAAAGAGGACTTAGAAACAACAACAAATCATCTGTTTTTATTCTGTACAGTTGTTTTCAATGAATTTTTTTAAAGCTATTCTATTTGTTATGAGCTCAGGATAACTGTAGAAAATTAAAAGTTAATGCACTAGGAGAAACCAGCTTAAAGCTGGTTTATGTTCCTCTGCAGCCAAAGTACAGAAGTTTAACTTCTGTTCATGCTTCACATTAACATGAGGAGCCACCTCACGCCACCTAACCTTCACAATTTCTCCAATCCTGTGACTTCTTTGAAAAATGGCCCTACCTGCTCTGCAAAACAGACTTCTGAGCATCCAGGATAGAAAGCTCATCCCGCAACATTTCAATCTGCTGCTCACAGTCATTCAGATGATCTAACCTCCTCAGAGAGTCCTCCTCCCGGGCACGGGAAGCCTTCAGACTTAACCACATGGAATAAAGTCAGTCATGAGATGCCCTTCTACCAACAATGCAAATCATCTATCAATTAACCCTTATCAAACACGAACAGGACAGGAGACTCTTTTATCTTATTGTATTTCAGCACAAAAAAACAATACTCTTAAGTACACTTTAAAGTGCAAAGGTGCCCTGTGGCAGGAGACAGGATACACTGCACTACGTTACAGCAGAGATGACTGGCTAACTTCTGGTGTCCTTGAACTACTTTAGATCATGAGGTCAGAGAAAACCATTGGTTTCTTTCTCATATTCTGACTCATCTAGAGTCAGAACTTGAAGGAAATTATAGGAAAAAAAACTGAGCTGACAGTTCTTTTCTCACATCAGGTCCTCAGTTACTTTTCTTCAATTATTCTGCTCAAAAAACATCACTAATGCTGTTATTTGAATAATACCAGAAGCAAATGATTCCTCTTCCACTCCTTCCCCCCTCCCCAAAGAAGTGTTTCTCAAACATCTGCAAATTTACAGTCTATTGCTTACTCTTACATAATGTTAGGAAGCATCTCAACACCTCCACTTCCCCTGCTAGCACAAATACCACTCTTGTTTTCCTCTTTCTAAAAAAATACCAATGCTTTCTATTCATTTTGGAGGTATTCAGTTTGTCCTCCCTTCTCTTTACTAATGAGCACTGGTGATATTTTCCACAATCTGAACCTGAATGAAAGTTATTACACCTATCAGTTGGCAAGCTTTCTGCTCAGAAGTTGCAGGAAAGCTTTAAGGAGCAGGACTGAGAAGATCACAGGTGATAAGATCAGCAAATCTGTCACGACTGTCCTTTCAACCTGGTTAGAAAAAGCTACAGATAGAGAACAGTGTTTTATATCCACTTTTATTTCCAGTTAAGGCTAGAATCCATTCCTTGATGTTTGAAATTCCACCATTCCACTAGGAAAAAATACAACAGCCTTGAGAAACTGTCAAGAACTCTTTGGATAAGAGCATCTCACTGCTAACCTCCAGTTCGGAACAATTCAGTAGTCACAAGGACTCTCCCCATTCCACCACTCCTTTAATTAAGCTTGACTCACACAGAAATTCAAGGCAAGAACAACACACTTATGTATTTTTTTCCACACCCATTTTTTTTCTCTATTTTTTTTTTAAGAGTCCTCTCTGACAGAGAAAATACAACCTCCTAAAGTCACTGACTACAGGTACCACACAGAACGTTAATAATTATAATCACGTTTATCAAAACTTCTTTCTGCTAACCTACATAATATGTCCTCTACAAAGCAGATGAAGACAGAAAAGCCCTCACGACCTTACTTTCTTCAGCAAGTTGTCTGGCTTCACTCAGTTTGATTATACCTTGGCAAAACTCTAAATATCCGAGGAGTGAACTTCCACTTATAATAATACTAATAGGATTTTGTTCAGTCTGCATATGACAGCAGGTTTTCCACGGGAGACCCTGAAAAACTTCCAATTGTATTTAAATATCGATTACTATTTATTAAAAAAAAAAAAAAAAACTATTTTTGTTCATAATGCTGCAGTAAAAAACTAAATCCTGTTATAATGCATATCCCAATATAACAAAGACTTACACTGACTCTGCAAGTTAATTATAATGAGCCTAGAACACATTTGCTCTAGCAGCCCAGGAGAAAGAGGTGTCTGGCAAAAAAAACGATTGAAGTATACAAGACAGATAGACTACAGATAAGATAGATGAGTCCAACAGCTATTCCAAAAAGAAAAAAAGAGTCAAAAGCAAAGGACAGTCCTGGGAAACTGCTATTTCAGTAAAATAGATAAACAGATAGAGACAGATATATAGATAACAAGACAGAAAAATGGATAAACCTGCCCTGGTGTCGCAGGCAGGTGAAGACTCGGCAAATCTGATTTTACTCAGCTGAAATGGTTACAGTTTTTATAGAATCATCTGAGTTGGAAGGGACCCTTAAAGATCATCTAGTCCAACTCTCCTGCGATTCTGAAAAGCTGTTTCAAAGAACACAGAAATTGCTTCAATCGGAAGTTCAGAACCCAGACAAAAGACACAGAGTTGTCAACTAAACTGAGGGTGAACATGAACAATAAGCGCATGGAGATTCCAGAAATCCTGAATTCACAAAAAGACAGGAATGTTTTATTGTCTGTCACTAGTACAAATGTCGACACGAATTTCCATGCAGTCTGCATTAAGACCTACACACGGAATTTGTGAGAGGCTTTGTTCTCAACAAATTGCTTTCATCTGGAAAACAGTGGTCAGCTTTCATCTAAGAATTAAAATATTAGTATGAGCTACTTTTCAGCTAAAAAAAAAAATCAAAAACAGAAACATTTTATGGGAATGCAAGTCTATCTTCTATGTATCCATTCAAAAAGTTAAAGTCTGAAGTGATGAACACCTACCAGGGAAAGTCCACAGATGAAATCCATTAATTTGTATTATTCCAGAAGCAACGATAGGCATTTAGAATCCCCACTACTCTTTCACATTCTTTTCTGATAATATAACCATTAAAAACAAAAACAAAAACTGGGCTACATTTCATAACAGTGAAGAATTATAACTGCTTCTAGAACTGTAGAACCAGCCACAAAAGAAAATTAGTTTTAAAAGCTACCGCACTTAAGTGGAATGGGAAGTCCCCCCAGTTGCTCTATTGATCCAAATTAACTCTCCAGATGTGACCAAGACATTAAGGAACTGTAAAAATTTTTAAAGCAGAGACAGCAACATTACTAATATTCATGTACAGTTCTGTGCAGACAGGCAAAAGGATCTGGAAAACACTCTGAAAGAAAAAGCCTAATAAATAACTTCACCTTAAGGCAGAGAAACCAAAATGTTTTCTATCTAACATATATCCTTACTTTCAAGAGCATCATAGCAGGAAATCCATGTCTGTAGTTCACTACATTCCAAATATGGTTCACTCCTACTAATTTCATCTGCAAGACTGAATGCTATCAAGCCGATCATTTCGAAGTAACTTTTCCTCTAACCTAAATAGGCTAGAGGAACCTAACCTCTTGAAGCAAGAATAAAGTTTCTTCTCACTTGGATTGATTTGTGCTACTTCTTCCTAGAAAGCAGAGAAAAAAAGCTCCAGGATGTCAAGACATAGACATATTTTCTCTATAGCATAGGACTGTGTAGTAGAATAAACAGCATTCACTCAGGTAGAAGACAGACAGTCTTTGCATGCTGACTTTCTGTCACAAATGCAGCAAGATTAGATTTTTCTTACGCTGCTCTTAGCTGAATAATTTCATCTGCTGCTGTCAAAAGAGTAGTGGCTGATTTGGTCTTTGTGTCTTCAAGAGCCAACTGGGTTTGTGCCAGACTGCAAGAAAAATTAATAACCTTCATGGCAAAGGCAGAGATTCCACCAGAGAATTTAATATAACTGTTTCAGCAGACCATATCTGTACCAATTTAACATATGAAAACCATCACAGTGATCTTTGTGCAGGCTATCGGCACACAACATAGTTTATAAAAGTCATATCTGACTAAGCAAAAGAATTATTTTGCTACAACTCATGTTTTTTTCATTAAGGCTCAACCAGTTTTTCATCTATTCCAGCAATTTACAGTGCTCAGAATGACTTCACTGTCTGTAAATGGGGTATCATGGGACATGAATTCTTTCTTTTGCATTTGTCCCCTGTTATCAATAACTACACAATAACGACCCGTAGCATCATTCATCCTGAAAGGATAAAAGCACAACTTCTCTTCTGCCTGAAATACCTAGAATTACTTCTTTTGAGCTTTCTGCCTTCCAAAGTCCTGCCTTTGTAAAGCACAGCCAGCCCCTCACTAACTTGACTGCACAAAGAATCCCAGCCCACAAGGCTGTGAAGAATCTTTGCCACTTCTTACAGAACAAGCCTAAACCTGCCTTGTTTTGTACCGCAAACTGCCACATGCTCAATCTCTGTCGTGAATAAATTTCCTTGTATTTCTCAACTTGACCATCCAACACTTCTCCCCAGCTCAGCAAATAAAGTCTATCCACACAGGAGCATAGGATGAAGTGCTTCATGCTTAAATCAACCTTTATATACACAGAACTTCATATGTACACAGAACCACAGAATAGCTGAGGTTGGCAGGGAGCTCTGCAGCTTGTCTGGTCCAACCCATGCTAAGTTAGGGACACACAGAGCATGCTGCCCTTTTGAAGGTCTCCAAGGAGACCACAACAGTGCTCAATTGCCTGCACAGTGAAGAAATGCTTCCTGATGTTTAGAGGAAAACTTCTCTGTTTCAGTTTGTGCCCACTGCCTCTTGTCTCCTCCTCCAACACCCAGCACCACTGAGAAGAGAGTGGCTCCATTTTCTTTACACTCTCCCCTCAGGTATTTATTTATATACATTTGTAGGATCCATTAATCATACAACTAAGTCAAGCTCCAACCCCCTGCCATGGGCAGGTTGCCTCCTATCAGATTAGGCTGCCCAAGGCCCCATCCAACCTGGTCTTGAATGCCTCCAGAGATGGGATTCCACAGTTTCTCCGGGCAGCCAGCGCTAGTGCCTCACCACTTTAATTTCCCACAGCTCTTCTCAATGGTCAGAAATATCAACACATGACAACTCCTTTGCTTATTAAATCTTCCAGGCTGGAATTATTTTTGCAAGATTACCTAATTCTGGCAAATTTGTTGGACAAGGGGATTGAATGCAACTTCAGTAAATTTGCAGATGACACCAAGTTGGGACGAAGTGTGGATCTGCATGAGAGGAGGGAAGCCCAACAGAGGGATTGGCTGAGGCCAATGAGATGAAGTTCAACAAGACCAAATGCTGGGTCACAACAACCCTATGCAATGCTGCATGCTTGGGAAACTGAAAAGCGGAAAAGGATCCTCTGTGTTAATTGACAGCCAGCTAAACATGAGCAGTGTGCCCAGATGCCAAAAGAGGCCAACAGCATCCTGGCTTGTATCAGAAATAGCACAGCCAGCAGGAGCCTGAAGGATCATCCCTCTGTGTTCAGCACTGGAGAGGCCGCATTTCAAGGACTGTGTTCAGTTTTGGGCCCCTCACTACAAGAAAGACATCAAGGCCCTGGAGATCCATAGAAGGGCAAGGAAGCCGTGAAGCATTCAGAGCACAAGTCTTACAGGGAGTAGCTAAGGGAACCAGGATTGTTTGCAGTGGAGGAGGCTCAGGGGAGACCTGACCTCTCTACAGTGACATGAAAGGAGATTGTGGCAAGGTGGGGGTTGGCTGCTTCTCCCACGTAACAGTCACAGGATGAGATAACAGACATAATGGCTTTAAGTTGTGCCAGGGGAGGTTCAGGTTGGATAGTAAGAAAAATTTCTTCTCTGAAAGAGCAGTAATGCATTGGAACAGGCTGCCCAGGGAGGTGGTAGAGTTACCATCCCTGGAGGTTTTCAAGAAAGGCACAGATGCAGCACTGAGGGACACACCTTAGTGAGCATACAGTGATGGGTGGACAGTTGGACTAGATGATCTTAGAGGTCTTCTCCAACCTTAATGATTCTAAGGAATGCAAGAACAAAATAACTCTTTCCTCCAGATGTTGTGGAATCTTTCTCTGTTTCACCTCTACACTTCTGATACTTAATATATACTGACTGTAAGACTTTTCTGTTGCCTTATCTTCTTTCCAAGGAGATGCACAGATCTTTAACTCAGAAGTGAGAGACTTCCTTGATAGTCAAAAATCAAAATGTCTGCATTTATCCAAAATCCAGATACTTGGGGAGTAGCAGGCATCTGCCAGACTAGGATACATGATGAAATATTCTTTCTACTAAACCGCTTTTTCAATTCTAGCTTACGCAGTTCTCAGACCTGAGAACTTGATGTTCCTAGGATTTCTTAATAAAAGCATTAACTTACACCCCTTTTTGTATTAACCAAATGATCAATGATTTTGTGATACTGTGATTGTGAACATTCATTTTTCTCACACTAAATAGAATACAGTGGAAAATATCTGCCACTTGGAGTGGCCTCAGAAATGTTCTTGGAAGTGGCACAAACTAGACCAACTTGTTTATGAAGCAGACAAATATTTTGCAACTACAGTGCTCCATAAAATGTGCTTCACGCAATCCAAAAACTGTTCAGTCCCATTGGACTACGTGAAAATCTGCCTTTCTTCTTTCATCTTGCCATAACGGCTTTAGAACTTAGAAAGCCATGTACTAATTACATATTAATTATGATATGCTCTACATCCTTCAATAATGATTGCACTGAAGCTACTTTATTTTTTATCAATGTTTGCTCAGCCTGTAAAAGTCTACGAACTATAATTTAAATGAGATGGTTATGGTCTATACAGGACTCTTGTCTTGAGTACTGCCGTGTTTGCCAACACTTCTTCCAGAAGCAAAACCTATCGGGTCAATCGAGGAATCTAAGTATGACTGTATCACCTGTAGCCCACTTTGAACACAAATGGCATATTTTGAAACACTGATTTTAAGCCAGAAATGAACAATTTTACAAATCTTCCAGTATTTAAGTATCACTAGAAAAAAGTATTGAAGGGAAAAAAAAACAGGGAGGGGAGGGGGAAGAGCAGGATTCTTATGGGGAGTTAACTCCCAGTTAATTCCCCTACTCTTGCTGCACATGGTCAAGTTCCAGACGAGTTGATGTCAGTTCTTCCTGCAGCTCCTGCAGCTGAAAAGTCTGCCTCAGTTGTCTCTCTTTCTCAATTGAATCCTACAGTGAAACAAAATAACAGTTTCAACATTCTACCTTACAGAATCCTTCAGTAATTCAGCAATCTTAGCATGCATGTTTCCAAAATCTTCAGTAAAGACCATAGAATCATAGACTTGCTCAGGTTGGAAAAGACCTTAAAGATCATCTAGTCCAACCACAGCCTAGCCATACTAACCATAATAACCATAACTAACAACCCTCCGCTAAATCATGTCCCTGAGCACCACATCCAAACAGATTTTAAACACATGCAGGGATGGTGACTGAAGCACCTCCCTGGGGAGCCTTTTCCAGTGCTTAACAACCCTTTCAGTAAAGAAGTTTTTCCTGATATCCAACCTAAACTTACCCTGGTGCAACTTAAGACCATTTACCCTCGTCCTGTCACCTGTCACCAGTGAGAAGAGACCAACCCCACTCTTGCTGTAAGCACCTTTCAGATACTGGAAGAGCAATAAAGTCTCCCCTCAGCTCCTTTTCCCCAGACTAAACAGCCCCAGTTCCTTCAGTTGCTCCTCGTGGGACATACTCTCCAAGCCTTAACCATTTCAAGGTAACTGAAAATAAAGAGTTTTGACTGACTATGCTATGAACAAGTACAGATTTGTGAATTCATGCACACGAAATAGAAGAAATACTCACTGAAACAAGTCAGGTAACCTTTATATTTCAAGAAAGCTGCACGTACAGCAGCGTGCCATGTTTTCAACAACTGATAGATGTGCCTTATGGTACTAAACTGGTAACTGCACAGCAGGCTTTTCTTCAAACTCTGAATGTCATGTGCAGTTGTTACCATGAGCAAAAAACAACATATTTCATTCAGCAAAAAGAGGAAGGGAGGCTATTATTCCCTTAAAAAAGTCCCTTAAAAATAGACTTCCTACCTACCTGATTCAAGGAGAGGCTAGTTTCAAAAAGCCTTCCTGAAGTAGCATGGGAAAACCAAGTCCCTAACCATGGCAGGAGACGAGTTTTTATTGTCTCTACACCTGCATAATGCCCACCTGGGAAAATACAAGCATTAGCAAACTGTGAGACACACAGAGAGGCAGAGCTTAAAGAGATGGCACACGTGAAATGTGCCAGTAATAAGGCAAGGCATTGATTTACCATCTTGAGATGTCTCATTGAGGATTGTGAAGAGCTGCCCTTGAATCATAGATGTCATTTCTATTAATTCACAGCACTGGTTCAGATTTTGATCACAGGAATTGATCTGTAAATTAATTGGTATTAATAGACCTGCCTGGAATTTCTTGCTTAGAATGATTCCTGTTGTGACCATGACATTAAAGGGTTGGCTCTTTATGTGACTTTATTATTATTATTATTATTATATTTCCACAGCTATTTCTTACTGCACCCTTCAGAATAATCATCTTCAGAATGATCATGTTGCTAATAAACACACAGGCTACGCATCAGGATTCCATGGCCCCATTAAGTCACCACCAGACAAAACTAACTCCTTCCCCCAGTGACAAACAAGCTGCAACCATAAATAAAAGAATATAAAGATGCATTAAAATCTTTTAACAGTTTTTTTTGTTGTTGTGTTTGGTTTTTTTTTTTTGCTTGTTTGTTTTGTTTTACATAGTACATTATGAGACCGTTGGATGAATAAAAATTAATTCAAAGTACAATTTTATGTATTAGTGGAAGTAACACAAAGAAGGCTTTTCTTAAAAAAACAAAAAAAAAAAACAAAAAAAAAAAAAAAAAAAAAAAAAAAAAAAAAAAACACTTCATCAACAACCACAAGAGCTCTTTGTAGTTTCACCTGATTTAAGAGTTATCAGCTGAAACAAGCAATACTCAAGTCTGGGCAAACCCCAGCATTAAGCTAGGAAACAACAGAACAGTAAAATTAAATAACTTTCAACAAATACAATTCCCAAAAGGAAATCATGGAGCTCAACTTCTCAGGACACTCCTGCACCTGCCAGGAAAAAAACACATCCTTTGTACCCACTTCCTTCATCTTTATTTGTAACACAGCTATCATCTTCACCTTGCATTGACCACCAGGTCCTTATGCTTCCATGGCTCCACGTAGTTCGTAGGAGCTTTGAAAACAGGAATGACCCTCACCTGTCCATAGTCGCCTCAAACAGCAGCTTTCCTCTGTCCTCAAGAAGTACAGTCTCACCCTGCATTCACCAGAACACCACCGCAAATTGCATTTTTCCAGCTCATTACACTGACATGACACCCACAGTGCTCCCATCTGCCAGCTCTGCTCCTCGCAGCAGAGAGCCGCTTGTCTCCATCTCCAGGACCTGTGGACTGCACTCACCCACCTCCTGTGCTGTTGAGCAGCCCCAAGGCCCGCTGCCAGCACTCACATGCAACGTATAAGGTGAGTGCTCCTGTTCCTCCTGGTGCCCCATGCTCTGCAAACCTTTACCAGCCTCCTTCAAACTACTCCTTAGGATTGCCCTCGGCCAGGAATCCTGCACAAAGGCTGTAACCCTGCACACAACAAGGTATGCACAAAAGGGTCGCATCTCGGCTCAAGACCTTCACCCACCGGTCACAGCAGCAGGCTGAGGGCAGCCGCAGTGCCCTGAAACATAGGAGTGAGGATGTGGCCATCGTCACTGCTGAGAATATTTACAACTTCCAAGCCTCAGTCCCCTCCATCGCCACACCTTCCCCTCGATGTAACCCTTCCTGACCTGCTCACACGGTTTCGCCCCCTCCACCTCCTGCCCTCTTCTCTCTTCACACAGCCCTGCTGCTGCCTTGCAGCCGAATCCTCCTCCATCCCCTCCCGCCCGCCTCCAGCTTTCTCCTCCCCGTGCAGTTCTCTGCCCCCAGGCCCCTGCGCAGCACTCCCCGAGCACCCTCTGCCCTTCCCTTGGCCGCTGTTTCGCCTCGTGCCTCCTACCACCTGCGTAGCAGAACTCTCTTTGACTTTGTCTCGGTTACTGCAGCGCGCAGATCCCTTCCAGCTTTCCACCCTCACCACAAGCACAGGAAAACTAACAACGTTGCAGCTGTGCACGCCAGGAGGCAGCAGCGTGTACACGTGCGCGTCCCAAAGCGGCGCTCAGAGGACAGCTGCGATCACCGCGGAATCACAACTCGGCGGGCTCCGGGCAACCGCCGCCTCCCGCCGCCCCTGCGGCCGCACGGCCGCGCTGCCCGCGGATCCCGGGGAGAGGCAGCCGATGCGGGTTTCCGCGGCTCTCCGCACCTCATAGTCCTTAGACCAGCTCTCTAATTTCTCTTGCATTAGCCGGCAGCTCTCGGCTTTGACAAGCTTCTTCAAGCTGCCAGCCATGCTCGTGGGCAGCTCTCTCACGGGTGGGCCCGTGACCGGGACGGGCTACTGCGGTCTCGTTGTCCTGTCCTGTCCCGTCCACCCGCGAGCCCTCCGATGGTAGCACGGGAGGAGCTGATGCCTCCCGCGGGGGCTCACGGCTGTAGGCGGCGCCACGGCGCCGCTGCCTTTATAGCCGCGATTATAACGTAGGCCGGCCGCGGCGGGTGCCAGGACGACGCAAGCAGGGCGCGCTCTGCTTGTAGCAACGGGGCGGCCACCCCGCGGCGTCATTGCCCTCCCCGGCCGGGCCCGGCCCAGCGCGGCGGGGAGCGCAGGGGCATGCGGTGCGTCCGCCAGGTGGCGCCATAACACTTCTATGCCGTCTGCAGCCGCCCTCGCTGCTGCTGCCTGCTCGGGCGAGCGGTCGCCCCGCTGGTACAGGCTTGAGGAGGAGGCGGCGATGGAGCAGGAGCGATGTCTCACCGCGCCCCTCTTTTTCATTTCCTAGCGTGGAATAAATAAATAAATAAATAAATAAATAAATAAATAAATAAATAAATAAATAAATA